>NC_141542.1:104692500-104992500 GCF_021556685.1 Rattus norvegicus
TATGGTAGGAGAAGAGAAACGCCTCACCCAAGGTGTCCTCTGACCTTCACACATGACGTGTGTGCACCTGAAAATAAACAAATAATAAATACAAATCAAATAAATAATCAAGAGACATGATACATGTGATAAATGATAAATCAATAACAAAGATAAATTTTTTAAAATTGTGTGACAAAACAGACAGACAAAACAGTTTTACTAGGAAGAACGTTAAGGATGAGGGTTGAGACTAAGTACATAGTTAGTACAGATAGTGATGTGATGTCAGTACCTGGATCCACTCAGGTCTAAACCCACGCCCTAAGCTCTTCCATAGTGGACTAATGATGTTAGCGGAGCTGGCCGTTGTGTCTACCCTGCGTTGCTTGAAGGTGTCTGTGTTGTGCTTCCGTAAGATGAACTGAGAGTCTAGAGACAAACAAGGTTGCCTTATGTGTTCTTATGTGTTTCACTCTTTCCTAATCCCTTCCAGCCGTCTTTCTTGGGCCTCCATCTTTTCTCCCTGCTTCTCATCATTCGTATTCACACTCTTTCCCATCTGGACTTTCCCAGGCTTGCACCATGGATCCAGGACCACTTCGTCCATTCCCTAGGAGTCATGGGGAAACATTTGACATCACTGTGTCTTCTGGATTCACGGTGTTATAAGGTCTAAGTCCCAACCTTCCCTCTTCCACTATGAGAGTGAATCTGCACTGTCTCACGCATCAGAAGGAAGGATGTACCCTCTGTGCTTGAAGAACTTGAGGTTCTAAGAGTGCAATGGCTGAAGGGATGTGGGGTTTCCTTGTCTCATGTGTATTCTGCTCCACAGGACAGACTCCTGTATTAGGTAAGAGTGTGCTGGGCTGATATGGAAAAACTGCAATTAAAAACAAAACAAAAGGGTTGGGGATTTAGCTCAGTGGTAGAGCACTTGCCTAGGAAGCACAAGGCCCTGGGTTTGGTCCCCAGCTCCGGAAAAAAAGAACCAAAAAAAAAAAAAAAAACAAAAAAAAAACAAAAAACCAAAAACTCTAAGCTTCTCTGGTGATTTTAAAACTTGCTGTCCACAAGCTGGAGAGATGGCTCGGTGGTTAAGGGCACTCTCTGCTCTTCCAGAGTTTCAGAGTTCAAATCCCAGTAACTGCATGGTGGCTCACAACCATCTGTAATGAGATCTGATGCCCTCTTCTGGTGTGTCTGAAGACAGCTACAGTGTACTCATATATAATAAATAAATCCTTAGAGAAAAAAAACTTGCTATCCAGGGTTTTCCAGGAGATGAAGAATATATAGTGACCTGCCTTGATAGACGCATGGTGAAGACATACATATTTCTGAGGAAATAGAAATACATATGGAATGAAAATAAATACATATGTTCAGTGACTGTTTGGACAGTCATATTACAAATCCCATTTAATGATACAGCCAAAATGAGCAAATAGACTGGTGAAAGCTTTTTCTTTCAAAATGTAATGGGCCATCTTACAGATACCAGGCAGTTTAAATATGTATCCTTACCTTCAGAGTAAAAAAAGATCATCATCAAACTAGCATGTGATAATGAAACATTCAAATTATCTTGAAGGAGTAAATGGACATTCTGCATCATGCTATTCTGGTGGGAAACTCACACCAGGGATCTTGGGGGGATGGATCTGGTATAGGTTAACTGGAGGGAATCAAGAGACCTGCGCATCATCAATCATCGAGCTGTGGCTAAGACTGGAGGAAGGTCATACTACAAAAGAGCTTGAAACTGGGAGAGAATGATAACCTTGCTCAGTGTTCATATCATAATCACCATGTACTGAGAGAAAAGTGGGAATGGACCTATTTCTGCAAAGCTCACCAGGTCAGAAGAGATCAACAGTGCTGGCTGACTGCCATTAGAACCAACAAGAAAACATCTGTGAGGATGGAGAGAGCCACGCAGACACAGGATTAAGAAAGCTCACTGGAAACCCACCAGGGATTTCACTAGACCCAAAGATTATACATCCAGGAGTCTATACATCCAGGAGTGAGAGCACAACCCCTCACTAAGGCCTTGTCAAGTTTTCTTTTTGTGTTACAACGGGAAAGTAGTCTGACAAAAGCAACTTAAAGGAGAAAGGGTCTATTTCAGCTCACAGTTAAAAGCACAGTCTAGCATGGTGAGAAAGTCCAGGCAGCAGGAACTTGAAGGAGCTAGTCATATCACATCCATAATCAGGAAAAATTCAGTTCTCGTTTTCCAGGTATATAATACAGGATCCCAGTCAGGGAGTGACCCGACCCATGGTGGGTGGTTCCTCCCATCTCAATGTATGTAATCAATATAATCCAGCCCAGAAGGTCATCTGCCAGCTGGTTCCAGATCCTGTCAACTTGACAACTAATACTAATCATCAGGCTTTAGATAAAATGAAGCTCCCCAACAACCTTTTCTTGTACTGTTTGTCAGGTTTTATTAAAGCCAAGTAACAGAAACTCCTGTCTTAGTCAGGGTCTCTACTTCTGCACAAACATCATGACCAAGAAGCAAGTTGGGGAAGTTTACACTTCCACATTGCTATTCATCCATCACCAAAGGATGTCAGGACTGGAACTCAAACAGGTCAAGAAGCAGGAGCTGATGCAGAGGCCATGGAGGGATGTTACTTGCTGGCTTGCTTCCCCTGACTTGCTCAGCTTGCTCTCTTATAGAACCCAATATTACCAGCCCAGGGATGGCATCACCCACAATGGCCTGGGTCCTCCCCCCTTGATCACTAATTGAGAAAATGCCTTACAGCTGGATCTCATGGAAGCATTTCCTCAAGGGAGGCTCCTTTCTCTGTGATAACTCCAGCTTGTGTCAAGTTGACACACAACACCAGTCAGTATACCCCTCTTCAATTTGGCTTGAAGAATCTATATTATTTAATGACTTACATTCAGAAAAATGCTATTCAGGCTTTTGTTTAGTTTTGTTTTGTTTTGTCATCTTTTTTTCTTGCATGTTGACTTCTTCCTTTTGTATCTGCCCCCATTATGTAAGATAGATGTCCTCAAGATCCAAGATGGCTGCCATCAGGATACAAGATGGCCACCTTCAAAATCTAAGATGGCCTTTGGGAAATAAGATGACTGCTTTCATGCAGTAGGATGTCAATCCCCATGAGACCTTCATAAGATAATTGCCAATGACAATCAAGAATAAAGTTTCTTCATCCATATTTAAAAGAAAAAGGACTCACTTTTTCTCAAACAGCAACATGCTCCTTATACAACTGTCCATCAGAAACTGGAATAACTCTCCAAACGAGTTGAGTAGTTGCTGAAATGACCTGCCTACAACTTTCTGTTGGCATGTTAGAAACACTCATGTGGTCAGCAACAGCATCAGGAACCTTTGTAATCTTTATTGAGTAATTTCACATTCTTGAACCTTGTTAATCCTCCCAGCAGACCTTTGACATAAATACTGTCATCATTTCTATTTTACACTTGAGCAAACCAGGGATCAGATATTTGATTCATTTTCCAAAGGTCTCCAAGGGTCATTATGTTGGAGAACACAAGACTGTCTACCTTTAGATTTCCACCCATCTTTCCCACTAGAACAAGAGAATCCTTTTCGAGCATTCCCTTGGTATGGTGACTCTGAGGCTCTACAGGCCTCCAAGGCCAGGTTCCTCCGCAGATGTTCTTTGAAATCCATCACTGGATTTTCAGGAAGCCTCTACCATCCAGCTCCGTTTTCTGGTAAGACAGAGACCTGATGCTCCTCCTCAGCTGACATTGGCTTGAGGATTTAAGATGTTTCTACTGCTATTCTCTCAGGTTCTAGACATGAGATACCTGCTCAGTTAACTCTCCAGTCAGTCATGAGACCCTGTAACAGGTCTCCCTGTGCTACCCCTGAATTTATTCATTCTTTGCATCTCTTGTGACAGAGGAATCAGAAATATTAATGCTAGACAAAATAACAAGGTAATCATCATAACTAGTAAAAGAGCCAGAGTTGGGGGTCAATCTGAGGCCAGTGGGAAAATACCACCACAAACCTCTGAGCACAAAATACCCCTCTTCCAGGAGGAGTAGAGCTAGTTTAGTTCCTGGAACAACTGCAAGCCAACTATCAGACAAAGTCACCTGTGACTCCCCAACTGACCCCCTTGGAAAGTCCCGGATGGTCCACTGACCATGAGTCAGTTTGAGGGTTGCTTCGCCCCAACAGTAGTACCCTGCCTAGCTACCATTGTTCAAATTCTGCCCCCTGTAACTGAGGAGATATTTCATTGTTTGAATTCTGCCCTTATCAAAGGTATATAACTCCGTTAGAGTTTGCTCAGGGTCATCTCCCTCTTGGAGACTCCAACATGCTGGAACAATAAAATTCCTCTTGTTTTTGCATTGATCACTGCCTCCATGAGTCTCATTCAGGAGTTCCCAGAAGAGATTCCATTCAGACCTCACACTAGGAATTCCTTATCACCTGCCCAAAGCCAGCTCTCTGTGATGCCCTACCTTTCTTTATGCTTCCTTCACCATGTGCTAGAAGGTAGTTGCTACTGTTAGCTCATTTCATAAGAAACTGAGAGAGACTGAGGCTGAGGGATCCCCTCGGGGCCTGACACAGGCAAGTGAAAAAGCCAGGTCTTTAGCCCAATCACTCCTCCAGTGTCCTTACAGAACCAATGCACCATTGTGCTGAGTTTAGACAGCTTCCTCCAGCCATTTGGAGACACGCAGGGGACCCCCGCCCCAAGCCTGATATTCTCAGGTAGACTGGTCTCTGTCCGCTGTGTAGACGCTACACTGATGCTCATTGGTGCTCTCGTGCCTCCTGTGAGACGCCAGGCCCCGCCTTTCACAAACACTACATGGTGATACATATTGCCCGCATTACCTGTGGTCTTCAAACGTATCTCCTCTCACAGCAGTACAACAGCCTGACTACAAAGCCCTGACATTCAATTAGCCATCTGTATGTTGTTAGACATCAGAGCAGCTAATTCTTTGCCATAACAAATGGCGTCATAAAGAGCATTTCCTTGTATACAGCTTTCTGCATGGCAGTCAAATTAAAAATTACCTGCAAGCGTAGAGATAAGGACAGAGGCCTAAGGGAGTGCATTGTGCATTCTCGGGGCTGCTTGCCTACCTGTCATTTGAGGTGACAAAGGAAAGTCTCACATCCTTTGCTGGGCCAGCCCATGCCTCTATCTACTTCCTGCCATCCCAAAATATGACACACACAGGCACCTCTTCCTTGACCTCTAAACCACACCCCCCCACTCCTCATGGAAGTCCATCAGAGGCCTAGCACAAAATAACTAGCAGACTTCTCATTCCGAGTCAGGTGACTTGGGTCTGGACACACTGTTCCCATCTTAATTAGGGCTATGGTCATGGCTGCTTCTTCTTCTATTTCTATTAAGTAAATTTATTTTATAGGTATGGGTGTTTTGCCTGCATGTATATCTGCACACCATGTATGTGCCTAGTGTCCTTGGAGGCCAAAAGGGAATGTTTGATCCCCTTCTTGAAACTAGAGTTACAGATGGTAGTGAGTTACCATATGGGCATTGGAAATCAAACCAGGTCCTCTGGAAGAGCAAACTCTCAGCTCCTCCTGCTCCATGCCTGCCTGGATGCTGCCATGCTCCCACCTTGATGATAATGGACTGAACCCCTGAACCTGTAAGCCAGCCCCAATTAAATGTTGTCCTTTATAAGACTTGCCTCAGTCATGGTGTCTGTTCACAGCCATAAAACCCTAAGACGAGCAACAAGTGCTCCAAATCACTCATCCATCTCTCCAGCCTTGATGCCTCTTCTGAGATGAGTATGGTGCCTAGTGCATAGCCATCTATTAAGTGTAGAATAATTTAAGTAGTCTGTGATTAATAACTAATGTTGGAAGTTAATATGGCAACAGTTACTCTTTAACCAGCTATACTCAAATAAAAGGCACAGACCTTTAGAATTATCATGAGCTTTAACTCATCAAAGCTGGGCAGATCTCAGCCCTAAGCTACTTTGTCTGCATTCATGCCTTGACCTCCAATGGATGACTTGCCATAGGTTTTCATTTACAGTGCTCCTGCTTCTTCAGTCCAGCCCTCATGGTCACATGCTCACGGTCCATATCACCCCACAGTGACTTTTTTCTTTCTCCTCCTTTGCTCTCTCTTGTGGTTCCTACCTGAGATGCCAAGCTGGGAACCTTTGCCCCACCTACCCCTCTTCTATAGGCTGTCAACAACTTTTATTAACCAATCATGGATAATGGGGGAGCAAGGTTTACACAAACAAAGGCTTGTGTGCGTGAGTGAGATTCTGCTCATCTTGGGGCAACCAGATCTTGGGGTACAGACTTTAGCATTTGAATATATAGCAACAAACCAACCCCCAATACATATAAGTGAAAGAACCCTCAGACTGTCAATGACTTACCAGTTCACCTGCCTCAGACAGACAGGCAATGGACTAGTTTACAGACTAAAAAGCATTCGGCTAGGGACAATCGTAAGTCTGAGTCCTACGGCCACGGGACTCAGCCCGACCATTCTTTTCCCCATCTTCTCTCTTGGTTCTCATCTTTTTAGAAGTGTCATACTCTATTTTTAACACTGTAACTGATTTTAACACCAATCTCTATCAGAATGCTTTCGTATTTTAACAGCCATGTAGGATCGAATCTCCAGAGTATATAGCATTGCACATTCAGCAAGGAAACTGTTATCCAAGTTGACCTCCAGAAAAACTGTCACACTTAAGCCTTAAAAGTCTATGCCCAAAGGTCTCTTTGTGATGTTCTTTGCCCAAGACATATGTGCATCTGGACACACAAACACATGTATGTACACACATAGGCACTTCTATGTCAAATGATCAAAAAGAGGGAAGAGGGAGTTCTGCTGTTAAGCATGTGTCACAGACACAGACGAGCTAAATAAGCCACCCAAGGAAGTGTTCTAAGCCTCAGACTTCTATTTCTAAGACTCCATTAGGATCACAAAGGGAAGAGGAAACCAGCTTCAGCGGCTGCGTGGACAGCTGTTCCATTTGGGAATTAGGCTCCGTAGATGACCTTAAAGGATAATGGCCCAGACCAAGGGAAGACAGTCTTACAGTGTCTGAGGCAAACTTTGTGTCTATTGCATTCGCCCATCCCACCCTGGAGGGTTGCTTCAGAACAGAGAACATGGAAAGCCATCTCAGTTCCCATCCCACCAGCTACGGACTCTCTTAGGCCACAAGAGTCTTCAACCCAGGCATACAGAAGAGAATGCCAAGGCCAAGTGCGTTCTCTCTCTCTCTCTCTCTCTCTCTCTCTCTCTCTCTCTCTCTCTCTCCCCTTTTCCCTCCCCCTCTCCCCCTTCTCTGTCTCTCTGTGTGTGCACACACATGCATGCTCGCATGTATACATGTATGAATAGCTATATGACATGTGTGTATATATATTGAAGGTCAAAGATCAAGTTCAGGCGTTTTTCTTCAAGTTCTATTCCCCCTTGCTTTTTGGGACAGGGTCTCTCATTAGCCTGGATATCACTAAGGAGCAGGTTAGAGTAGTTGGCCAGAGGGTCCCAGGGATTCTCCTTTTTCTGTCTCCCCTGATATGGACTTAGAGTGAATTCCACCATGCCTGGCTTTTTTCTTGGGTTCTGGGACTCAAATTCAGACTCACCAGGCAAGCCCTTCACCCACTGAGTCTCTCCAGGCCCATATCCTGTTTCTTACTCACTGTGAAGTCATCCATCCTTGGAGTCAAGTTTCCCTGAAGTTCACACCAGACATAGACAGTGACCTTGACAGTGTAGACGTAGATAGTTCAGTGTAGCCATTGAAGAAGCTTCCCTCAAGCCCCCTGTATAATCCCATACACAGAGTCTTACAGCAAAGTAAAGAATCCTTCACTGATCCTCATAGTACACAATCCTATAAAGCAAACTGGCAGAGCTGCTGTTTGGTGACCATTATGAGTAGTTATTAGTCCTTAGCTTTCAACTAAGGAGACTTGTCTTTGCAAATGGCTCTTTTTGTTAATGGGGAGTATATGCATTCAGGAACTGGGGCCAGGATTCCTTGCTTGCTTTTTGAGATTGTTTCCTGGAGCCACTAACTTGGCCTTGACTCTGAGAAGAAGAAAACACATTCTTCACTGAGTTGCAGGCTGGGCCCCTGAGTGCTATCATCCACAGTATCAAATGTGGCCTTTCATCTTGGGGCTCGGGCAAAGGGAGGAGGAAATGACTGCTCCCTTCTTCTCTGGGTCCTTGACAGTCCTTGGTCCTACATTGTTTTCATGCACATTCAGGCTTCAGTGTCAGTTTGAATCAACACCACCCTCCCCACCATCACCCCCAAAGGCAAAGCTCAGGGAAAGACAAGCCACACTAGGGATGCTCTGAAATAGGCAGGGACTTGATCTCTTTCTTACTTTCCCTTCTCAGTGTGTTTTTGGGGTGAGATGGGGGTCTCCTGACCCTGCAAAATTACTGGAGTCAGGAAGATAACTGACTCATGAGCCAGGAATTCTTCTCCGTTCTTGGAATTCCCACAGAGAAAAGGAAACTAGAATCGGGCATCTTTCTGAGGGCCAGGGGGGAGCAGAGAAGCCAAGGAATGGTCCTTCCTCCAGGGCTGCACATGTGTTTGTCTCCTAGGGGTGCAGCTGCCTGAACACACTGGGTTAGAATAAAGTGTAACTCAATCAGCATCTAATGTGGAATCCTGGAGGGAGAGGGGCTCGTGAACAACATGTGATTCTTGGTACTGAATCCAAAAGATGAGTAGTACTTACCTTTTAAACAAGATGTCAAGAGGTTGGTGTGATTGTTTGAATAGGAATGGCCCCCCACAGATCTGAAAGCTTAGTCACCAAGGAGTGGCACTACGTTTTAAATTTTAATGTATTTTATGGGTATGAGTTTGCAAGAAGACACCATTAGATTCCATTATAGATGGTTGTGAGCCATCACGGTTGCTGGGAATTGAAAGAGTAGCCAGTGCTCTTAACCACTGAGCCATCTCTCCAGACCTGAGAGGTCTTGTTGGAGGAAGTGTGTCACTGGGAGTGGGCTTTGGGCTTTCAGAATCCCATGCCAAGCTCAGAACCTCTCTTTCTCTCTGTTTGTGGTTCAGGACGTAGCTCTCAGCTCCTTCTCCAGCACCATGTCTGCCTGTGTGCCTCCATGTTCCCATCATGAGGATAATAGACTAAGCCTCAAAACTGTAAGCCAGCCCCAATTAAACGTTTTCATTTATAAGAGTCGCCCTGGTCAAGGTGTCTCTTCAGGGCAATAGAACAGGAACTAAAACAAGTGGCAGGCCCATTTTCCTGCATATCAATATCCCATATCACACCCAAGCCAACTATCCTCTCTATGTGCAAGATCAGCATGTGTGCAAGATCAGCATGTGTGCAAGATCAGCATGTGCGCAAGATCAGCATGTGTGCAAGATCAGCATGTGTGCAAGATCAGCATGTGTTCAGATGCGAACAGCCTGTGCCTTCTTGTAGGAGGAGAGGACCTTTATGACCAGTCTCCGCAAAGGGATAGATCAAACCTCAGAACACTGCACCAGTGAGATTCCATTTTTTAAAAAGTATTACACATGTAGACTGGCATAAATGTGCACAGACATGGCTTCTAAGGTGGACAGAGAAAACCTCCAAAAGGAGAAGCCATGGCTTTGCATGGCTGGGATTCAGGACATGGAACTGGTAAATTTTTCCTTGTGTTTCATATTTCCACACAGACAGAAGAATCTATGATAACTACATACAATTTTAATAAGCTGAGCCTCAGAGTGATGTCCCGTATGAGTCATTCAGTGGTTTTCAAATGCTACTAATTAAACGCTATTTTAACACAAAGGCAGAATGTACAAGAATATGGTCATAGGTCACCTACAAACCATTCTGGGTGTAATGATCAAAGATAACACAACTCACTCTCCCTCGCCCCAGTAAAAGCCAATATGATATTTTGAAGTGCATAATACCCAGATACTGTTGTGACCATCTGGCCACTGGAGTCTTCCAAAGGTGCCACAGAAGGGGCTCATGGCTTTGAACCTTCTTAGGTGAGGTGACATTACTTGATTCTTCAAGCCTGGTTAGACTGTGGGAATGACTTACTCACCAGCTCTTGTAGACTTGTCTCAGCCTGAAGGATGCAAGCTGTGTTAATATATGTAAAATATATTAAATTCCAAGTTTTCCTTTCCCAGCCCCGGCTCCCAGAATGACGACTCCGAGACTAATTAGTTATTATTAAATCCTAGGCCATAAGCTTTGGCTCATTCTATGATTAGCTCTTAACTTATTTAACCATTTAAACTACTCTATGTCTACCACTTGGTTAGTTACCTCTCTTCAGTCCTGGCCTGCTTCTTCCTTCTCGTTTCTGTCAGCATCTCCTTGAGCCCCCTGAGTTCATCTACTGCCAGTTTATGTCCATCTCCTTGTGGCTCTCTTGAATCCCTCTTTTATATTATCATTATTACCCAGAGTCTTTTCACTTCCTGCCAGGGTCCCACCTCCTATTTCCTGCCTCAGCTCATTGGCCATTGGCTTTTTTAATTGGCAGGTGATGCTTATAACAAATTCTCTCTACAGTAAAATTTCTCGGGTGATCAAACACCCGAGAAAAAGGACCTTGTGGGAAGAAGGGTTTATTTTGACTTTCATTCCATCGTGGTGAGACCTTTTTCATCTATAGTCAGGAAGCAGAAAGTGGCAAGAAGTGGGGTTGAACTAGATAGCCTCACAGCCTGCTATCAGTGGTCCACTCCCTCCAGCAAGGCTTTAACCTCCTAAAGGTTCCACAACTTTCCAACCAATACAACAATCTGGGACTTGCTATCCAAATACAGAAGCTTGTGGGGGACATTTCACGTCAAGCCACAACATTAGAGAAATTTCTTTTTGGTACAAATCCTTTCTAAGTTGGAACTCCTTCCCCTATCCATTTACCTATTTGTGAGCATGTTGGAGGCCATCATGGCTCCCACAGACCAGAAGTGAGCTTGAGTTGAGGAGGGCAAAGCCCTCTTGCTGGCCTTGAGCAGCATGCCCAGAAAGCTTCACAGTTGACAGAAGAGTGCTGGGTGCTTCTGGTTCAGTCTTTTTAGAAGTCGTATAGCTGCTTAGATGGGTACTGTTACCTTGACTCAGCTAAGGTAACTGAAGTTTTCATAAGAGACATCAGAACTTACTATTTCTAAAACCGAACTCCTTTGGTCTGTTTTTTTAAGACACATTTCCAGGGTGGCCTGAAACTCACTATCTCATGCTGCCTCAAACTTATAGCAATCCTCCTGCTTCGGTCTCCCTGAGTACTGGGATTACAGGCCTAAATCACCACACCCAACTTTTTACACACACACACACACACACACACACACACACACACACACAGAGTTATATTTGTTTATGAATTTTGCGTGTGCATTTGAACTTGCCTGAGACCAACTGCTGAAGGTCGAAGGACATGGGGGAAGGTTTACTCATTCTACCCTGCAAGCTCTGACATCAAGCTCTGGTTGTCAAGCTTGGCAGCATGATTCTGACTTGCTGACCTATGAACAAACACACACACACACACACACACACACACACACACACACCTTAGGCAGGAGGGAGGGCCTACAAGCTCTTGGTTACAGAATATCATCTTCTTGAAGAGGGATGGCTTTTGTAGCAACAGAGACGTTTCAGAGCTTGAAACAGCATCTTAAGCAACTAGTATATTACACTTCCTAAAATTTTATTTAGTATGTATGTTCATGTGTGTGCATGTACTTGTTTGTGTGGGTGTGTGGGTGTGTGTGTGCGTGCGCGCGTACGAGAGAGAGAGAGAGAGAGAGAGAGAGAGAGAGAGAGAGAGAGAGAGAGAGAGAGAGGATGTCTCTTCAACCACTGATTGGTCAACAGTGCTACGTGACAGGGTTTCCATCTGAAGCTGAAGGGGCTTGGGAATGCGCACCAGCTTTGCAGCGCCCCCGACTGGCTGTCTTCAGTTTTCTTTTCCCTTCCTTGCTGGTTGCTGTGGAATGCGAAGCTGGACTCTATTGCTAGCCTGAAGGACTTCTTCTGCCCACTCAGACCACGGTGGCCTCTCTTCTGCTCTCCCACAAATCTTGGAATCCTAATTCATTCTCCTTGCCTGACTCAACTTCCACTCTGGGTCCCACCCTGTGTCTTTCATCCTTCGCTAAGAATGTTTCAGTAAGGAAGTGCTTTGAAATATAATCTGACCTACCCTCCCAGATCAGGCAGTGGGAGCATAAATATAGAACACGTCCTGGGGATAGATATTTTTATAAGCATCAGAAATGTTAATTTGCATTCTTTGGAGACCTCAGAACCACCATCCACTATGTGGATTTGTGAACTCCACTCCGTGCTTTGGACCAACTCCTGTCCCTCTTCATCTGAGCGGGAGGCCTCTTGGCTTTTCACCAGGACAGGATGTTTCTCATTTCCAGACAGATGCAGATCAAAACTCCAACTGCTGGCATGTCAACTATGCCCTCATTTTAAAGTCCCTATTACCATCCAATTGGGACTTGGTGGGTGACATTATTTAGCTTCCTGGCAGCTCGGTGGAAACTATGTAGAACTGAGACACTCAAGCCCCTACCTAGGAGCTTCAGCAAACACTGGTTCCTCCCCACTTCCCCATCTCTTCCCCCTTTAGAACAAAACATCTTTTCTGTCATAGAGGAGCTCTGAGAGCCCTGAATTCTAAAATGAGGAATCAAAAGGGTTGTGGCTTTGCTGCCTTTCGGTCTCTGTGTGTTTCGATCCTCAGCCATCACAGATGAACCGTTAAAAGTGACACTCAAGGAAGACGATAGTGTACCGTTCGGTATCCTAAAGCTACCACGAAAGATCTAGGGAACTGGCTTAATTTTCATGTTCCTCCCCCTCCTAAAAAAACTATTAGCTGTTCTTTTCCAGAAGAGCAGAGCCTCAATTTGACATAGCACCCTAAGACTCCAGGAAGGGGTGGAGATACGGCATAGCGGTAAAGTACTTGCCAAACATGGACAAGGCCTTGAGTTCGATCCCCAGCACCACAAGAAATCCAAGTACACCCCTCCCTCAAATACACGGTACTACATTTGCTAATATCTAAAAAGCCCAAACCCCACTGGGTTAAGAACTAATCGCCAGGCACCCAGCATGGTGCTGAGCCTCATAAACACCCAAACAGGCCACAGACACCTGCACCTCTAAAAGAGAAAGAGGAAAGGAGACAAGTAAAGGGGGGCCATTAGCACATCGCTGGTGCTGATTTAGAAATTCTGGCTGCTGGTTGCAGCAGATGCCTGAGCAGCATAAATCCAAGTAGCATCTGGCTGGGGAGATGCTTCCTGAGGATGCTCAACGGAAAAGGCACCTGATTTAAGCTCTCTTTGGGATAAATGGTTGGAGGTTACAATTCTGCAAGAGAACCATAGATCAACTGGATCTGGAAACCGAGGCCGGGGCGGGGGGTGGCTGTAAACACCCATGGATTGTTTTTCTGGCTTGTTGAATCGGGAGCCTGTTTTGCTCAGATGAGCTTGGGAGAGTTGTGATGAGAGCTATGGAAACATCAGATTATTAAGAATTTATTATTATCATTAATAAGAAAACAAGTCACTTTGGGGGGTCTAGTGAGGGCCCGGCTGGTTTTGTTAGTACCACATCTGGAGAGCTCAGAGCTACCCAAGCTCCAAGCTTAAGCCGTTGGCTTGTTGCTACCTAACCAACCAGCAATACTCGACTTTAAAGACCTGTTAAGTTCCAAGAGTCTACTGGGAATCTCAGCTTGATTTTAGATTCCTCGTGGTCAGCCAACTGGTCGCTGTGGACTGACTGACAGGGTTGCTCTCCTGAAAATAAGAACTCTCCAACATGGAGGGGAAGTGCCAGCCGTCTCACGATTCCTCCACTCATTTCTGCCACACTCTGCTTTCTCAGGTGAGGGACCAGAAAAGCACAGACTCAAGATGGAGAAGCAGTCTCCACCCCTCCCAGAGAGAAAGCTCCTGAGTCACTTAGCAAAGGCCCTGTGCAGGAAGCAGATAAACACAGCACTCCTTGCTTTTATTGGCCTCACGGGACTTCCTCCTGAAGTGAATATGGTTCCTTTAATAACTATTTAATGACTGAGGAGATGGTTCCTTGGGTAAAGTGCTTGCTGGAAAAACAGGAGGACCTAAGTTTGGATCCCCACCATCTATATAAAAGCTGATATGCCTCTGTAACCCCAGTGCCAGGGTTGGGGCAGGGACAGGAAGAAGGCAAGGACTCTCTGGCCAATCAGTGGGGTGGAAGTGGTGGGCTTCATCTTCAATATGAGACCTTGTCTCAAAAACTGAGGTGCAGGGTAATAGAGGAAGACTCTAGATATCATCCTCAGGCTTCTACACGCACATACAAACATGGGTACATGCACCTGTGTTTATATGTGAACACACACACCACATCCCCCTAGATGCATACACCACACACACACCACATCCCTATACATACATATATACATGGGTACATGAACCTGTGCATATATATGAACATACATACCTCATCTCTCTTCATACATACACCACATACATGCACATACACCACATCCCCATACACACATACATACATGGGTACATGTGCCTGTGAGTACATGTGAACACACACATACATACACATATCACACACACACTCCACACACTCACATACATATACCACACACACATACACAGAAATACACACACATAACTACACATACAACACACACATATACACACATACAGCATATACACTACACACACACACATACATCATATACCACACACACACACACACACACACACACACACACACACAACTTAAGAATAGCTACAGACTTATAGAAGTAAAGTGTAAGTTTAGGTGACTTCTAGAGAATCGGTGTTCATGGAAAACTGAAGTCCAGAAAAGCCAAAGTCAAGCTCCAGCAGATCTGATGTCTGGAGCACCCACTTCTGTCTTCACAGAAAGTCACCACGTGGAGAAGGAAATAAGAGATCCCTCTCTGTCCCTTACGAATACAGACCCAAACCTTAGGACTCCACGCTTACAACCCAACGGCCTCCAAAAGCCCAGCCGCCAGCACCACTGCACTGCAGATATGGGAAAATCAGTCAAGCCACAGCCCATGCTGAGCAGGCAGAACCTATCTTGCATAAGCACATTATCATACACGGATCAGGAGGCAGCAGCTTCTTAGCTGCCTTAGCTAAGGCGACTGTCCGAGGGACTGTCATTCTCCACTTGGCATACATTCATGTGTCTGTAAATTTGCCCTTAGCTCACATGAGGTAATTCAGAGTCTATTTTTATCCTCTTGATATGAATATTCATAATTTTACTGTAGTCATTTCGAGGTACTTAATTACAGGCTGTGGCCCCAGGCCCCACCAGGGGTTTTATATAACACATGGTTTGCTCGCTGAATATCTTTTTTAAACCTTAAAAATTCAGAAATCTTAAACACAGAAGATGCCTTAAGGCTTTCAGCTAAGGAGTCTTGTATAAATTTATTGACTATATATAAACTATAAATAATATTTGAAATATATATCTTTAAAAATTTCTAGGAATATCTTCAATGCCAACCTCCACAACCTCTACTTTCATTGGTGCTAAAAAATACACAGCCATCAATTCAATCCATCCTCTTTCCAAGCCCTAATGAAACTCATTGGGTCATCAAAAAGGAGGAGGCATGACTGCAGAAGCAGAACCAGTTGGGAAGAAGGGGGGACCAGAAGAGTGGGTATGTGTATGTGTATGTGTATGTGTATGTGTATGTGTATGTATATGATGTATATGTATTTGGTGTATATGTATGTATATGTATGCGTATATGTGTATATGATGTATATGTATGTGTGCATATGATATATATGTATGTGTATGTGTATATAATTATATGTATGTATATGTATGCATGTATATGTATATTATGTGTATGTGTATGTATATGATGCATATGTGTATGTATATGTTGCATATGTATATTATGTATATGTATGTGTATATGTATGTGTATATGATGTATATGGGTGTGTATATGTGTATGTATATGATGTACACATGTATGTATGATGTATATATATGATATATATGCATATGTATATGTGTATACGATGTATATTTATGTGTACGTGCATATGTGTGTTGAAGATTAGTGAAATTAATTAAGTAACACAGTAATTTTTAAAATGAAAGAAAAATGGGTGGAACTTAAGTTTCCCTCCTCTTGAACATGAACTGGACCCATGAACTCACTTCAAATGCCTATAATCCAATAAGAGAAGTGGTCTGTCACTTACAAGGTTAGGCTCTAGCAAGGCTGCATCCTCTACCCTGGGTGATGCTCTCTTCTGCCCTGGGAGAAGACTACTGCTCTGTGATAGCTGCCCAGTGGAGAACATGAAGGGAGCCTTCTTCACCTATCACTGGGGAAGTGAGTGAGTTTGAACGTGGATCCTCCCACCTCAGCAAAGCCTTTAAAGAAAATCCAAGCCCAGGGCTGGAAGCCTTCTGAGATAATAGATAATAGATATTTGCTCTTTTAAGGTACTGAATTTGGGCTATTAACTGATTAGTCGATTCATGTATGTTCATGTGTACGAATGCATGTCTGTGTTTGAATCTGCACATGTGTGTGTGTGTGTGTGTGTGTGTGTGTGTGTGTGTGTGTGTTGAGGCCAGAGGTCAGCCTTTGATGCTATTCTTAAGGAGGACTCTACCTCGTTTTTAAACTGTCTCCCACTGCCCTACCACTCAGCAAACACTCTAGGCTCCTCAGTGAGCCCCCAGAGTTTTCCTGTCTCTGCCTCCCCAGATCTGGAATTACAAGTATTCACTATGCCCAGGATTTTTCATTAGTTCTAGAGCTCAGACTTAGGGAGGTCCCCCTGCTCCTCAGGCAGGCTCTGTACTGAATGGACAATCTCTCACCACCAGCCCTCCGTGCTTGTTATTGTTTGTTTTTTGTTTTGACTATAGTCCTCAACTGTTTTCTCCCAATACCCTTTCAAGTACAGCCTTCTTCTGCTCAGATTTCTTTGCTATTTACCTTCCTTGTGGTGAGGGAGGAGCCAAATGGGTCTCTTTAGTGTTGTTCAACATGAGCTGGACCCATGGAACTCACTTCAAATGAGTATGATGCCCTAGGAGAATTGTTCTTGAGCCACTGAACACAGAACAATGGCTATACCATCAAGGATGGGGTGAGAGGGAGGGAACCTCTTATGGAGACAGGACCAGCTAAGCCAAAGGGTTTGGGCTCAGTATTAACAAATAACTTCTAGCGCTTCGGCATCTCCAGATCTCAGGGAGGCAGCCTGGACTCCTTCCTCTCCTTCTCTCCAAGTGAATACCAGGACTCCCAGCTCTAGCCTCTAACCCATCCCTCCCCTCCATCCTCAGTTAGTCAGCTCAACGTGTTCTCCCATTTCCTCTACCTGCCCTCATGAGTACATTCTAAACTCTAAGCATTAGCAGTAAGTGGAAGGGGGATAGTTCAGAGCCCATCTTTTCTCCAATATCTGAAATGAATCTTTACACCTATGGTTAGTTTTAACCATCAACTTGATAAACCTATGATCACTTGAAAAGAGAGCCTCAAGGAGGGATCAGATTTGTCTATTGGTATGTCAGTGAGAGGTTGTCTTGATTCTATTTGTTAATGTGGGAAGACCCAGCCCACTGTGGGTGGCACCATTCCCTGGGTTTGGGTTCTGAATTGTATAAGAATGAAGAAAGAGAAAAGGAGTAAGCATCTTCTGCTCATAACTGGGTATGTGACTATTTGACTTAAGTTTTTGCCTTGACTTCCTCTCAATGGGTGGTAATTTTGGAACGTAAGTCAAATAAATCTCTTCCTCCTGATTTTAAAAGATTTATTTGTTTTTAGTTTATGGGTCTGAGCATTTTGTCTCTATATGCTATACATTTGCACCATGTGAATGTCTTACGCTCACAGAGACCATAGAGGGTTTCAGATTCTCTGGAAATGGAGTTTCAGATAGTTGGGAGCCACCATGCTGGGAAGTGAACTCAGATCCTTTGCAAGAGTAACAAATATCCTCAACCACTTAGCTGTCTCTCCATCCCCAACTCTTTCTTCAGGTTGTTTTTTGACAGAATATTTTATCATAGTGATGTGACAGAAAATGGGACATCTTCCAAACACACACACACACACACACACACACACACACACACACATATGTATACATACACACATAGACACACATACATGCACACATGATTCCACGGACATACACACAGACCACACACAGGTACACTTATACATATACACACACATGCACACATGAATACACATACCTCCACATACATAAACACACACCTCCACACACACATATACACACGCAGACATACATACACATATATGCACACACACCTACACACACGTGCATACACACATACACAAATACACACAGACATACAGACACACACACCACACACAAGAACCAATGGTTCAAAGTGAGATTTTTTACTCCTACTTCGCTCCTTACTTTCAATAAGGGAACATAGGGAAAAAATAATCAAAAGTGCTCTTAGTTTTAAGAGAATAAAGAGAGCTCCCCTCATTCTGGGGTGGTGAACAAGAACCATACAATCTTTCCAGAAAGTGACTCAGCCACAAGTTCAGAAAGAACTTGTAATTCTACCCTATTAGAACATAGCCATCCCATATATGTTACATACCTAGAACATAACCATCTCATACATACTACACACCTAGAACATAACCATCTCATACATACTACACACCTAGAACATAACCATCCCATTTATGCTACACACCTAGAACATAACCATCCCATGCATACTACATACCTAGAACATAACCATTCTATTCATGCTACACACCTAGAACATAACCACCCCATACATGTTATACACCTAGAACATAACCATCTCATACATACTACACACCTAGAACATAACCATCCCATACATACTACACATCTAGAACATAACCATCCAAAACATACTACACAGCTAGAAAAACATGAAAGTTTTTAGTGCCGTGAGAGAATGCCTATGATGTAAGGTATGATCTACCCATGTGTATTTTTTTTATTCTAATTGTATGTGTGACTCATAATTTCTACAGAACTGGAATTATTTTTTAGATTCATCTAAGTATTACCATTTTCTATGTAGATCAGGAAGAAATGTGGAGGGAATAATCTGAAAGTAACATTTAAGACTCTTGTTAGAATTCTCCTTGAGCTGGGCGTGGTGGCACATACCTTTATTCCCACGGGAGGCAGATCTCTGAGACTGAGGCAGCCTGGTCCGAGACAGCCAGGGCTACACAAAGAAACCCTGTCTTGAAAAATAAAAACAAAACAAGAACCCAAACCAGGATTTTCTTCATTGGCCTAGAGAGATGCCACTCGGGGAAAACAAAACCAGCTGATGACAAAATTTACTCCCAAGCTTACGGCCTCCTTTCCCCAGCTTCTGAGGATAGCTGTGTCAGTCAGGAAGGCTAACTCGAACAAAGAATGATGCTGAAACCTTGTTCACAGAACAGAGCACAGGTTTGCTCCTGATCTTTAGCGGACGGTGAGAGACTGCATTCCGTACCCTGGGATGGTGTGAGTATGGTTTGTCTCCAAGATTCAATAGAAATGTGACCAGTATTGTTTTGGTTGGTGCTCGGAGGTGGGGGGGGCTTTAAATACTGATTACGTCTTTAAGTGGATCAATGATATTTTTGCAAAAAGGCTTGTTGCCAAGAGAGTGGGATGCTATAAAGCAGGGCCAACCTTCCTGTTCTTTCCACTCAGGGTATCTGCTTGTCTTTCTGCTTCTGCCATGAGCTATTCAAATGAGAGACCTTACTTCAATATATAAGTTAGAGAGTGGTCACGAAAGACATCTACTTACCTACACAGCAACACACACACACACACACACACACACACACACACACACACACACGCCTTTGCTCAAGGAAAGAGGATGAAGAGATCTTTAAAATGCGTTCCTAAATCCAACAGCCTATGTGAACTGAAAATAATGAATCCTAAGAGAAGTCAACCCACAGGGCCCATCACCATCTTGCTTCTCGTATGCCAGCCTAGAGGCAGACAGAGATTCATGAGAACTTCAAGGGACCAGGACAGAACACCTAGTAAACTCTGTATGTGTCTTCAAGAAGATCAGGGATGGTTCTACAGGTGTATGATGGGTCACGCTGTCACCTTTCCACGGCAGCCACTTGTATGCCAGGGAAGCAACAGCACAAGAGAGGTTCTCTGCCCTGGACCTGCACAGGAAGCCATCCGCCCTACCCAATCTTCTTGATGCTGATCGTGGGCATGCAGTCCTCACTGGGAGCAATGTGTGTGGCCAGAGGGATAAACGGGAGCTCCATAAATAGCTCAAGCTATTACAAAGCCATGACAACAAAGGCCTGGTTCGCAGACTTTGGTGCCTCCAGGGGCAAGACAGGAAAAGGAGGAGCCACGAACCACAGGAAGGAGCTGGCTCAGAGAACCTCAAACACACCCACAGCCTGAATGCTCCCCAGGGAATCAGGACTGCCAAAGGACCCAGCTTCTCAAGACAGGCCAGAAATCAGGGATTTATGGGAAATGTCCACTTTTCAGTGTAATAAAACCCACTAATCACTGCAGGACCAAGCAAGATGTTTAAGTGCCAAAATCTGGTCCAGTCTACCAATCTCTTCCACACACAGAGAACTACACCTAAGGTCAGAGGACAAGAGGTCAGCCTGCAGCAGGTGACGGCAGCTACCCACTGTGTGTGCTGACATCGAGCTTTGAGCTTTTGAAGCTGCAGGGCAGAGAGAAGACCTCTCTAAGAGAAAGAAGCAGAGAAGTGGGGTTGGCCCCGCCATCAGGAATGTAAAGAGCAATGTGGGCATAATGTATTAACATGGGCATGTCTAGCCTTCTCTTCCCATCTGCCTACAGTGGGAGCTGGGAAGAGAGAGTGTAAAAAAGCAATCGGCTCTGGTTGCTGCCTCTGAGGTGGCTTGCATCTGTGACAGCATCTCAGGGAGAAACAGTGAGCGGGATGAGGTCACCTTCCATGGGCTTTGAGAAGTTCCAGAAGATCCTAAATTGCTCTTAACCCATGATTTACTTTAAGGACACTCCAGCAGATGTTGATAATGGCAGAAATATATCCATATCCAATAGTGTTAGGGGGACCCCACTCCCCAAATCACTCTGAAATATGGGCAGACTCTTAGCTGAGGCTGGAGTACTGAAGTCTACAGAAGTCGATGGTTTGGGAAGGGGATCAGATGGTTTATGAGGAAGAGACACACTGGGGCTAGGACCTGCCTGGTGACAGACTTGAGGTAAACCTCATGAAGAGGAAAGGGACATATTGGAAAGTCGGTGTGATGTCCTGCCTGCCTCCCTTTGTCTCCAGATCAGTCCTGAATCAGAACCTATAGCCCTATACCTCTGTGCCAGGAGTGAGTATTGTACAAGTTAGTGAGTGTTGTAAAATGTGGTGTGTTTCCCTGATGTCCTATGGGGTTTTTTGTTTGTTTGTTTGGTTTGGTTTGGTTTGGTTTGGTTTGGTTTGGTTTGGTTTTCCTGAGGAAGGAATAAATCTTATGTTCATGTGTAAGAAAGAAATGTTGAACTATTGTGTGAATGAGTTGACAAGGTGCTGCCGAAACCTGGGCAGTTGGGCGGGGTCTGTTTGCCAACCAGAAATTCTTTTTGCTCTCTCTGAGAATAGAGCTGAAGCTCTTTCTCGTCAGCCTCAGGTCTGATTGTCAGGAGATGTCTGAAACACTGTAGAAGCCATGGGTACTCACCCACAATTCTCAGTGGAGAGTATCTTGTGCCGCCGGGAATATAGAGAGATAGATGGCGAGGCCGAGGCTCCTTTGGGGGTCAAGTGAACCTTTCACAGATATTTATATTACAATTGATAACAGTAGTAAAATTACAGCTGTGAAATAATAATAAAAATAATTTTATGGCCGGGGTCACGGCATTAGGAAAATGGAAGGCCACTGGCTTAGGAGAAAATGGGCAAGCACAAGAGCCAGAGTTTGGTCACCAGCGCCCACAGCATCACTAGGCAAGGGGCCAGTTTCTCCACTGTCAATGCTGGGAAGGCTGAGATGTGAGGAGCCCAAGGCCTTGCTGGCCTAGCGGAATCCGTGAAAGGATCTCTGTGAACAGCACAAGGCCAAGAGCAATGGGGAAGGCATCCAACGTCAACCTCAGGATTCCACACGAATGTTCACAAAGGTATGTGCGTGTATATTAGCCTGTGCACATATATATGAAATACAAAATAAATACACGGCATTGTGGAGGTGAGATGACAGGGCAACACCTGGTCCCTGGCATTGCTGATAGAGGGTTAAAGCCAGCAAGCATTTCAGTACCAAAATGCATTCCCCAAAGACCAAAGGCAGAGGTCCCACCCCTTCTCCCATGGGAGTGGCCCATCACGGGAAAGCATTGTCACCTGCAACATAGAAGCAATGCAGGGGCTGCCTGGTAGACTGGTGTGGCCATCCAGCAGAAGCCTATTTAAAGAAAGGATTAGCAGACAAGCCTTTGGGGAGGAACTTTCCCCAAAGGAGGAGAGCCAGGAAGGTCAGAGTTGGTCTTAGTCATCAGAGGAAGAGGAGTCCAGGCTTCTTGACCCTGAATCAGCCCACACATTCAGCCAGAATTCTGGAGAGAGAAGATTGAGCCAAGACAAAAAGAGATGTACTCATCAAAAAACAGTTTAGACTTCTTGGGGCGCAAGAAGGGAAAATGTCCCCGCACCCAGGAGCCTCAGCACTCTTGGGGTCAGAATGTGAGGCTGGCTGAGCAGAAAGAGTCAAAGCAGTGGGCGGTGCCTGGCACAGGAAGTAAGGAAAGACATAAGGAAATAAGCACCTACCAGAAGTAAGAGACTCTTATTGAGGTTTTGGGTTGCAGACAACCTATGGACCTCAGATACTGGAATGACCAAAAGGTATACACTGTAGGTATGGAAGTTAGTCAGATCAGAACTTAGCTTTTAAGTTACATAAGCTGCAGGAGGCACCAGCAATGATAAGATCCAAGGATCCCCCTCATGATAATATAGACAGTAGGTCCTCCATGCCTGGAAGCTTCCTCTCCTTTACTCAATGGTTCAGTGATCAGAACATACCTTCTCTGTAGTAACACTGACACTGTCTGCAGACATACCTCATAAACGTCACCTCCATGGACTTTTGTAGCCACAGCAATAGATGGCTTTCTCAAAATAAGAGTTCCCAAGGAAATTCAAAGAACAAAACAGATAATGCCAAGTTGCCACAAACGGTAGACAAAACCAGATGGGTCTGTGCCCAGCCCAACCCTCAGTCTCAAGTCCTCTGGCCAGCCTGAGAATTCTACAGAAAAGACAAGGGGAATAAAAAAATTTAAAAAAAAAACACTTTGAAACACAAATATTCTTGTGATCGTTAGTTTCAATTACCAACTGGACACTGTCTAGAATCACCTGGCACAAAAGTTTCAGTGAGGGAGTAGCTAGACCTGATTGGCCTGTGGACATGTCTGCTAGTGGCAGCAGGGTGGAGAAATGGTGGTGGAATCTTATTTACTAATGTTAATTGATTTGACAGGACCCAGCCCACTGTGGGTGGTGCCATTACCTAGGCTCTGTGCTAAGGGTAGAGAAGGAGGCTAAGTACTGGTAAGCATGCATGCATGCATTTCTCTCTGCCCTTGACTGTGGACATGATGTGAGCAGCTGCTTCAGTTTCCTGCCTTGATGGACTGTTGTTACCTGGGATTGTAAACTAAAACAATTCTAAACTCTAGAACTAAAACTCTCCTTATGTGGCCATTGTTGGTATTATATCCCAGCGGGAGACTGAAAGTAGGACAAAGATCATGCTGTGAGAATGGAAGCGGACAAAAGATGTCCCTGGAACTTTACTCCTCTGCAGCATTTGAGAAAACACTCTGTGGTAAGAAAGGAGGCCCCACAGGAAAGGCTCAAGACAAGCTTACCATACAGGTCAATGCAGAAGCTCACATCAGATCATCTGCTAGCTTAGGATGCAGTGATGGAGGGCAAAGATACCCAACCCTGGAATGTCTCCTTTCCCCCAGCCAGGATGTCAGCCTCTATCCCTGCTCTGACACTTCATGAATATTCATGAACATTGGCTTAGTGCATTCAGAATACCCTTGAGTTTGAGCTGTCTCTACACTTCCCCATACCCCCATCCCGGAAGTCAGGTTAAATAAGGATGTAGCCCTTACAGTTTTCAGAAATAATGCATTTAATTCTATTATTATCTTACCCTTCCCTCCCCAGAGCTCTGGTTTTTATCCGGTTATTCCTAACTATACCTGGTGGCAATGTCACAATGTCCCTGATGGAGTTGTCAGATGGAGTCCTCTATCTCCCATTCACACAGACAGGGTAGCACTGTCCAGATCACACTAGTTTCTGAATAGAGAGTCAGAACAGAAGATCACTCAGCAGAAACTCGGAATGGCACGTGCCTGGCTGGGCCACAGCTCTGCTGCTTTGGCGTGGGGAAAAGTGCTCATTTGGGTGACTTAGTGGTTTCCTGTTTTGTTTTGTTTTGTTTTTCCTGAGGATCCTACTCATGATAGCTTCCTATCTGTGCCAGAACCATAGCTTACAGCAGCCCAAAGTTGCCCTCTTAGGGGTCTGAAGTTGAAAGTCTAGCTAACGCCAAGATGTCAGAGGGGCTTGTCACTCCTGAAGGCTCCAGAAGATAATCTGGCTCCTTGTTTTCCTGAAGCTTGGAATGGTATTCTCCTTAGGGTTTTACTGCTGTGAACAGACACCATGACCAAGGCAAGTCTTATAAAGGACAACATATCTTTGGGGCTGGCTTACAGGTTCAGAGGTTCAGTCCATTATCATCAAGGTGGGATCATGGCAGCATCCAGGCAGGCATGGTGCAGGAGGAGCTGAGTTCTACATCTTCATTGAAGGCTGCTAGCAGAAGACTGGCTTCCAGGCAGCTAGGGTGAGGGTTTTATAGCCCATGCCCACAGTGACACCCCTACCCCAACAGGGCCACACCTACTCTATGAGGCCACACCTCCTACTAGTGCCACTCCCTGGGGCCTAGCATATACAAACCATCACAAAAGGCCACAGCTCTCCTTGCGCTATGCCAGTTCCTCACTCTCCAAAGCCTGTGGAGCCACAGAACCCTCTCATTTCATAGCACTCTGAGCTCTGCCTGCAGCTCCCACTTATAAAGACCCTAGTATTACCTTAGGTCTGTCCAGAAAACCCAGAATCATGTCATTATTTCAAGGCTGATGAGCACACCAATTCTACCTTTATCCTTAATTCCTTTTTGCCATACAAAGCATGTGATCACAAGTTCTGGAGATTCTGATTATTAATTTTTCGGACCACATCACTGTTACTGTAAAATTATTAAAAATGCTGTCTTTTATCCTGCACTAGGTCCGGCACTGTAGTGCCCCAAGATATCTGGTAGATATCATCCCAGTCAGCACTTTGCTCCATAGCACACTGCTGATGGCTATTCTCTGAGTCTGGCAACAATCTCTCTACTCATCTAGTTCCCAAGACAGGTTGCCACCATGTCAGACATATACATCCCAATTCCATGGAGGCCCAGTGTCTCCAGCCACCACATACTCTCTTGAATTCAATTAAATTGCCACTTGAAAGAACACACAACACAATAATCTCTGATCCAATTGATAAGATATAATTGCCCACCTAGACATACAAAGCCTTGTGTACATCCATTCCTTAAGAATATTCATAACAACCTGTAAATGTACAGAGAGGAATCTTAACATCTGCCTCCATTTTCTCTTGGCTGCTCCTCTCCCTTGCTCTAGTCTTCTCCCCTCTCTAAAACTTTTCTCCTGCCCATCCTTCATTCTTGTTCTATCTTGTACCTGCTTTCACCTGTATAATGACATCATCCTATCTCTCTCTCTCCCTCTCTCTCTCTCTCCCTCCCTCTCTCTCTCTCCCTCCCTCTCTCTCTCTCTCTCTCTCGCTCTCGCTCTCGCTCTCTCTTTCTCTCTCTGACTCTCTGAAAGACCTGTATGCTTTCTCCTGGTGTGATGAAATATTCTGAACAAAGCCGCTTGGGGAGAGAAGAAAGGGCTGTATTTAGCTTACACATCCTGATCATAGCCCATCTTTGATGAAAGCCAAGGCAGGAACTCAAGACAGGAATCTGGACCCAGGGAGCCATGGAGGAACATTGCTTCCTGTCTTGTTTCCCCAATGGGGTTCACAGCCTGCTTTTTATACATCTCAGGGCCACAGGCACCAAGCACACTAGGATGAGACCTCCCATATCAATCATTAACCAAGAAAATGCTGCCACCAACTTGATTAGAGGTCAATCTGATAGAGGTGTTTTCTTTATTGAAGCTCCCCCTTCCCAGATAAACCTGGCATGTGTCAAGTTGACATTAAACTAACCAGCACGCCCTGGAAAGATTCTAGCTAATGCTGCCCACCTGACTGTCATCCTTAAGTCACAGCAATCATCTGCCGAGGTTCAGCCAACCTCTTATACCTCATGTGGGATAAAAATGACCAAGACTCAGTGTCCAAACTCCTGTGATTCTTCACTCTAGCCACAAGGAGGGATGAGACATGGCCACACTCCTACTAGAACTCAAGAGTTCACAAAAGCATGAACACTCCCTTGATACTGAAATCTAGTTTTGAAGCACCCAAGAGCAGACTCCCCTTCTGGGGAATGCAGAATAAATTAGCTTCACTCTCAGGGGACAGCTGTGTGGCATGTCTCTCTACCCCACATGGACATGAGTTGCCCGTTCTTCACTCTCCACAAGTCTCTTCATTGGCCATCTCCATGGTTCTGGGAGCTTTTCCTCAAGCTGTCCTTGTCCTTCAGATCCTCAGCAGTCATGGACTGACACCTAACTCCTGAGTATCCTTTTTGTTGAAGGTATATACAGCATCCTTAACCATCTATGGTAGACCATGCAAGGGCAAAGGGGCAGCTGAACATGAGCACCGCTCCTTCATGCTCTGAATCAGCCTAGCTGCACAGCTCGGATGATATTCAATATGAAGGAAGACTATGCACGACAAGATCAGGGGTTCAGAGACTACTGGTTCTTTCAACAGGCGCTGCAGTGCAAGTCAAGCATGGTGAACACATCTATAACCTCAGCACTGGGGAGGTAGAAGCAGGATGACCTGGAGTCCAAGGGCATCATCATCTGACGTATGGTGAGTTCAAAGCCAGCCTGAGCTACATGAGACTCTTACTTAAACAACAACAATGACACCACAGCCCAACAAAATAGTAAGTTTGTATTAATACTCCTGCCTCTCTGAAACAAGACCAATAGTCAATGTTGTCATCTGGTCCCTATTCTGGAGTTCTGTTCTGATGATCTATTGCTGTATCACAAACTGCCACCCGCATGGACAAAGCAGAAACCATTACACCTCCTAGCACCTGTGAGATGTTGATGCAGCACAGGGCCAGGTGAGCCCTCTGCTCCTCCTGTGTCCACTGATGCAGCTTTCTGGTCCTTGGCTGATGACGGACTGACCTGGAAGGTACCAAAATGCCATCACTGAGACAAGGCCACTCTCAGCCTTCACCATGCTCTCTGTACAGCTTTTGTGGGCACTGAGCTAACTCACACTAAGCTGCTGCTCCCTGGGGACTCATATTTAGGCACTCGTGAGTGCAAACTCTTGATACCTGTCAATGGGTCTATATGCACCTTTGAATATTGTCTCTTTCCAGTTAAAGACACCTAATAGAATTCAAATTTCTATTTTTGTTTGTTTGTTTGTTTAATATTTATTTATTTAACATGTGAGTCCTCTGTCTCAAGTACACCTGCATGCCAGAAAAGGGCATCGGATCCCATTACAGATGGTTGTGAGCCACTATGTGGATGCTAGAAATTGAACTCAGAGCCTCTGGAAGAGCAACCAGTGCTCTTAACCACTGAGCCATCTCTCTAGCCCTGAATACAAATTTCTAAAAGGGATTAATTATATGTGGTGCTTTCTTTATGATGAAGCAGAAGTTGGGAAAGGTTCAACATTTTTTCCAACCTTTGGTAATCTACCTCAAATTTCTTTGTGACTTTGTGTAGCTTAAGCACTGGGAATTTCTAATCCTTCCCACTGCTAGCAAATACTCCCCTCTGGTACTCCTGAGTTAAAATCTGTATTTCATCTCTACTACCTCAAACACAATTGGTAAAGTGGCCCAGGTGACCACGTTCCCTGATTCTCACATGTCGGTAGGCCTTTAACTATGGTCTTTCTTCTTCCCCATCCTGGCTATCTCTCTCCTTCCTCTATCTCAGTTCCTAACCCTCACAAATCTCAAAGTCCTGCCTCAATGTACCTGCCCAGTCAACAGTCAATGGGTTAGGAACCCAAAAACCAATTGGGGACAAGGACCTTCAGCATTTGGACATGCATATTCCTAATTTGGGTGGGGGGCTGGATTAATTCAAAGCATTAGAACCAATTCCCAACAACTTTGAACTTCATAATGCTATTCTCAACTCTTATTATTAGACACCATCTCCAGAGTCTAAAGTTTAGTCTCACCATTTTCCACCATTTCTATAACTTGGTCGTATCTGCAGATAGTACCCTTGGCACTTTCAATGTGGCCTCTTTCACAGATTGGCAAACTTCCATTTCCCTTCTCCATGTATACTGTTGACTCGTTAACATTGAACTCTAAGCCAACAACACCTATCTCTCATCCGAAGCTGACTGCACACATCTATTTTCTCCTGAGAGGACACCCCGAGCTTCTCCCACCAGCCATCTCCTCAGCACTGCCTGTGGGGTCGATTCAAACACAGAGCTCAACAACAAAGCACTCAAAATTCAGAAAATGTGGCACAAATACGAAACAGCTAATTGGCAGTATAGAGAGCTGCAGCAAGACGCAGCATCACCTTGTTTGACCTCAGAACAAAGCATGGCAGAAAAAAATCAAAGGCTCGCTGCTCTGCATACCCTCTGAGGACACCTGACGAGTGAACAACTGCAGCTGTTGACTTTGCAGCTTGGAGAGTGTTTTAATGAATACATGACTTTGCAAAGGCCAAGAATGTGGAACGAGGGTTAGTGCTATCGGATGCTGCCTCAAGAATAGGCTGTGGGTCATGTTATCTGGCCCTGCCCATAGGATATCCAGGTAGAGCCTCTCCAAGGTGATGGTCTCGGGGAATTGGACTGCTTAGTTCTGATTTTCCTTTATCAAATTAGGTCTGCTCCCGTGGTTGATGTGAATAATTACATCAAATGTCATGAGGTGTCCTTAGCCAAACTTAGGACTGGGAGAACTCTGAAGTGTGTTTGATAGGAAAAGCTTACTGAGAAAGGATATTGTGGACTGGAGAGATGACCGCTAGAGGGCAGAGCCTTTACTGCCCAAGTATGAGGACAAGAGTTCAGATCCCCAGAAGCCACGTATATATCAGAACGACATAGCAGCCCACCTATAATCCCAGCATTTAGAGAGAGAGAGAGTGGGGGGGTAATGGAGGGAGGGAAGAAGAGAGAGGGGACAAGCCAGTGAGCTCCTGTTTTGGCAAGGGACCATGCTTCAAAATATAAAGTGAAAAAAAAAATGATTAAGGACATTCAGCATCAACCTTGGGCCTCCATGTACTACACAAGTACGCACACACATGCACACATGCACACAGCATGCACGCATGAACGCACATGTAGGATTGTCATACAGGTGAAGGCAGGTGCAAGATAGAACGAGGCCTGTCATTGGATGAGAAGGAAGGATGGGCGGGAGAAAAGTGTGAGGGAGGAGGAGCCTGGAATGGAAGGACACTGGAGACTGGAGGAGACTGCAGGAGAAGCCACGGAGAGAACATGGAGGCTGACGTTAAGATTCCACTCTGTGTATTTACAGGCTGTTATAAATATTCTTAAGGGATGGATGTGTACAGGGCTTTGTATGTTTAGGTGGGAAATTATATCCTATCAATTGGATCAGAGGTTATTGTGTTGTGTGTTCTTTCGTGTAGCAATTTAAGTTTAAAGAGAATGTGAGGCGGCTAGAGACACTGGGCTGCCATGGAGTTGGGATGTGGCTTTCTGGCCAGAAATCTACCAGGTATCTTGGGTCACTGCAGTGCCAGATCTAGTGGGGGGTTAAAGAAAGCCAATTAATATAATTTTACAACAACAACAACAACACACACACACCATTTAAGTTTTCTTACATTGAGTGTAAGGAACAAGACACACGTGACATAAATTAATTACATCCCCCTCAAGCAGTGCTACTCCCTGATAACCAACCATTCAAATATCTAAGCCTATTGGGGTCATTCTTATTCAAACCACCACAATCAGCCATTTAGGAAACAAGCCCACCACCATATCCTTCCCTTAGCTTACATAAACCTATGTTCTACCAAACTAGAAAGTCTTCACCACTTACTCCATTTATAAAAAGGACCAAAATCATTTAACACCTATCTCAGATACTCTCAATTAAGTTGGAACATTGGACCTAGCCCAGAATGATCTAGGAAAACTGGGACTCCTTACTTATGGAGGAACCATAATAAAACGTAAACCCAGCAACATTTTCAAGGCTGGTTTGGTTGTAATGAATTGTATCTTCCCAATTATGATACAAATTGCTTCCAGAGACACCAGCTGAACTCTTCCCTGTAAAGGCACATTGAGCAGACCTTAATTGGCTCACACACTCCTGCAAACTATCTGAGAGATCTGTCTACCTGGGCAGCTTACTTTTGTAAGAAACTAATGATGTGTCCACAGTGATTAACGACCACTGTGCTCAGGGGAGGAGCCAATCACAAGTGACTCTCGCAGCAGCTTATTTGAATGTATTACCCTTGACTCTTTCCCTAACTTTGACAGCATCTGGGCCTTATTTCCTCTTGTCATTCTGTCTTCTAAGGGGCTAGGTTTGAACTTCGACCCCTCACCTCCGGAAATGTAACAACTATAACCAGGTACCTCAAGGCAGGAGCAGGTGGTCCTCTCTCCATTTCTATTCTCAGCTCTCTCAAAACCAAGTCAATCAACTTCCAAGACTGTCAGTCAACAGCAGGACGGAGTCCTTCTGGCACTCTAGATACTCAAAGGCACAGTTTTATTTCAGACTTGGTCCATTCCTCCTCTGCATGTAGACACAGCCTACATTATTTTGCCCTGCTTGCCAAAGATGCTACTGTTATCACAATACTGCCTGGTGTCTTTCGTGGAGCTGCGCTGGAATTTGAGTCCCTTGGCATTACCTGCCAACACAGTACATCCTGTGTTTATATGTGCAGAATGTATGTATATACCAGAGTTCCTGAGGACAAGGGATTCAGGCATTCCCTAGGCTCTTAAAGGGATCATCTAAGACTGAAGTGAGGTCAAAACATGGAGGGCTAGAGAGAGGGGTCAGCCATTAAGAGTACATGTTGCTCTATTATGAGGAACAGAGTCTGAATGCCAGCACCCACGTTAGGAAGCTGTCAAATTTCTGCAACTCCAGCTCCAAGGGATCTGATGCCTTCTACTATCCCCCATGGACTGGCAAACACATGTGCATATACCCCCTCACACACATCCCTTTCAAAAAAATAGAGAAAAGTCAAAACAGTTATGCCTGCTTCAAAAGGAATATTATTCCATGGGCAGATGGATATTTCTATGTTATATTTTATATGTACATAAAAGCTGTGGCCTGTCTCTAAAATGTCAGAGCCAATCTCCACCTTCATGTTCCTCTGACATTTCCCACATACAGAAGCCTCTTCACATAAACGAGCCTCCCCCCCTTAACTCTTTTCTGTAGCTGACTCTCTCCCTGCTGGCACAGATTCCACTGGGACTTAAAAGATCACAAAGTACTCTTCCTAGGGCCCTTCCACGAGCTTATTATCTCCCATTCCAGAAAACCCTCCCTGTCCTTACCCTGCTCAGGTATTGAAATAAATTAATGCTACCTCCTCTGTGTTTCGTGAAACTCAAGACTCTGTTCCGTCTTCTACTATCTGCTCGGGTGAAGAATATTTTGTGGCGAGAAGTGAGGAAATTGACTTCTCTACAAAAATAAAACCAAAACTACATGTGCAAGGTGTTTCCCCTTAATATTTCATGGCGCTAAAATCTGACTTTAAAATTTCCACGGTCTTGCCCAGGACAAATGTTCAGGAAAGGACCTGGTAAGCAGGACAGTTAGGAGACCATGCTGCTCCTGGGTTAGATACAGTAGAGGTCCTGAAAACATGTCCTCCAATCTGTGGTCCTCACTCATGGTACCAAGTCCTTTTAAAAAAGCTCAGAGTAAACAAACTATATGCTTATGGGAGGAGGGCGTCTCAGTGTCCTCATGTCCTGTACACGGAGGTGACTCTCTTAACTCCTTGGCCTGATTTTCTCTGTAAGTATTCATGTAAATAACAAGTTTTTATGAATACAAACAGCATCCGAGCCAAACAGACCATGTTTAAAGTCAACAAGACCCCGGGGCTGGGGTGTTGGTTCAGTTAGGGAAGTAAAGGTGTCCATACAACATAAAATCCAGGCAAGGCCAAGCATGTCTGTCATTCTCACATGGGGAAGTAGAGACAGGCGATTCACCATTGCCACACAGCCAGTCACTACAACTGATATAGACAAGCGATCTCCGTAAGTGTAGTTTTGGGCTATTTATTAGGTTCTTATATCTACCACATTTCCCATCCCAATTTCTTCTAACCCCCAATACTAGGAGAGAAAGAAACTTAGCGGGGCAGGGGGGGGCGTAGACCCCTTTAGACTACTTCCTGCTGATTAGGGGGGTCGAGTTCCCTGGGGCAAGTCCAGTCTTTGTCCTCAGGACAGCTCCAACCAGCAACCAACAAACAGCAAAAACAATTATTAGCAAGGCAGCAACCAGCGAAAGCAGCAATAGGAACCAGCAGATGCCGACCTCTACGGCCTCTCGGCCTCTGGGCCTCTGGCATTTCTATACCCTCTCAAGAGTCCCCCACATTCCAAACATAAACTATCTTTAGCTGGCAGAACCACGCCCCTTCCAGAGCAGGAAACAATGCCTGTGGATAATCTAAAACAGCCCCATAGCCCACACCTGGGGTTAAAAGAAAAGCATATTTACATAACTGGGTTTTGTTTTGGTTTTGGTTTTAAGAAACCAAAATCCTCATTATAGATCTCTCAGTTCAACGTGAGACCCTGCCTCAAAGGATAAAGTGAAGGGTAGAGGTGGGGTTGCCTCAATATCAACCTCTGGCCTCCACATGCATTCCCACACACATGCTCTTGCACCCCTAAGCACACGTGTATGCTATTCACACACCCCAGTGTACAGAAGTCTTGGGTTCTGTCCTTCAATGTTGACTTTTGTTCTCTACGGAACCTCCTGTTTATAAAGAACGCATCCAGAATGAGGCTGTGATTTTAATGATCTCCTCCCCCAGCCTTTGACCCTGCAGATAGAATTCTGTTTGTTTTTTTTCTACCTTATTTCCATGCATAGTTCTCTGTGCCCTTCGCCTCTCTGAGTTGCCTGAGGAGTGGGGATTACAGGCTCATTGAACACTACCCTTTTAAGGTTGTTCCAAATCTACAAGGATTTGGCCCATTTTCTGCAGGGTAACTCTGCCTTTGCAGGCTTTACTTAGCTTTCTTTTGTTAAAGGATGTAATGAGAGCAAGCCTCCAGAGCTCCGAGATAGACAGACCAAGAGCTGGTCAAACCCCTTTGATGCTTTTGGTCCAAGCCAGCAACGCCTCCCTGGAGGCAGAGTTCTATGGGTACCCAGGGACATGACCGCACTCTGGGAACAGAGTCTGTGTGGCTTTTACTTTGCTCAGGATTTGCATCAAGACTTCTGGCCCCTCTGTGGAGACCGAACATCTTGTTTTCTGTATTGCCAATATTTTGACTACACTGCAGACCACAGGCAGAAAGCCACCCCATCTCCAGACTTGTTTCTCTCCTGAACGGCCGCATATCTCATCTGTGTGGTGTCTAGAAGCTAGCCTGCCCTCCTGTGACCGTCCCGTGACCTCCTATTAAAAATAACCAATTTGTGCCTCTTTTTGAACCTCGAAGTGTTTCACAATCAAATGCCAGATAAACCCCACGATGTCCCATTCAAAGCGGCACAAAAGGGCAGGAGCCGAGCTTTCTTGGTGGTTACAATAAAAGTCTCAACCACGTGATTTTCTACTTTGGGTTACCCGAGTCAAAGACACTTCTCGGAAAAATGCTTGTCAGACCCACTAGGGTAAGTATTTCTGCCTTGAAAATAGCAATATGTTGTAAATACAGAACAGCTTTACATCCAAGCCCACCAAGCTGTGTTTAAAGACTGAAGCCTAGCTCTCCAGTAGCTGCTTCAGGGACAAGGCAGGGAAAGAGAGGGGAGGGACACTTACCGCTGTCACACCACCTCATGAAACTCAAAACTCATAGCTATGCCAAAAGATGGATGTCACATTCTCTACTTCTTTTTCTGTTTCACATTGTAACGCTTGAGACTGAGCCGCAGGCCTCCGGGACATTAAGCAGCATTAATCCACACCTCAAACTCTCTTTTGACTTTTTACTGTTTAGTCAAGATCTCAGAAAGCTGCCCCAGTTGGCTTCAAGCTCCTGGTACTGCCCAGGCAGGCCTTGAACTTGTGATCTTCCTCCATTAGCCTCCAAAGTGGCTGAGATTTCAGGTCTCTATCTTACGTCCTAGCTCTTAATTCCTTATTATAGATGAGAAAAGCAAGGCTCAAAGAGGTTCCGTACCTTGCCCAAGGCCATTCCAAGCAGTAGAGTCAAGATGCAATATTACCTGTAGAGTATGCTAACCGTTTCCTCACCTAAAAGGCCTTTTCAGTGGAGCCAGCCTTTGACTATATGAACTAGCCGGTGACCTAGAAAACGCAGAATCATGCTAGAGAGAAAAGAAGGCCCCCGGGAAAGAAACGGCAGAAGGGTCTATCCTCAGAAATGGCCCTGTTCAGTCCTCAAAGCACCCGATTGGATCTCCATTCCTCTGACAACTATGATGCCTGAGGAGGCTCAACCCAGAGGCACTGGGACTTCCAAAAAAATGACCAGAGTGGGAAAGGAAGTAGAAACAGGTCCAGACCACAGAGAATCGGCAGTGGGGGGTACCTCATAACAGGTTTGTTTAGTATTCTGGGAACAGTGGATTTGAGGCAAAAAGTGTCTTCGGGAACTGTCTTCGGGTGGGAGGTGTTATGTGACTTTTTCTGTTGTGTGGGGAGACGTAAAGCCCAGACAGTGACAGAGGAGAGAAGCGATTCCACCCAAGTTTTAGGTGGGTGAACCGGTGAGCTTCTCGTGCTTACTTACGAGAGCACGCTCCTTACAGCAGCATAGAAGACTCAAAGCCAGCCTCAGCATGGAACTCACCAGAGCTGCAACCTTGGAACCCCAGGTACAACTCTGGCTCCTCCCAAAAGTCTCCTACCCCAGGCAATTTCTATTAGTATATTGCCTCAGGGAGAGGCCTTATGAATCCTGTAACTTTCTCTCTCCATCTAGGAGGGGGTGCATTGGGAGGATTTTCCTTCTAAGAGGGGGTGCAACTGGGAGGTGACAGCTACCACACAAACGGAGGAATCAAGTCAGAAGAGAGGTGAGGCCAGGGCACCCTGGTAATCAGAAAATTAGAGCATAAGTCAGAGATTAGCAAGCTCTGTAGAGGGAATGTGTGACCAGGCACTGGACTAAAATTAACGATCAGAGGAGAGCACCTGGCAGGAAAGCCCCATTCCAAGACACCTTTAGCATAGTCGAAATTACCCCCAAACAGAAGACCTCCCTAGCCCTGCACCTGGTCACCCAGACAGGGTCAGACAGGCATCTCAGAAAACTCCGAGCTAGCCAGTGTTGACTGGATGAGAAACAAGAAAAGTAAGTTGAAATCGTCCATGGCCAGAAAACACACCAAGGGGCTAACAATAACAACGGAGGCATTTTGTTTAGAAAATATGCTTGTCTCCTGGCTGTGAGTTCAGGACAGGATCTAGGGAGGGTTATATCAGAGAATAAAGTGGAAACCAGCAGAGGAGCAGGTCTGATATAGACCTTCAGCCTCTCCACAAGCACAGCTGAGAGCACACCTCACCAACACCTGCATGAACCAACAAACGTGTATCTATACCATATACATACATACATACATACATACATACATACATACATACATACATACATAAAACCAAATTGAAAGGTTTAATTACATTCCGTATATAAGAACAAAATGAAGGCAAAAGCTTAATTCTTAGGGACAGGCAGCCTCTCTGGAGGATGGGGAGGAAGGTTAAGAGAGAGGTGGGGAGGGGGGAGGGGGAGGAAGACAGCAGGTAAGCAGGCTATTGTATGCTCTGAAAAAAAAAAACGCCTTCTCAGCCATCACACACCTGCTCGGGACCAGCACAGGCAGCGGTTAAACTTGGAGCATTTTGAAGAGAAAAGCAAGGGAGCCAAGCTACGGTCCCCTCCCAGATCTCCAATTAAGCGTGGCATCTGCTGAGTCATGAGGTCCGAGAGTTCCTCCAAGTAAAAGTGCGAACACCGCCCAAAGTACCTGTGTGCCTGGGAGCTTTGGAAACTAGGAGAGGCACAGGGCGGTTTCTGTGACCAAGCCTGGGCAGGATATAAAAACTCAGCACAAAAGCATGTTTAACGTACAGGCAAGGAAGCTTCTGGAAGCCTGATAGGAAAGACATTCTCCGAATTGCAGTAAAGGAAAATCAACCCCACCCTCACCCCTCACCCCTCCCTCCGGTCTCTCTCTCTCTGTCTCTCTGCTTTCTGACATTAAGACATTTTCTCTGACACTCTTTTTTTTTTCTTTCTTTCTTCTTTATGGTTCTAGCTTGCTTTCTATTGCTATGATAAATACCATGACTAAAAGCCACTGGGAGGTGAAAGGGTCTGTTTCCCTTACCTCTCTCAGGTTCCCAATTTTGCTTCCGATTTCAAAGTGGTTACTGTCGCCCCACCCACAACGTGAAGCTCAGTGTTTCGATGTTCCTGAATGAGGAAGCCTAGTGGTGCCAAGTCTAGGTGTGGACTCTTTAACTAAGGCCACTTTGTTCTAGTGACCCTGGAGATGAACTTTAACTCAGAAAAGTCTATTTCCCGGCTGTTCACGCCCCTTTCCTTCCCTTCACCTTCATGTCTTTTTACAACGCTCTGTTTCTTTAGCATCAATATGGTAGGTACTTAGTGCCATCCCAGCTAAGGTCCTAGCTCCTTGAGGAATCCATTCGGGAACCCTGTGTGGTTCCCTCCCCTCCTCTCCTCAGAAAAATGCTCTCTTTGTTTTTTCTCTGATGTTGCTTGCTCCATGGCTGGTGACTTTCTCCAGGTTGCTTTAATACGGCTCTCTGGGTTTTTCTCCAGGGGTTTTGCCTTCCCTAATTCTTAGAGGCAGCAAGCCCTGGTGGTTCACCATTAAGAAACTAGTTGGATTCTGACACATGTGATCTACGTCCCTCTAAGCCTTCCACACTCCGTGAGGTTTAAAGGTAGGTAAAATAAATAAATAAGTCTTACCTGGCCACCTCAGAGATATGCATCCTATAGAGACCAATGAGGGAAATGGAGCCTCCCTCAAATATAGTAACACAGGGCATCGTTTAATAGAGACTTTTGTTCTGAATTTCTTCTCATACCCAGAGTCGACATGAGAACACAATAACCAAGAGATCTTGATTCATCCAAAAATGATCTGTATGTGAACAGACATCTTTAATTGTCAGACAGTTGTATGAATTATCATGTACTGCACAGCATTCCAAAGTATATACACAATGTGGAATGAATAATGTGGCTAATTAATATGTGTGTTGTTTTGCATAGTTAGTATTTAGAGTGAGAATATATGAATTCTCAGCATTTTCTGAGAAGATAATATGTATATTAACTATTGGTTCTGTGTCCTGCGATCTCTTGAAGTTATTCCTCATGTCCAATAATAAGTTTGTATCCTTCTACTGACATTTCCCAGAGTACCTCTTTTAACAACCCCAGTCCCCAGTAACCACCTTTCTGCACTCTCTCTCTCTCTGACACACACACACACACACACACACATATGTATATATATCATAGTTTTTAGATTCCACATATCAGTGAGGTCATGATGCATTTGCCTTTCCTTTCTTTTTCTGGCTTCTTCATATACCATAATGTCAGGTTCATTTACATTGTTACGTTTGTTAGGGTTGCCTTTATCAGGGCTGAATAGTATTCCATTGTGTATATATGTCCTGTTTTCCTTATTCATATTGCATTGATGGACACGGGTTGATTGCACAGCCACTGTGAATAGTGCTGCAGTGAATTCTGTGTGTGTGTGTGTGTGTGTGTGTGTGTTATTAATAGATGATAGGATGATTCTATATTTAGTTTTCTGAGGAAACTCCAATGCAAAATTAACTTACAAAAAGCATCTGATGAATATAATACTGTGTTTCTTTACTATAAGGGAAAAAACTGTACACACTATTTTGTAAGTTGCTTTTTCTGTTTTCGTCTGATGTCATATGCCCTAGTCAGTTTTAACTGTCCAAACTTGACAAAGCCTAGAGCCACCAGAGATGGGACACTCAACTATTCCAATCAGGGATATTCAAGCCTATCTGTGGAGGATTGTCTTGATTACTAAATGATGCAGGAGGACATGGCTCACTGTGGGTGGCATCATTCCCTAGGCAAATGTTTCTGGGCTGTATAAGAAAGCTAGCTAAGCACAAGCCTGCCTATGAGCAACAAGCAGCAGCCTCCATGACTTCTGCTTCAAGTTCCTGCTTGAGTTCCTTCCCTGACTTCCTTTAATGATGGACTGAGGTCTGGAAGTGTAAGTCACATAAGCTTTCCCACTCCAAGCTGCTAAAGAATGAAACTAAAACAGCATATACAGTATGCCTTAGACCCCTTCTCATTGTATAGTGTGCCACGCTTTGTCACAGGTACATGGCTCTGTCAGGACCCACCAGATCCAGCCACCAGTCTCATACTGATGCACAAAGGCTGTCTCAAGGTGAATCTCTGGGTTGGTTGGTAGGTTTAATGTTGGTTTGGTTTGCATTGTGCTTTCAGAGATCCATAATTATTTCAATAATGGCTTACATATTCTTGAAACAGAAATTAAGAATTTTATAAAAATGTTTCTGAGATCCTTGTTTACCTAAATAAATTTTTTCAATTAATTTATTTATTTTATGTGTATGAGCACAATGTAGCTGTCTTCAGACACACCAGCAGACAGCATCAGATCCCTTTACAGATGGTTGTGAGCCACCATGTGGTTGCTGGGAATTGAACTCAGGACCTCTGGAAGAGCAGTCAGTACTCTTAACTGCTTAACCATCTCTCCAGCCCACCATGTATGTATGTATATATGTATGTATGTTTGTATGTATGTATGTATGTATGTGTGTATGTATGTATGTGTGTATGTATGTATGTGTATGTATGTTTGTATGTATGTATGTGTGTATGTATGTATGTGTATGTATGTGTGTATGTATGTGTGTGTGTATGTACATATGTATATATGCTGTCAAGAGAGCTCACCTTGAAATGTGAGGAATTGTGTGGCAGGACCTATTTTCTGTATGTTCCTACAATCTGCTTTTGCAACTAAGTATAATTTTAATATAATTTTAATTAATATCCATAAGGAAATATTTCTGTAATGAGGTCTTCACAGTAACCTACAAGCCTGTCTCTGAAATATGGAGAAATTATATCATAAGGTGAACTATGAAATTAGATTACAGGGTGAACTGCATGTGCTTGGAATAAACCAGCTCACAAAGGGAGAGAATCTTAGAGACTTGACCTTCTGTATGGGGCTCCTCAGGAGTCCAGGAAAGAAGCAGATGTGTTGAATTGAGTTCGGGTGCATTGTGGGAAGGGGCACGTACCAACCAGTAAGAAGAAATCCACTGGGACAGGCTCAGTTGGAAATGCTGCAGTGGACCTGTGTGGGGCCTTTACCTTCTTGTTTAACTGCAATTCAGGATCAAAAACCCAGATATGAGTCTCAACTAGTCTCATCTTAGAGGCTCATTGAGGCACAGTTGGTATATCCTGTACGGGGGAGGAGGGAGGATTCTGCTCAGCTTTTGCTCAAGTTCAACTTCTGCCTGTCCTTCCATGTCCCTGTCTCTGTCTTCTGCTGATTTGCTCAGAGTCACAAGGCAGCTCCCACATTTCCCTGAGCCCTGGCTTCCTTGATCATATCTAGAGAAAAATTAAATCCTGAGCTTTGCATCGATCAAGTGACCCCCTGAACCCATTCCTGTGACTGAGTGGCTGGCATACACTGCTATTGGGCTTTGTCCAGAGCAGATCCTTCTGGCAAGAGGGGCTATGATCAACAAACATCAATTAAGGAGTACCCTTAAACTCAAAAGGGACCAATCTCAATCGATCTCCTTTCTTAATAATTTATTTAATTTTATTTTTTTATACACGTTGGTGTGAAGGTGTCAGATCTGCTGGAACTGAAGTTACAGTTGTGAGCTGCCATGTTCTGGGAACTAAACACTGGCTCCTCTGAAAGAGCAGCCAGTGCCCATGACCAGTGAGCCGTCTCTCCAGCCCCGATCCCATCAGTTATTATGAATCACCGGCTGCAATGGGGGAGGGGGATATCCACACTCCCTTCCAGGCTGGAGTTCCCATAGACAGGAGTAAAAAGTCAATGTGCACTGAGCTTATTGGACGCGAAGCAAAAGGGTTTCGCTAATTCATTCAGCCCGACAGTAATCCCCTTAGGGATTGATACTTCACAGAGAAGGAGGTGACAGCTTCAGGAATTTGAGTCATTTGCCTCAGATCATGCATACCATCTGCATCAACGCTTCTAACATGGACTTCATACACAGTCCGGCACACGCTGTCCCTGGTTCAAGGTCAGTCAAGTTTATCATGGGAAGCACATCTACAGCCTGTGCCCCAGAGGTTATTGTTTGGGGCTTAAGTCGCCAGTGATCGACAGGACATCTACATGCATGCATGGTTTAGACTAAAATCGGCAGGAAAATCAGGCTCATTTTCTCTTTCCAGTTAGGCATTTTATAGCTGTTGGGTTTGTAGTGTGCAATATCAGATGCTGAAACTGGCTTACTCCGGGTTGATGCAATGCTTGGTACCCAGGTGCACTGGATTTTTTTTTTTCATGACATCAGATCTCTGTGCTTGTCCCATGTGAGCAATCAGGATGCTATGAAGCTTAGATATAACTCCAAGAGCAGAGGACACATAATGAAAACGGAAAACAGATCTTGGGGGGAATAGGGGGTTCTGCAGAGGTCTCCACAACTCCTCCTGGCACTGTGGCAATGCCAAGGTTGGGTCTGTGTAACCTAGTGAGTATAACATGGTGATGAGGGTTTTCTCTCTGCTCTGAAAGAGCAAAGGCTATGGTGACTAATGCTGCGGTGAGAAAATCTCCCTTCCCAGCAGACTTCCCCAAAGGGAAAACCCCACACTCCTTCCAAACCCTGAGATTTCTGCTCATTTATTACTGGTATTTTGGATTGACTCCATGGTCCCTCATAGCAATTCTGATTAGGGACAAGTGCTCCAAGTGGTGATGGGTGGAAGCAGGTGTCTATCCTGTTCAGACACACCACCAAGGGAGATGGTCTTCACCGCCCAGCTGGAGAAGGCTCAGAGCAGCCATGCCCAGAATGTCTGGTTGGCCAGACAGGAAAGCTGGACACAGCCTTCAGTCTTTGTGCTCAAGCCAGAAAGGACTTTCTGCCCATGACAAAAAGAGGCTGTCAGCTGTTCTACAGATCTAAATATCTCAGCCACAAATGAAGAAAGAGGAACGGAGAGATTTCGAGTCATAACATTTTATACAGACCCATTGTTGCAGAGGACCTTTGGGATTGAACTACTCCTCTGTTCTGAACTTCACTGGCCAAGATAAAATACCCTCGGAATAACTGGTTTCCTATGACAAAGCCCCAAGATGTGAAGAGAACGTGTTAAAATTATTTTTCAGAATGGCACTGCAGTTTGGCAGTGGGGAAGGTATTGTGCTTAGTGGGGAGGGAGCTTGCAGGCTCGGTCCTGTATGCAATCCCAAGAATAAGGTAGAGCATGAGAGACTGAACAGGCTGGGGGAAATGACATCAAATGTAATAAAAAAAACAATACAAAAATATTTCTTTTCTTCCTTTCTCTTCCCTTTACAGTGTTTTACTTGGTGTTTAATGTCTTTTTAAGACTTAAAACGTAAGTTTCAAAACTGGGACTTTAAATGAATGACACCGATTTGTACCAAGCCCCTTTATGTTCTGCAATTCATTTCAAACCCAAATTAAAAGTGCATTGGGCTCGTTCATAGAGCCTCCAAAATGGCACCCTTTGTGTATTGTAGTGCGCATGCTCCTTGGTTGGTTCTCCCTAGAACATGACACAGGGCCCTGGCTGGCCTTAACCCTTTCATTGTGCACATCACCTCACAGGAAGCTCTCAGCTCACTGCTCAGCGCAGAAGAACTGAAAGAAAAGATGGCCCTCCGTCCGGTCCTCCTTCCAAATCCTCACTTTCAGTGCCTGTGACTGCTGATCCAGGTCAGCACTGTGACTTTTGAAGGGTCACGGTGTTCATTCCCCTCTTTCCTCCGTAATTAACAGACAGGATAAGGACTTCGTGTGGCATTCATCTCCCATCAACCTTTCCGTTCCCTGCTCTCTTCTATGTCTACCTAAAGAGACCCCTTTGTGCTGCGCATGCGCGCCCGTGTGTCTGTGTGTGCGTGCGTGTGTGTGTGTGTGTGTGTGTGTGTATTTAAATCTAAACTTCACCTATGAAGAGAAAGCGAGAAAGCATACTGTGTTTGCCTTTCTTCCTGTATCACCTCCTCTTGGTCTCCCCCCAGCTCTCCCTTTAGGCTCTTCCATATGCTTCTATTTTTGTGTGACACATATTTCGATCTTGTTTTTGCATAGGCTAGGAAATACTCCACATGGGTCCTTCTGAGTCTGGCTTATTTCAGCGAACATGACAGTTTCCAGTTCCATCAGTGTGCATGCAAAATTACATCATTTCATTCTTTACCAATGAATGCTCCATTTGTGTGTGTCCCTCTTTCCACAGTCTTCTGTCTGTCGGCAGGTGTCCAGGCTGATTCCGTATCTTGTTGGTGTGATTGGTGTTGCAATAAAGATGAGTGTACAGGTGCCTACAGCCCATGTTAACTTGGATTCCTTCGGGTATTATTCCCAGGGGTGGTATATCCAGATGTATGGTGGCCCCGAGAGGACATTTTCTGTAGGAGATCCATGTTTGAAGTAAGTTCTGGATGTCATGGGAAATACGGTCTTTGGGGAATGCTACTGCCACCCGCTGAAGTTCTGTCTGCCACTCAGCCACAGATGTGACACATTCAACCAGTGTGAGTCACCATAAATAATGACAGACCAATGTAATTATAGGGTTGTCTCTTTAAGAGAAATGTTTGTGTCATTTGTGACATGGAAAAAATGAATGTCAACCTTTAAAACATGAACTTTCCTTTCATTAAAACTTCCTAATGTTAAGCATATTTCATTTCGGCAATTAAGAACTCATGTTTTGTCTCTAGACAAATTGTGTTAAAGACTGAAGCAGACATCATAACTGATGATGACCTTGTTTTATAACTGTAAATTGTATTTATTTGTTTAATATTTAATAGTAACAGATTTGCTGAACTCAAAGCTTCACTTAGTCCTAAAATGAAAAATAGGCAAATTTCTCCCATCCTCCCCTGCTGACTTCTTGCTTCTGACTCATTTCCCCAAATGGATAGCAGGTATTAATGTCTTAACTACTCCAGAGACTGCTTCAGACACATCTACAGCTTGTTAAATTGTGCCTCACAACAAATATATCCCCCTGGACTAACCCCTTGATAGCCTGGCCTCACTTGGAAAGAGTCTGACATGTAACTAAAGACCTTTGGCTAAGTCTAGGATAGGACCTAAGGACAGGCGCCCCTTAAGAGAAGAGAAGAGGAAAAAGATGGGAGAACCAGGGAAGAGAGATATGTGGAGTCAGGCCAAAATCAATGTGACATGACACCACGAGGAAGCAGGAAGACTCTGGGGAGCTCGGAAGCTGCTCATGCGCATGGAGCCAGGAACCAGAAAGAGTCTGGAGTGCCCAGAAGCTGCGCATGCGCATGGAGCTAGGCACCAGGAAGCGTTTGGGGTGCCTAGAAGCTGCGCATGCACCTGGAGGATTTTTCTTCGAACCTATAAGGAGCAGGGACCTGCTAGCACCTTGATTTAGGGGCCTGGCCTACAGAACCATGAAAAAGCGAAATTCAAGTTGCTGTTTGTGGTGATTGTCCTGTCACTGTAGGAAACTGCCCTAAGCACTCCGCAATGCGTTCACTCCGTGCAGTGTCCTTCCTACAAGGACCTAACTCTTGGTGGAGTTGCATCTTAGAGTTACAGCGTAGACAACCATTGTCTACAATGTAGGGTGTCACAGCAGCAAGGCTCCGCGACTGTCACCACCCCTTCCACTGCCGGAGGACTCTGAAGGCAGTGATAAGCTTTGCTCCTGTCCCAAGTTCTAATGGCTACCTCAGAGGACTGTCTGTGCCTGCCATCTGTATGGGACATTTTAATTTAAAATGTTCACATATGGGGCTGGGGATTTAGCTCAGTGGTAGAGCGCTTACCTAGGAAGCGCAAGGCCCTGGGTTCGGTCCCCAGCTCCGAAAAAAAGAACCAAAAAAAAAAAAAATGTTCACATATGAATACGATCCTTACATCATTTCCACCTCTCTCTCTCTCTCCCCTTGGAACTCCTCTCATGCTCCCTCAACTCCTTCTCAAACTCAGGACCCCTTCTTCTGTAGTTGTCGTTACATAGGGGTCAGCCTGCTAAGTCCAGGGATTTGTAATTGTATTTGATTAGGGCTGATCACTTAGGACTGGAGAACCTATCCCATATGGAATAAGACAGTGTACTTACGTCGAGACACACAGCATACTCCTTGACACGCATTTGCCTTTACCAGTTATTCTAAGAGTCTTTTAAAAATTAATTACAATTAAAAGAATATTTTAAGTGTGTGTGTGTGTGTGTGTGTGTGTGTGTGTGTGTGTGTGTGTGTAGGGACCTGAACTGTTGGAATCCTGGAGCTGGAGTTGAGGTGATTGTGAACAGCCTGAAATGAGAGCTGGTAACAGCATCCTCCAGAAGTGCAGCGGACCCTTAACTGCTGGACCATCTCTCCAGCCCCCGTTATGATCTTAATTATACAAATTGGTGGTGTGCAGTGTGGGTCACACAACATACATCTGCAGTATGCCGTGATCAAACCAGGGTACTTAAAGCTTCCGTCTCCTTAAACACTTAAAGGTTTTATTAGCACTTAATAATTGTATGTATTTACTGGATATGGAGTTTTGACTTATTTACTGGCCTGCTGTCACAAAAAGTAAAAATCCAGAGTGGTTGTTAAACCATCGAAAAAAGTGAAAGAAAAATATTTTCTGCTCTTTGATAATGCCAGGGCGTAATTATATGTTTCCGGAATTACAGCTTCGGGGAGCTCTGAAACACATAATTTAGCCTGCTTCTGCTGTGCGAAGCAAACATTGGAGCAAACAGTGTGGGGGGCTTTTATACTCAGTTCATCCAGAAGGTAGAGGCATAATTTATGCTTTCAGAGTGAGGGAGAGAGAATACGCCCAGTGTGGCCAATTTTTAATTTCTGTAATTCTAATTTTTAACATTGAGGTGAAGCTCTAGTTACTGTGGAAAATAAACGTGTGTTTCTTAGAGCCAAAGGCAGAAAACTCTGGGCTCTGGAACTCTTTCGTCTGGGGCTGGTGGGAATGTGGAGGGAAGAATGAACAGGCAGTTGGGGCTGCAGATCCCTCAGGACTGTGGAGAAGAGGAAATGAGCTTGGGAAGGCAGGCATTAGGAGGAACAAACGTCTCAACATTTAACAGCCAGAACTGTGTCCTGAAGCTTGTCAGCTGGGCATGGTTCTGGAGAGATTAACATAAACAGAGCGTTTTGCCAAATACCTTCATCCAGTCTCACTGGGGAAGCACTAGTCTGAGCCAATGTTACCTCGCTACTTCGGGTTTCGAGACGCGGCCCGTCATGCTTGGAGCCTAGATTTTGAGATTTCAAATTCATCTTTTCACAAACTAATAACTACTTAGGTTATGCTCGCCTGGCATGCCCAATGCCCTAGTGTCAACATCCACGGCACACACATAAAGGGGACATGGTGGGAGACCCCTGTAATCTTAGCACTCGGGAGGATCACAAGTTCAAGGTCACCCCTACACTGCACAGTGAGTTGGAGGCTGGAACATGCCACCAAGCCGTTCCATCTAGGATAAGGGTTACAATAAAAGCCATTTCAAAGTCAGAGAGTAAACAGAGTGGGATGTACTAGGTCAAGGTCACTGAGAAGATTGTCGTGGGGTAAATTCTTAATCGTAAACACCCTGGAGGCTGGGCTGTGCCTGGGGATTCCTGATGATGGCTGTGTAAGGTGAGGTACACCTCTGCTCAGAAGCCACACTCACAGATCAACATCCAACTGAAGACCGCATTTCTACTCCAGCTCAGAGGTAACCCCAAACTCCAGTCAAAAATATTTCAAAGGAGGGGCTAGGGAGACAGTATGGCTGGTAAAGAGCTTGCAGTACAGGCATGAGGGCCGGAATGCAATTCCCAGGACCCGTATTAAAACTGGGAGTGGCCTGTAATCCTAGCCTTGGGAAGGTACAGACAGATGGATCCCTAGGAGTCGCTCACCATCCAGTCTAGAAGAATCAGCTCTGGGTTCAATGAGAGACTCTGTCTCACAAAGATGAAGCGGAGAGGTGAAAACACTTGATGTTGACCTCTGGCATCCAAGTGAGCACAGGAGGGCCAGCCCACGCATGCACGCACACACGCACCCACGCACACGATATCCCTAGTAGACTTCTTTACAGGAGATGGGGTTTGAACAGGGCACATTGCTGATTTTAAACTGGCTTTAAGAGCATAGTTCACCTTTTGCAGAGAACTCGGGAACTGAGATGCCCCAGGTCCTTCCAAAGCTGACTCGTACTTTACGGGACCCTGGGGATGTCTCTAAAGGCCAGGGCTGAGACAATAGCTTTTCACTCTGCTGTGCAGGGCTCCCTGGCTCTCCTCGCTAAGGCCTCTGTCTGTTCCCGCAGACCCCCAGTCCCTCTCTCCTGAAGCACCACCAGCCGGCAGTTGCTGACGAGGCCAACACACTCCGTGTGCCCTGTGTGCGCCCCTGCACGCTGTGTTTGCATATTTTATTTCTGGTTTCGGGCTGAATAAGGATTCCAGTTCTAAGCAATAGAAACTACATAAATTATTAGCCAGGCTGTGTTGGCTTTGTGCTCAGGTGAACCTTGCCCCAGTTTTAGTTGCTGCCTCCACTGCTCTGTAACAATAAGCAGAGGATTGACATCAAGCCAGGTGGGAAGACAGGCTGGTCCATTCTCTTGGTGTATTTTCCCCAGTTGGAGAATACTTCGTCTATGGGCTGCTAAATGGGACTATAGGTATATTTACCCACATAGATATTAATCTCGAAAGAAAGGAGAAAGAATTGGGAATTGATCTAAACGTTTTCAAGGGTACATAGATATAAATAAATCCAGGCCTTTGATCTCGATACTTTGGAGACAAAGGCAGGGACAGATAGCTTCCTTGTGAGCTCTAGGCCAGCCTAATCTACAGAGTAAATCCAAGTCAGCCTGGGCTACACAGAGAAACCCTGTCTCAATTAATAATAATAATAATAATAATAATAATAATAATAATAATAATAATAATATAATGAATAATAGTTTTGAATTTTCAAAATGAAGGTGGTTATAAGTTCTGTGGTTGTGATGGCATTGCAAATCTTCTATGAGATGTGAAGAGGCAGACACGTGGTTCCTGCGCACAGGCAGTCAGCCTCCTGGCAGAATGCAGTTTAAAGTAAATGGGTTATCAATGAAGACTCCAATACATGGGTTAATTTAAGCTATGATCTAGTCGGAGAGGAGCCTAGCTCTATGGCCAAGGTATTTGTGAATGTATGTCGAGTCTGAGTCTTATTTCTGGGAGGCAAAACTAGGCCCCAACTTCAGCATGGTACAGAGGCCGTCGCAGCCCAGACAAAACCTAGACATGAAGCGGTAGGTTGCCACGGGCTGGGAAGACCCTCCTAGCAGTGCCGCAGAACTAACTTCCCTGGGCTGCATGCGGCCCTCTGCAAGTTCCTCATCCTCTCCACACAGTGCCACTCTCTGGGGACCAAGCAGGCAAACCTAAGTGCCTGTGAGTGTTATCTTATATTCAGACCAGGACAAACATCGATGTATTTGTTTTATAACTTGTTTCTGTGTTTATGTTGTTATGTAAAGGTGCATATTTCTCCTAACGTACTTACGTTTTATATCTTTATGTTTGAAAAAGATATTTTAATATTTGCTTATACATCTCTCATAGGTAGATACTGTAATACTCAATATAGGAAAACTATGTATCTTCACCTGCGTAGCGCTCACAGCCTACAAATATAAATGCAACATGCACAATGCATTCACCCATGTGCATATATGTAGACATTATAAACATCATATATGTAGACATTATATGCATACTTTTGTATTTATGAATTTGTGCTGGCTTGCTGTAGTGAATTAAACGAAACATCTCCCATAGTTCAAGCATTTGAATTCTTGATCCCCACTTAGTGGCTGTTTGGGGAGGGTCAGGAGGTGTGGCCTTATGGGGGGAAAATATGTCACTGAGGACTGGCTTTGAGGTCTGAAAAGTTCCTTCTCTCTGCTTTCCATTTGTGCTTTGCAATGTGAACCCTCAGTTCCCTGCTTGCTGCTCCAGTTGCCACATCCGTCTGCTTATTGCCATGCCCCACCCCCAAAGATGATCGTGGACTCTAACCCTCTGGAGCTGTAAACCCTAAATAAATCCTTCCTCCTGTAAGTCGCCTTGGCTGTGGCATTTTATCACAGTACTAGAAACCTTAACTAAGACACTTCTGTGTGGGGTAGTTTGAATGACTGTGTACCCTCATGCTGGGACGCAAACGCCAAGGCGAGGTTGTTAGAAAGTTGGGCCGTCTGGAAGTGATGAGCCATGACGCTTTCTCCCCGTTGGTGAATTAGGATTGTGACGAGTTCCTCTCTCTTCGACCTTCATCTTCCTCCTTCCTCCATAATGACTCAGCAGAAAGGAACCATACCGTCTTAGAAGCAAAAGCAGCTGTTGGCAGACACAGATCCCCAGAGCCTTTGTCTTGGATTTCCGAGCCTCCAGAACTATGGCAAATGAATTTTAATTATTTATCCATTACCCAACTTAAGCCATTTTGCTCTAGGAGTCTTAACTAAGATAACATATATGTATTTTAAAGGTTATCAGAATCAAAACTGAGTCATTTGTGTCCGATACTGACGAAATAACTAGATTAATAAGTATATAAAAGCTGGAAGGTTATGCACAGGGTCACCTGGTATTTATTTGTAGCAGTTTCCTGGGAGACTAAGACTTTCCACCTTGGAGGGAAGCTCCTGGGGCCCAGGATGTTAGAGAAGGGGTGAAACAAAAGGATATTCTAAGTTGAGGGGGAAACAGCTCTGTCTGGAGAGAAATGCCTTTAGCTCAGGAAGAAAACAAATAGAAAGCTTTAGGAAGTTCCTGAAACTGACCAGTCTTCTCCAAGCATATATAATCTGTAAAAGACTACTGAGAGACACCCTCAAGGCACCTGAGCTACTGAAAGAAGCAGAGACCAGCTGAGCCAGCAGAAAAGAACACCCCAACATGTAAAGGTCCCTGCAGATTGTGCAGTGTGCTCCAGGTTCCAGATTTTGGAAATCGTCACCCATGGAGGGGTGGGCTTTTAGTGATGCAGCTGTCTTTGAATCATTTCTGTTCCTGTAAGTAACCTCTCACCTATATTCTGTAAGTATCCCCAGTAAAACTCAAAGGCTCACCAAACTGGACTTTACTGGTAGCTGCACTTTAGTCTGTCATAGGTTCCCTATCTGGGGTGAGTAGTTATTCCCAAGAGAACAGCTGTGTCCCCCACATCTGTGTGTTAAGTTCAGATAGCAGGAACTTTTCCTAGAGACTCAGCCAGAGCCAGAGCCCTGCACAGCAGTTCTGTGGAGTTGTCTTCCTAGGGACTGCCTGCTCAGTCTTGGACCAAAGCCACCCTTGCTACTGATCCCTGAAGCTGAGCATTATTGTTTCAAAACAATTTATGTAATCTTCCTCATTTCTCCCTCAGACACCGCTTGCCTCTCTGAATACATCCATAATTTACCATGGTGCTCATATTCCGATATGAGTTACATTTACTATCTTCATAGATCCATCCGTGTGTGCACATGTGTGACAATGTGAACTTTCTTTGGAAACCACATGAGGTGAAAGGGGAGGGCGAGGAACAGTCCTGGAGCAGTTCCTCGAACTGTTGCTTCCCTGGGAGAGGAGAATGGCTCAGTCCAGGCTGAACTGCTTGGTCAAGGCTGAGGCCTCAAGCTTCCAATGGTCAAGAGGTAATGACAGCAGAATAAGGTGGAAGGAAGGGCTGGATGGCAGGGACAAACTACCAGAGAATGGAGTAAGAGGTGACAGGGACAAGACACAAATGTCAGATATGTAAAATGTATCCTGGGCTTACGGGGGAGCCCATCAAGCTTGTTGAAGGGGACAGAAATAAAAGGGTATTGCCTAAGAGGCCTAAGAAGGACTCCTTTGTGGACAGCTTGGAGAGGCAAGCAAGTACCAGAGACAGGCAGATGCACAGAGGCCAGCACAGTAAACCAGGAAGTTCAGGTGAACGACCCACCCTGCCAACGGGAAGAGGAAGAAAGCAATTTGGCACAGGCTCACATCCCTGAGTGCCCATGATTGGCAGGCTGGTACCATAGCCCCATACAAGGATACATCAAAGCAAGAGAGTTACTGCAGTCTGCCCACTGTCCCATACTGCCAGAGGTGAGGGGGAGGGGACCCCTGAGGCTTTAGCCATAGTGGCAGGAGGCTTCTGAATGGAGACAATCCATCAGAAGGAAGCTCCTCATTTGAAAAAGCCTATTGGCTGGGTATTTAATACCTGAAGCCTGAAGTCCTCCTCTTGTGGGGGCCTTTGCTGAATCATTCAAAAATGGCCACCACCAAGGCCTTATCATGGTGAGATGGCTTTGGTTTCTCCACTGGCTTTGGTTGCCACCACATCTTAAAACAGCAAACAGTTATTACCTTATGATTCTGCAGGCTGGAAATATGAAAGCAAAATTGGGGGCTGGGCCAGTTCTTCTGTAAGCTCTGCCTCTGGCTCAAGGTGGCCATCTTTCCATAACTTCTGTGTGTCCCAATATTTGCTTCTCATAAGGATACTGTGATGATTTGTATATGTTCGGCCTAGGGACTGACACTATTAGGAAGTGTGGCCTTATTGGAGTAGGTATGACCTCACTGGAATAGGTGTGTCACTGTTGAGGTAGGCTTTTAGACCTTCCTGCTAGCTGTCTACAAGCCAGTCTTCCACTAGCAGCCTTCAGATGAAGATGTAGAACTCTCAGCTCCTCCAGCACCATGCCTCCCTGGATGCTGCCATGCTCCCACCTTGATGATGATGGACTGAACCTCTGAACCTGTAAGCCAGCCCCAATTAAATGCTGTCCTTTATAAGACTTGCCTTGGTCACGGTGTCTGTTCACAGCAGTAAAACCCCCACGTGTCTACCTTGATAACCTCACTTTACCATAAGCACCAGCTGTGTGTGTATTTGTATGTTCATAGATGTGTGCGTGGCATGCACATATGTGTGTGGTTTCACGTGGAAGCCAGAGGACAAACTTGGGTGTCTTTTTTCCGGTACCATTGATTGATTGATTGATTGATTGATTGATTGACACAATATCTTTCACAAGCTCATCAGGTAGGCTAGGCTGGCCAGTGACTCCCAGGCATCTTCCTTCCTTCTCTTCTCACTTCTACAGTTATAAGCGTGTACCAAATCTATGCCAATTTTTTAAAAAATGTGAATTCTGGGGATCACCTCTAAGAAACACAGAGAGGCATGCAGGGAGACGAAGATAAAGGTGATGTGTCTGCAAGCTAAGAAGGAAGCCCCAAGCTACCAGAGCTTGAGTGAGGCCTGGACAGGCACCCTCAAACACCTAACCACACCTCAATCCTGGTCTTCAGCCTTAAGACCTGGAAGTACTTGCTTCTCCAGCCACTGGCCTGCCATGTGTTTTTTCATGTAGTCCTGGAAACATTCTACAGTGCCAACCCCCTTTATTTTACCCAAATATATACCTGTCATATCACCTCACTTCTACCTTTTTTTTTTTTTTTTTTATGGTTTGTGGCTGCTGGTTTTGTTTCTTCTTTGAGATGGGTCTCTCTCCCATGTATACCAGGCTGGCCTTGAATTCACTGAGAGGCCCATGCCTGGTTCCTGCACTGCTGTGAATGGAACCCAGGGCTTCTCGTACACTAAGCAACCACCCTGCCGACGGAGCTGTATTCCCAGCCCTCACTTTTGCTTCTTTGTCTTCTTCCTTTCTTTTTATATCTGGCTTTTCAACCCCTTCCTCTGACCAGACTCTCCTTGCACAAATAAAGCACCTGCTTATTGACACTGGTCGTCTTGATATGTCAGACATTAGGGCGTCCCCTTCAGAGGCCTCCTTGTGGGCATGAGCTCAGGCAGTGTGGGCTGGGCCAGTGCTCCATACTCACTATCTCCAGCTTCCTCAGAGCAGTGTGCTGGGCCTGCTGGGAATAGGGTGGGCTCCATCCCGAAGGCAGGACTTTCTAAAACTCACACTGTCTTATCCCCACCCACCACACATCAGGGATGTAGCACACACTGCAGCACTACGCGCAAGCATTTCTGTCCAAAAAGACCAAGGCCCGCTCTGCACAGACAGAAGTCGTACTTCCCCTCCTTGGAGTCTGTTGGAGGAAGCCCAGCCTCAGATCTGTGGAAGTGTTTGCAGGCAGTTTGCCTCCAACGCGGTGTTTAGAGCAAGGCTGAGTCTCATTGGTATACAAAAGACACATTTAGCATCTCAGGTATCTGAGGTTGGGATGGGGGTGGGGCTCCGTGATCAAGCAGTGGCTGCTGGCTAACACTTCCATTCTCCTTGGGGACTTCCTCTTTTGATTGCTGAAGGTTTTACTGTGTGTTTTGGCTAGTGTCATTCTGCATTGATTTATACTAATCCTTAGAGTATACACCAACTCACCATTTCACTTTTCAAACTTTTTTTCTTAGATAATCATGGGCATGTTAGGACTCTCTCTCCCAGATCTTCTTTTCACTGACAAGGTAAATACAGATGGTTCAAAACCAAGTTTTTAATGAAATTTTCCCCGGGAAGAGAGTCATTTGCTGCTCATCATCCTGATTATTAAAAAAAAAAAAAAAAACTTCCTTTCAGGGTTTGGAGGTGATTAAAATGAATGTGCATGCTTGCACACTCTGTTCTACTTGCTCTCCTAGGAGAAACCGCTCGGGCAGACTGAATCCGGTTCACGGGTGGGACGAGACACAGTGGGGAAAAAGATTGAAAGAGAGGAAGCAGGGCACTCAGTATCCTCCTTTGACCTCAGAGTGCACTCACGAGACACGCCCTCGTGCATACGCCATACATGATGTCTCTCACACTCGAGTGTGTGGTGTGTGTGGGAGGGGCGCTCACACGTAACTGCTGAATGGAGAAGAACACACAGTGAGCAAATGAGACTCTGAGGGGATGGAAGGTGTTCAACTGGCTGAGAGCTGGGACCCAGAGTAAAGTCTTTTTTTAAACTCATGAATGGGAATACGTTCCAGATGGGTCCAAAATTCCAATACAGAGAACAAAGTCATAAAAATAATAGAAAAAATATGAGCGAGAGGCTTACGTGACAGCAGGGAACACGGCCTTCTACCGTGACACAGAAGGGAGTCACTGTGCTTTGACTAAGGCACTGGTAAGCCCAAGGACAGAGGACAAACAGCCGCTCCTCTCTGTATAAGTCTCTAAAAGTCACAAATAAAACTAGAGGATGTTAGGTTAAATGTCTCACCTTTCTATGTGCTGTTATAAAGACAGAAACATGCAAAGCTACCAATGGAAAATTATTAGTGAACATTAGAAGTATCTGCCGAGAGTCACTGGACCGCGTCCCTGTGGAACTGCTGAGTCAGCGGTATTTGGGAAGGTCGGAAAACAAATGTACATATAAGAAATAAAATGTGCTTCAACCCTGTTTTCTTGCCTTCATTTCAGCACAAAATCATATTACTGTAAACTTTTTTCGTGTAAGTTTATTTCACTGACTCACTGGATTTATTATTACATTTATTCATTTGTTGTTTGCTGTCTGCTTTTGTTTAAAGAGTGTGTGTGTGTGTGTGTGTGCGTGCGTGCGTGCGTATCAGAGGACAACTCATAAGAGTTACTTTTTCTGCTTCCCCTATGTACAAATTTTGGATTTTTTTTTCAAAAATACATATAGAATTGGACTGGAAAATATAAAGTTGATCGTGTATTTTCCAAACATTTTTTTCTTCTAAAATATCCAAGATGGTCCATCAAAAATAAAACACATGATTTTAATGAATAACTTTTAAGATCACAGCATTCAGGCAACCGAGGCAGGAGGATTGCAAGGCTCACCGCAGAGTGAGATGCTGTCTCAGACAAGAGACAGGCAGGGAGGGGAGGGAAGAAGGACAATAAGAGAATTTAAATATGAAGTCACATAGACACAAGTGAAATTTTACAGCTGTGTTCATTAAATAAATCATATTAAGGAAGATAATGGTATTTTCAAACCTAGCATCCGCTGTCCCTCTTGCAGACAGAAGGCAATGAAATGGTGCCTCACACCCCGTGAAGCTTGAGGGTGTGTGTATATGCGTATGTGTGCATATGTAAAATGCTACATACATTATATTAAACTATCATTCGTATAGAGTAAAGCGCGTATGTGTATACAAAATGCTGTAAATGTACAGAAGTCATTTTAATCTTACAAAGAGAAATAGCATCTACACATAAGATATATATACACTGAACTCATTCTAACCCATCCAGAGAGGGAGGCACACACCTACATATGGAAAGGAGAAAGCATGCATTATTCATGGGAACATGTTCATAGGAACGCAACATGTTCCTCGGCTGCCATGTGCAATCGCGAATGTTACTAATGTGGAAAACGCCGCAGATTCAAGAATTCGAACACGGAAAAAAGCCAAAAAAGTGGGGGAGGCACGCCGCTCAACCAAGAAATCACACTTCTCATGCCAAAACATATTGAATTCCTACTCCAAAGGGTGGGGCTTCCCATCAAAAGCTTTCCCCTCACCAGGCTCCCCAGTCTGCAGACCAGTCCTCCTCAGCCTCAGCAGCACAAAAGACACCAGCCTGGTGCTGGGACAAGGCAACTTTGGTTTCAAGGACAGGAACTGAGAGGGGAGAGCTGTTCTACCGGGAATGAAAGGGTTATTATTTAGGGCGTGTGCCCAATATATCCATACAGGGTCAGTTTTGAAGAAGACATTGACTTCCACACCATTTAAAGTCTACTTATTTTGTCTTTTCTTTTTCTTTAAACAAGGTGTCACTGAGAGGCACAGGCTATCCCAAAACATACTATGTAGCCAGAGTGGCCTGCCTCAGCCCTCCAACTGCCAGCTGGTATTACAGGCATATGTTACCAGGCCCAGCTCAAAAGCCACTGTGTAACAAAAACACAAAGCAAAACAAAAAAAAAAAATGAAGAAAGTAAGAATATACTAGAAAACATATTTGCAATCTCTGTGATAAAAGGAGATACAAACCACAGAACTATTGCTGTGTTTCTTTGGTGTTTTTGTTTGTTTGTTCCTTGGTTTGTTTTTTAAAGCTTTGTTTATTTTGTGTATGTGAGTACACTGTAGATGTCTTCAGACACATCAAAAGAGGACATCATATCCCATTACAGATGGTTGTGAGCCACTGTATGGTTGCTGGGATTTGAACTCTGGAAGAGCAGTCAGTGTTCTTAACCGCTGAGCCGTCTCTCCAGCCCCTGTTTGCTTGTTATTTTAAGACTTTAAAAAATGGCCACAAGAGCTTCTTAGGGTTTTAGCAAAAATCTAATGTAAAAGTGTCCCCTGAGGAAGATGCAAAATCATCACACAAAACAGTAAAAACTCCTCTCTCTCTCCCTCCCTCCCTCTCTCTCTTTCTCTCTCTCTCTCTCTCTTTCTCTCTCTCTCTCTCTCTCTGTCTCTCACTCACACACACACACCATCACACACACACACACACACACACACACACCATCACACACACACACACACACCATCACACACTATTCAAACAAATGCACAGCCCAGTCTCCCTCTGTGCACTAGAAACCCAGTGTTATCCAGCTCAGGACACCTGGCTTATGGAAGAGACAGGAAGCCCACAGGGCAAATGCTCTACGGAGAGCTGACAGCACCAGGGACTTCCAGTCTGAGGATGTGGGGTTGGTCAAGTCACTGTCTCTATCCAGAAGACATTCTCATCCACCCTTGATGTGTGAACAGCCACAACGCAGGGTGAGCTGTGACCATCACAGTTGCTCTGAGGAAGTGCACAGGACATGCTGACTCCTGCTCCAGGTGCCTAGCAGGTGTCTGCACATCCTCAGGTTCTGTGAAACCAAACACAGCTCTTTTAATTGACCACACCCTCCCCCCTCAGCACAAAACTAAAACCATCAGCCGATTAAACTCACATCATTTCTTCTAAGAAGATGTCTCAGGGACATCGTTTCCTCTATTAAACGCATTGGTTAAAAGTTGTCTCTTACCATTATTAAAGCAGCAATAAATACAGAACTAACATTTTAGGACAAATAGCCAATGAGCCTAAGAATAATTTATTCTTATTCCCCATTAACTGTGCTAAGCACCTTTCTATTTAACAGAAAACTTTATAAATCACCATAAAAGAGAAATATTTCTGGAACCAACCTTCAGAAAAGATGCTATGTGTCTCCATACTGTGGATTTCCAGTCACTCCTCAGAACCCTCCGGGCATTGGATCCAGGACTGGTTTATTTTCACTGCCGCCTGATTAAATTTAGAATCACTTAGTAGACAGTAGCACACAGCTCCGGATGTGTCTGTGAGGATGTTTCTAGAGAAAGAACAATTCACTCTGAATAGAGATAGTACCTTGCTGCAGGGTAAGGTCCTGAATGGAATGAAAGGAAACATAAGGAGAAAAGCCAGACACCCCAGTCCCCTCTTCTGGGTGGTCTACCCACGGCCCAGCCAGAAAATGGATAGCTTTCTCTCCCACCATAGTCTGCCATTGAAGTGTCCTACCCAAACACATGGGAGCAAAGGATCACAGGTGGAGCTCTCCGAACTGTGAGCCGAAGCAGATCTCTCCTCCTTTCAGCAGTTTAGTCATAGCAACTGAGATAAAACAATTCCCCCAAGATACCAAAGTCTGGTGTATCCTTTCAGTCTTCAAGGTACCACCCTCCCCCCACAACACACACATACACACAACTTTGTAAGAGGAAAATTGACGTTGTTATGGGCGGCTTCTGCCACGTAGAAGTGCAGATAGTTGTGTCCGGCTGAATGCAGTTGATTTCTGACCCCTTTGTAGAACCATTTCTGCATTCCAGCCCTGACTTTACGGACACTGGGACACCTTAGTGGTGTCTCCATTAGTAGAGAGTTAATAACAAAATCTTTGACCCGTTCAGTTTTTGTCACCATGAGAATCACACTGAGTGTCGTTCTTCAAAGCTTTCTGTAGTATCCCAGGAAGACTAGGAATGTCCACCCATAAGAAGCTGCAAAGTCGAGCTTCCGTGCCCTGGAACACCATCAGATTTGCAAGAGGCAGCGTTAGTGGTGGGACCTGCAGAAGGCTGAGCTAACGTTTGCGAGTTGGCCTTGGCTGTGATCCCCCATGCCCCACTCTCAGACTCAGTTTCCCCTCTTGGGAGCAGTGAAGGTGATCTCTGACACCTCTGCTTTCCATGCTCCTACACCATCTAACTCATCCGTCTCTGCCTTTGAACAGAAGATTATTATGAAGCACTGATGCAAATAAAGCTCTGTCCTGCTCTAAAGCACAGATCCACAGCTTCATGCAGGATGTCTGTACAGAGCCATATTGGATTTGGGCCTAGCCGCTTTTTGACTGCATGGCTCAAAGTGACTAGGTGACTCTGGGCTGTTTGGCCACAGAGACTCACCCCTAAGATGACTGCCTTAAGTCTTAAGATTGTTGAATGAAAGCCTCTCCCATGAATTTACGGCACAGGAAGATAACATTCAAGGGATGCCTCAGCTCCCTTAGCAGATACCTGTTACCTCCTGAATCAACACCTGGTGTCTCCACCGCTTGACCTCATCGTCTACCGTCTACCGCCTGACCTCTTTGCCTCCAGCTATCACTACCTATATCCGCACCTCCCCCTCCTCTGTGTTTCACAAAGGACACTCCCCCTACCTGAAAGCCTTAAAAGCTGTAACATTCACTCCAATAAATGAGACCTTGACAACAGAATCTTGCTTGGTCTCCTTCTTCTCTCGCCCCCCATTTAGGCCCAAGGGTAGCGCCCCTTCGGGACCTTGAATAACTGGGTCCCCGCTGGTGGGGACAGATGTCCCCAGCAGCCAACCTCCAGACGATGTGAGAAAGACATCAGCACACAGCCAAACACTGGAGGGAAGACCAAGACTTGAGTGGACTGCCTGGGCAGGGCCTACATGCCCAGGCTGCCTGCAACCATAGTCAGACACAGTGAGGTTCCCAAGGGGGGCTGCAGGAAATTATCCTTCAGTGGAAACTACCATCCCAACCCCAAATTATCGCTAATTAATCAAACGCTGTAACAAACAAATATGGCAGACATTATAAATCTGAATATTTCAAAGGGCAAAGAAATAACTGAATTGACACACTAAAGTCAGTGAGCTCTGCATAAATGCATATGCACAGATCTAGATTATGCATATTCTTTTTTTTTCTAACTGCCAACAGTGAAAATCTCACCAAATAGCATGAAACTTCGGGGTGCTGTTCATTTGTGAGCTTTGCTGGCCTAGATTGGACTGGCGAGGAGGGCAGTGGGTGAAAAGGCTTCATGCTCTGGCCACAGCTTTGGAGCAAGTTCACTGGTCCTGTCCTGGGATATCTTTAAGGAGGTTCTGAGACGTGTCTGCAGAGCAGAGAGTTGGGAGGAATAGATGTTCTAGGTCCTACCTCTTGATGGCTCATTTCAGCTGTCAACTTGACCGGAATTGGAATCAGCCTTGGAGAGACAGAGCCTTGTCTCTGAGGACCTTTCCAGAGAGACCTGCCCTAAATGTGGGCAGCACCTTCTAATTGGTATTGAACCATACATTTTTATTGTCAACTTGGTGGGATTTAGAATCGCCATGGAAACAAGACTCTGGGCAAGTCTGGGAGGGGTTTTCTAGATTAAGTTAAGTGAGGTGAGTGTCTCCCATCTTAAGTGTGGGTGACCCCATCCTTTGGTCTGGGGTCCCAGACCATACAAAGTGGAGAAAGTGAGTCGAGCAGGAGCATTCGTCTTTCTCTGCTTTGGCTGCAGATACAATGTAACCAGTTCCTCCTGCTCCTGCCTCCAGGCAGTCCCTGCAACGCCAGAGGTGCTGTGAGAGGAGGAGCCAATTCTCCCATCCATAGGTCCTCTTCTCAGCTATAAGGAACATGGCAATTTATGGTCCAAAGGAGAAGCGGGGGTCGCCTGTCTGCCCTTCGTTGTCAGTGAGCACATCTCTCAGGGCTGGCACCACCCTCCCCTGATGACCGACTTCACCTTCTTCAGCCTCTCAAAGAGTATTACATAGCAGCAGTTCTGGGAGCCTCCAGGCCTGCAGCACTGCATGGCTGCTGAGGTATCTCCAGCATGCAGATAGCCATTGCTGGACTACCCAGCCCATATAGAAAGCCCTCTTCTATTAAATACATACGTTCTGCAGTGTGAATGTGCCAGGGTTGCTGCTAGATCTCACTCCTTTAGGAGAGCACCTAAAGTGACAGAGGAATAGCGATGACCCTGGCCTTCCCGTTGCAAGGCCACACTGCCCAGAAACCAATGTATGCAGTAGTGGCTGCAGCAGAGGGGTGCCAGTTACACATGAGTTCCAACACCTTCACACATACTTCCACCCCAGCTGAATTTACTCTGTCTCCCATTTCTGTCTCCCTAGAGGACAATGTCTAGTCATTTGCATCTTCATTGTTCAAACCCCACGTTTTTTCTCTCTCTCACTTCACACTATCAATCACCATGACCTATGTTTTGGAACAACTCCCTTCCAAAGGCCACATTTTCTGCAATCACCACTAACTAAAGAAAAATGACATTTTATCGAGGAAAGTTCACTGTCACAATTTAAGTTGTCCCCAGAGCCATTAAACCTCTGGTCCTAAAAGCTGTATATATTTTATGACCCACTTCCTGTTAACAGGCCCTAAATCCTCTGTAAAGAAGTGGTCATTAACCAGAGGAATGTTTTCCGGCAGATAGGCCTCCTCCGCAAAGTCCCTGGGAACGCATGTCTCTTCTGGGATTGACTGGTTTAGCCTCAGGAGTTCTGTCTGTCAACAGTGAGGCCAAGAGGGCCTGTTCTTGATTTCATTTCCTTCCTATAGTCAGTCTTTCTACTTCTTTGATATGAGTTCATTATACAATGTAGATGTCATGTATAATAGTACTTGTCTGTCACTCAAAACACACATTGAAAAACAAAGGACAACTTCCTAGACTCTGTTCATGTCTACCTGCATGAGATATGAATAGAGCTTTGTCTGCAACAGTCCGGCTGGGAGAAGGTAGATGATGATGTTGGTAAAGAAGAAGGAGGAGGAGGAAGAAGAGGAAGAGGAGGAGGAGGAGGAGGAGGAAGAAGAGGTAGAAAAGGAGGAGAAGAAAGAGAAGAGAAGAGAGAGGAAGAGGAAGAAAGAAAGAAAGACAGACAGATAGATAGAGGTAATTTATAGATCAGTAGGTAGATACATGATAGACAAGACTGATAATAGATGTCAGATGATAGGTAATAGGTAAATGACAGAAAAATAGATGATAGATAAAGATGATAAATAGACAATATGCGATCAATTGTCAATATCTGTGTGTTAGAATATCATTCAACCTTTACCAAAGGGATCCTGACTCCAACATAGATGAAAATAAACAGCAGACAGTGCTCTCAGTAAAATCAGGCAGAAAAGAAAAAGATTACATATTCTCACTATGTGTAGAAGTAAGTGAAGTCTAAAACTTAAAGAGGAAGGCCGTGCTTATCAGGGCTGGGGGTGGGGGGGAGCAGCTGGTGGAAAGAGGCCATTCGTCCCCAAGTCTAAGGGCTGAGTTTGATCCCTGAACACACATGATGGAAAGAGAAAACCAACTCCTACACCCTGTCCTCTGGGCCTCACAATAAATAAATAAATAAACATTTTTTTTCTCAAAAACAAATTGGGATTATCAGGGGCAAGGAGAGGAAAAGATAAAACATAGAGAGATGGGCAAAGGCAGAGTTGCCTATAGCAGCAGGAATTAGTCTGGACATCATAGGCTCAGCACAAGAAGCATATTATAAGGATGTATAGATGCTGGAAATTCACTGACAGAGATGAATTTAAATTGCTCTCACAATTCAGGGCGCATGGAGAGGCCGTTTCTCTGCACTTTCTAAGTATCCAACCCAAAACACTAATAGTAAAGAAGAAAGCCCTTGCTTTTCAGAACTGTTCTTGGTAACACTTATAACCTTAAGGACCTGGAAAGGGTGAATGGCTCAAGTGGTGTCGCTCTCAAAACAAACTACACGCACAGTAGTGCTTCACCGGGCTCTCTGTTTTGCTGTGGCCAAACAAGAGAACACGCTTCCTCCCACACTCCTCGTCCCCAGCCACAGCTGGGAATTCCCCAGAGAAGCCTGTGAGATCATGTACAGTTTCCGGTTTCCTGTGGTGATTTGGGACTTAAGTGTCCAGACAGAATGCACAGGGCTCACGTCCCAGCTGGGGCTTCATGCTTGCCGCCTCCCAAGTGAAACTGTAACGTTCCGTGGATCTCTTTTTCCTCTAGCGCTCAGCTCTAAGAGCAAAGAACCTCAATCTTGGAGTGGTCTATGTCTGTGTAGGTCCATACCTCGTTGGAAGGGGACTATGACTAAGGATAATTGATTCAGACCTCCATCTGTGTCTGCACACAGTGTGAGCAGCTCATCCTGATTTGTCTGTGATATGTTTGAGAACCAACTTAGACCTGAGAAAACTAGCATAATGGTTATGTTCCCAGGTTGGGAACCCTGTCTGTATTATCTACATCCTTCGTTCTCTACCCTAGAGATCTCTGGGTTGAGGGTGAGAGATGTCACTACCTCTCCTCCCGAAGACATCCGAGCACGTCAAGAACAATTCCTTTTCAAACAGCCTCACCCCACCATCCAGAAATCTGTATGCAGCTGATGTCCTAGCTCAGTGGTAGAACATACACTTTGCATGTATGAAAACTGGGTTTGGTTCCCACCAACAAAACACAAAGAAAAATTTAAATCAGGGTGGACGTGCCTACCACCATGAGAAGTCTTCTGACATTGTTTTAAGAGTCTGAAGTAACCAAACCAGGCTTCCCCCTGGGAAAGATCATCAAGCATAACCGAAATGATCTATGCCTCCTAAAACCCAGCTCCAAACACAGGTCAACAGAACAAAACAACGCCTGTCCGAGCATTGTATGACATGGTAAAATCAAACATACTTCCTGCTTCCCCCACCTGACTGGACAACTCCCCAGTCCCCTGCAGCAGCTGTGCTCTGTCTGAAGTGTTTTCTCCCCCTTCAGAGCTTTGCACTGTTCATGGCTGTAATTCATTCTACAAACAAACAAACAAACAAACAAACAAACAAAAACCACGCCTCCTTTGAGAGAGCATTGTCAATGGATATACTGAAAGGAAACTTCTCCGTTTGCCATCCATTCCCCATGCTGACTCATTTGCTGCAGTAGCCTTAGCTTCATCATCATCACCATCATCACCACTACCACCACCACCACCATCACCACCACCACCACCACCACCATCACCACCACCACCACCACCACCATCACCACCACCACCACCACCACCATCACCACCACCACCACCACCACCATCACCACCACCACCACCACCACCATCACCACCACCACCACCACCACCATCACCACCACCACCACCACCATCACCACCACCACCACCACCACTATCACCACCACCACCACCACCATCACCACCACCACCACCACCACCATCACCACCACCACCACCATCACCACCACCACCATCACCATCACCACCACCACCATCACCACCACCACCACCATCACCTCCACCACCATCACCACCACCACCACCACCACCACCATCACCATCATCATCACCACTACCACCACCACCACCACCACCATCATCATCATCATCATCATCATCATCATCATCATCTGTATTTCATACAATGGGAGAGAGGTATCATTTTAACATATTAGTAGATACTCCACAAAAGAGGAGACATAAATGTGTGAAATGTTACCCACAGCCATGAGCACCCCACTCCCCACCCATTACCTAGGCTGGAGGGAGCAGTGTTGGGGAGGAAGCGGAGCCCTGGCAAAGTTATGAGGCCATTCTACTTCCTTGGCAAGTTCTTTTAGGAATTTCTTATTAACCAAGCAAGTATCAACCCTTTGTCTCCACAAATCTAAAACTAGGTAAAGTCTACCCACAGTAAACAGGAGCGCCATATTCGCAAAGGACACATAGGAAAGTATTCATAGCACCTTTAATCATAACAACCCAAACTGGAAAATAGAAAATGACTCAAACATCCATTACCAGGAGAACTGAGAGAAGAGATCAAAATCAGCAGTGTTTGCACACAGTGAGTGCTACACTTAACTGTGAGGGAAGACAAAGGCCTCAATCCGACAGCAATGAAGATGACTCCTGAAGACACATTTGACTTAACCGTGAGAGTTGCTGTCTATAGACTGGGGAAGTAACTCTGTGATACCGTGCTTCCTTAGCCTGCCTGTGGCTCTGGGTTCAAATGAGACATGCTCCCTCTAGCTAGGCCCAGGCACTGGGAAAAGTGACTCCCATACTATGGGTCAGTGCTGTTTTGGAGAGGCTCAGGAAATATGGCCTCGCTGGAGGAAGTAGTCACTGGGAGAGGGTTTTGAGAGCACATGGCCTGACTCTACTTCCTGTTTCCTTTCTCTGCGTCATGCTTGCAGTTGAGGATGTGAGCTCTCGACTTCCTGCTTCAGCAGCTGTGCTTCCCTGGAGCTGCCACACCTCCGTGCCTTGATGGACTCTCTCTCACCCTCTGGAATTACAGTCCTGAAAGCCTCTTCCTTAAGTGGCCTTAGCCTGGCTGTCTTGTCATGATTGAAAAGTAACCGCCGCAACACTGTTGCAGACAGCAAGGCTACAGATGGTGGTAGGAACTTGCTTGGCCCAGATGTCGGTAACCCCGGAGACTTACAGCACTGGAACGTCAAGGGTCACCAAAAGTCAACAGGACTTAGTGGCTCTTGAGTTTGTTGCCCCACACGAGTAATGATGAAAACCGTGGACAAGTGGCAATAAGGGACATGGAAACAAGTTCCATTGGGAGATATTAAATAAATATAAAAGATACCCGGGAGAGCAGGAGAGGCCCAGAAAGAAGGAACATAGCTCAGCTGCTGGTCTATGTCTCTTTAATAAACTTAGGGCAGAAACTGGAAAATAAGCATTGAGGAGATTCCTATTGAGACTGGCCACATCTCTGAGCCTGGGACTGGATGGTTCAAAGGTGAAGATCATCTGTGCTTGCAGAGGACATTGCTTCCATTCCCAGCCACTGCATGGCAGTCCACCACTCAGTTCCATAACTGAAGTCCATAACTTCAGTTCCAGACCATCCAAGACCCACTTCTGACCTCATCCGGCACACACATGGTGCACATACATAATTCAAGCAAAACTCCCATATTCACATATGCATAAAAATAGAATAAATAGATCTTAAAAAATCTGAGCATATTAAAGCAAAACCAGTTAGGGATCCTATACTGTGTACTTTCTTCTGACCCAGCCAGGGAGATGATCATGGATGGTCACGTGCCGCTTGCCCACTTAGGACACGGCTGTCTGTCTCTAACTTCTGTTTCAGTAGCTACTGACCTTAACTGTCTGCTGACCATTCACCCTGACCAGGACCTGCTCTCCAACCTTTCAAGTGCTGCAGACTCCAGCCTGCTCTAGTGGGTGTCCTTCTGGCTGTTAACTAGGCTGGGCTCTCTGTATGGCCAGCCTGTAGTCTCTACCGTGAGGCTGTCCATTTACCACATACAGGAAGCTAACTGCTACCATGGCATCGGTCTGTAGCTGCTTTGTCTCCTCCAGTATCACAAGTGTCCACATTGCAAGATTAGCCCACATGCAGTTAGGCGCCTGTGCACAGGCTCCTCAGGTAAGAAAGCCAGAGCTGTGTTGATAAAGGAGGCAAGAGGGAACATTCTGGAGTGATTGAGCTTTTTTACATCTTCATAGGGGTCCTGGGTTTCCATTTGTCATTACTCACCAAACTGAACATTTACTATTTGAGCTTCATACATGCAAAGCATGTAGCCAGTTAGATGTCTCAGCAGGTGAAGGCCCTTGCCACCCAGCATGACAACCTCAGCTTGATACTCAGGACAGTGTGAAAACAGAGAAGTGGCTTCTGCGAGCTGACCTCTGACCCCCACAAGTCCACTGTGGCACACACTCCCGGGCCTTAAATAAACAATGTGGTAAGGGCTGGAGAGATGGCTTAGGGGCTAATAGCACTCGCTGCTCTTACTGAGGGATTGGGTTTAGTTCCCGGGGCTCACACCAAATTACACACAACTGCCTGTAACTAGGAGATCCAAAACCTTGTTCTGGCCTCCAGAGACACCAGCACGCACATGTGGCTCACACACACAAGCCCACACAGATAGCATAAGCTAAAACAGGAAATCCCTTACTTTCATTTGAGTAATAAAAAAAATTGAAAACACAATCTTTGATTTAAAAATGTTCTGTAAGATTCTATTCTGTAATTATCTATATGTGATAAGTAAATTCCAAACAAGCAAACTAACTTCTGTGTAATAAGGATGGAGGTGTATTGGAAATGAGGCAGGGTTTGTGACTAGAAAATAACACATTTGTGCTTTGGAGCCTGGAACATTCATTCTCAGCCTTGGGCAAGACTGTTGGTTCATAATTATTTGTGAAAGCTTGCATTCACAAATGTTACACATGTCAATTTCAGCATGTAAAAACGTTTTTAAAAATACACTAACAGCGTCCCAGCTCTAAGAAGTCCCTCTGCTTGGCTCCAGAGCCCTGTTCCACACCCCATCTCCTTTGTCCTTTGGACCTATTTTCCCATGAGTTTCTTTAAAATGAAGATTAGTACTCTTTCAGGGGCTCTCCTCCGTACTTTCTCCTCCAATGGCCTCCAGGCTTTAGGTTTTATCAAAAAACCTTATCACACTATTTTTTAATGTGTACTTTCTTATTTACATAGAAGATAAGTGGATGTAGACAGAAAGAAAGGTAGATAGATGATAGGTTATTGGGAGATGATAAATGGTGGATGGATGGATAGACAGACAGACAGATATAAGGAGACAGAGAGTAGATTCCTGTGAACACTGCATTTTCAGGATTCTGGGATAATCAGATCCTGATTATTTTACTTTCTTGGCTCAGAAGCTCCCAGTTTCTATGGTAATGTACCACCTCCAGCCATACCTGATGTTCTGAGATCCCTCATAATTGGACTGTGACATTTGATTTCAAATCCCCAGCATGAAACTGAGCGCTCCACTCATCGCTTTGACAGTGCGTTTTACAGCGAAATGCAAATTGCTATGCGTTCATGTGGCACATCAAACACGTCTGAAATACGTTATGTATTCTGAAAGGGGTGGCAGTGCTGTCATTTGCTGGGACTATCCACAGGAGGGGCAGGCACGGGTGGGTATAGGCGTCATCCATCTCTAAATCTACACAGAGGGCAGATTCCTGGAAATACCAGAAGGACTCATATTTTTTTTAAAAAACATTTATTTATTTATTTATTATGTATACATCATACAGCTTTCTGCCTGCATGTATGTGCCTGCAGGCCAGAAGAGGGCACCAGACCTGATTACAGATGGTTGTGAGCCACCATGTGGTTGCTGGGAATTGAACTCAGGACCTCTGGAAGAGCAGACAGTGCTCTTAACCTCTGAGCCATCTCTCCAGCCCCCAGGACTCATATTTTAAACTTGCTTTTAAACATAATCTCTGATCATCACACCAGAAAAGCGAGACTCCAATGTGCATGTTGTCTGCTCAGCCTGTTTTAAGGAAAGAGGAATAAGGAATCGTGAGTGCTTTGTAATTCACTCCTGATTTGCTTTCCATGTCTCCAGAGAATATGCTTGTCTGCAGGACTTTTGTCACAGCGACGCTGAGAAGAAGAAAAAGAAATGAAGAAAACAGATGGCCCTGTCCTTCTCATGCATCACCAAGATGCTACTCAGGCTCCCAGCTAATTCTCCAGGATTGAACTAAAGGTGATTAAAGAAAGTGACCAGGAGCAGAATTACTCTGTAGTTATTTCCCACAGAAGCAGCCTCCCTCCCGGAGACTCACTCACCAAATGCACAAGAACTTACAAGACCCTTCAGGTTCCTTCCTGAGGTCTGTAGCAGTGAGCAAAAAAAACAGGGAGAGGTGAGTGTGGTTTGCCTGAGTTCTCACTCTCACTACGGCCAGCTTCTCTTCAGAGCTCCAGCTGCCTAGGTGACCCATGCTCCTGTAAGCAACCCCAGCAAGCTCCTTCCATCACCAAGTGGGAATCTCTCCATAGTCTGGGTGAAGAGGCTTTCCTGTGAGATCCCTCAGGAAAAGTAACACTGAAAGAATAAGGAGTTCTAGAAGGACGAGCTTCAGAGACGCCAGCCTTTCCACTGGTGTGTGTACAACTTGCTTCTGCCCCGTGTGCCTGGCTAGTCCACTTCAAATCCTAGATACACGTCGTGTTAGTTCCTCTTCTCTTGTGATAAAACACTATGACCAAGGCAACTTATGGAAGGAAGGGTTTATTTGGGCTTGCGGTTCCTGAGGAATACGAGTCTATTGTAGCAGGCAAGAGAGTGGGTCCAGGGGCTGGAGAGATGACTCAGTGATTTAGAGCACTGACTACTTGCTCTTCCAGAGGTCCTGAGTTCAATTCCCAGCAACCACATGGTGGCTCACAACCATCTGTAATGGGATCTGATGCCCTCTTCTGGTGTGTCTGAAGACAGCTACAGTGTATTCATATACATAAAGTAAACAATTTTTAAAAACAAACAAACCATGTTTTGAGGGGGAAAGGTTCCCATCATCAAATGCAAGAACAAAACAGAGAAGAATGGAAGTAGGTCCAGGGTTTAAACCCTCACCGCCTGATGCCAGGGACTATGTCTTCCAGCAAGGCCACACTTCTTAAACTTCCTGAAACAGTGTTACCAACAGGGAGCTGCATCTTCAAATACTGTAGCCTATGGAGAAATTCTTCGCATTCAAACCATCACACACAGCTATCAGTCCAGTAACACAGTTTGACAGGAAAAGGTCACGGCTTCAGAGACAGCCGCTGGGAGGAGACTTCATTCCCAGTGGCAAGCCTTTGGAAAACCAATCTTAAGAACAAAGGCAAAGGAAGGCAGAGTGCTAGTGTTCAACCTTGCACTACCTGTGAGCCCCACCCACTAACGTGCTTTTGCGCTTCTGTAGTGTCATTAAAGTAACAAAGGACAATTGCACCAACACATTTCCACCGTCCAGGCACAGCCCTGCAGCCATGGTAACAGACATGGAAGAGGCCTTCAGCGACCTTTTGAGTAGTGACACCATTTGAAGTTGACCAAAGGCTTCAGCTCTCCTTTGTCATGACATCATGGAAAGTTCTTTCCCGGGAATTCTGAACTCTGAGTTCTTTAGAAATCAGGTGACTGAGACAGAGCCTTAAAAATGAGTCAAATGAAAACCTCTGACTCTAAACCAATAGAATCGATGACCTTACAGAGGAGGTTAGAGGAAGGACACTGGGGGACAGTAAAGATGCCAGAGTGGTAAACCACCTGAAAGCCATGCAGAAGTGCCTAAGAAGAAACCAGGTCCACCGATATCCTCATTCCAGATTCTCAGCCTCAAAAGAACTGTAACAAAACAAATTTCTGTTGTGTAATCCACCCATTCTGTAGTCGTCTTGTTAAGACGTTCCAAACAAATAAACAAATACAATATATAATTATTTAACAAAATGACCTGGTTAATGGAAATCTCTAGGAAACCAGGACCGCTCTGTGAGGTCATTTTCCAGAAAGGACAGTGATAGCTGAGGTCACATAGGTGAAGAGTCACGTGACGAGAAATCTCCCAATCTGAAGAACCCTGACCCCAAATCAAACATCAAAACCGAACGGCCACTCACTGCCCTGTGCTGTGTTTATTCAGCCTGATTCTTGGCCACCAGCGACAAAGGCTGACTCTTGTTGCTTTAAGTAGAAAGGACATTTGAGATGCAGTGCGCAGACCCCCTGAGAGAGCTGGAGAAGCAGGAGTGGTGGGTACAGATAGGGTGGAAGGAATAGGCTGTCACCATTCTTTATCCTTGATCCCTTGCATCCTGCTGGTCTCAGTAGATCTCAGCTTGGCACCCAGGCTGAGAGTGAAGGAGCCACATTCATGCACCCAGGCACTGTTACAGGGAGGACGGAGGGTGGAGAGTGAGCTCCTGCTTACATGGCCGGAAGCTGCCCCATTTGCCTGGATTCAGCTTCCATAGTAGGATATAGGCTTATTCTCCCAACACACTCAGAAGGTTCAATAGCCTGGGGATAGTAAGAGGCTGAGTAGCCAAGAGGAAAACATCCTTGGAAATTCTCCTGCCTGGTGCAATCATAGAACACATGGACCTGGGTCGTTGTAGGAATTTTGGGAGCTGTGGGATCCTTTACAGCCCTGTTACGCATGACCCAAGGACCTAGGGTATCAGACACAGTCATTGTCCTAACTTGTTATCTACCACTGTCATAAAGACCATGGCTGAAAACAACACGAGGAGGAACAGGTTCATTTCATCTTGCAGCTTACAAATGTCATAAAGAATCTGGAGGCAGATTCTGAAGCAGAGGCCATAAAGAAGTGGTGCCTACTGCCTTACTCCCCATGGCTCACTTAGCCGGTTTTCTTGTAGGACTCAGGACCAGCTGCCTAGAGGTGGCACCGCCCACAGTTGGCTGGGCCCCCCTACATCAATCATCAGTCAAGAAACTGTCCACAATCCTGCCTGCAGGGCAATCTGATAGAGGCATTTTTCTCAATTGATGTCCTCCCCAGACGACTCTTGCTTATGTGAAGTTGACAAAAAAATAAAAATAAAATCTAACCAGTATAGTCACCAAAGGTCATGCTAATGAAGACTAAGAAGGTGAAGACTAAGAAATGAGCAAAGCTGGAGCTTTATTGAGGAGAACTAGGGAAGACTGAGAAAATGAGGGACAGTGAAAAATTAGGGGAAAGTAAGAGAAATTCTGGAGTGTGTGTGTGTGTGTGTGTGTGTGTGTGTGTGTGGGCGGGGGAGTTCCAAGCCACCACCCTTCCTTCCAGGGTTTTTTTTATAGGTCTATGGTAGGACCAGAACAAAGGATGAGGTCATTGCTGTGGGTCTGCCTAGTTCTCTGGAGCTACTGCAGGAGAGTGTCCTGTGATAGCTCACCAGGTAATGGAGGAACCACATATTCTGTGCCTGCTTCTCTCGGCCCAACCAAGGAGATGTTCACAAGCTGTTCATATCCTCCACATCCAGTTAGGGGTGATTGAGGTGCAATTCTGTCCACCTCTGGCCTGCCTTTTGTCAGGCACTGACCTTGACTGTCTGCTACTGTGAGTGCCGACTGACACGTCCGCCATCCGGCTTGCAGGTGTCCTGCCATCTGTTAAGAAGGCTGCAGCCTCTTTGCTCTCACATTTACATGATCAGCGTATAGTTTTGCCGCTGAGATATAGCTGCAGCCTTCCCTGGTTACCTCGTTCAGCTCTTTTGTCTGTCTGGGAGGGGATCTGGGGTTCCACTTCAGTTGAAGCTCCATGCGATTTGGTCCATTCCGGTTAGTTTCATTAGAAGCCAGAATATGCGAAGTACAGTATCGGCTTACACATGCTCCTCAAGGGCTTCAGGTGAGCAGCAGGTACTCCTCCACTGTCCCAGAGCCCTGCCGGATCCTCTTCCCCATCTCGCTCTGTTGCTGTAAGCTCCTGCAGTCACATTCCTCACTGTTCTCGATCTTGCTTTGCTAATCCTTGGTGGTAGTTTGGATGCGAAATGTCTCCCAGAGGCTCGGATATCTGAATACTCCAGACCCAATCGATGGCACTGTCTGGGGAGGTTTGGGTGGTGCAGCGGTACTGAAGATACACGTCACTCAAGGCAAGCTCTGAGAGTTTATAACCTCACCCACTTCCATTTCCCTCCCTGTGTGCTTGCGGTTGAGGGTGTGAGCTCTCTGCTTCCTGGTCCTGCTGCGGTGCTATTCCACCATGATGGACTCTTATCCTTCTGGAACCATAAACGCAAACTAATGCTTTCTTCTGTAAGCTGCCTTGGTCGTGGTGTTTCATCACAGCAACAGAGAAGTGGCTCATAGGCCCCGACCGAATCTTCCTTTTAATCCCAGCTTCTGTTGTACAGCACACGTGCAACGTAGAGTTTTCACCATGCCCCTCTCCTCTCATTATCTACAGAGAGCTTGCATCAGCCTAATCTCAAACAGCGTGGGCAAGAAGACGTGGTCTCTGGTGAGCTCAGGACTCAGATGACGTGGAGGAGGGACGCGGGCTCCCTTTGAACCTAAACAGTCCTCTCTTCAGAAGACACAGATAGCAAGGCCCTCCAAGGACCCCCGTGCACCTTCAGTGAAGAAGCAGGAGCTGGTCTAGGAGGTAGGGGAAGGGAGTCTGTGTCACATGACATTGACCTGGGATGACCTTGAACATTCCACGAACATGTGACCCTAAATCCATTTTGTGGCTCTTCTGGGGGAGAAAATGGACTATGCCTCGTGCATTCCATTTTTGGCACAACGAAAAAAAGTCTAATAGTGAAAGACCTGCCGCTAGAATTGAAAATACGTGCGCCCAAAACGTGAATAACGAAACTTCTCGATAACTGTTAAAGGTGACAATCGGGTAGGTGGATAGCAGATGGCTGCTTAAGAATAATTGCTGGGTGAGCTTTAAAGGTGCAAATTGCTATTCAAAGAACCCTGGGTTTTAGACAAACTCCCACAGACATCTTGCGAACATATCCTCCGGCTGGATGAGTAACGAAGGCCGATTCGTCAGGGGTCAGTCCCGTGCAGTAGGCGAGCATCCTTCTTCATTAGCAGCCTAATGAATTATGGTTTCTGTGTGCTCGGCGACTGTGCTGGTTCTGTGCTGCTCCTCCTTCTAACCAGCACTTAGCAAGGGCCACGTGGATTATCCAAGCCGTAGCTTTCGACAATAAACATCAAGTGCCAGGTTTTCTTCTCAGGCATTTGGGAATACGTCCAACGATGAGCCGAGGCTTGCTAGCTACATACAAGGCATGTGTGTTCACTGTAATTCTATGAAGCAGCTAGTACTGGGCTGGGTAGGTGGTTGGGGACACAGAGATATTCTATGGCCAGATGTGACGGCCATCAGGTTTTGGTTCATTAGCACGAATCATTCCGTTTTATGAGCTTCAACAAGGATATTACATATACATGCATCATGTTAGAAACGACTTTTCTTCGGCTCTGCCAAGCTCACCACACGTCCAGGTCTTGCTAGGAACCTCCTCTCTGGCCTCACAGACAAGAAAAGAGCAGAATGCCTCTCTGAAAAACAAGTGACGTAAGGCAGGTTCAGATGAGTTTGATCCCCTGGAGTCACTCGTGACCAGAGGCCATCCACAGGTGTGCCAGTCCCTGGAGGTTCACCGGGGCCCAGAAGCAAACCTTGCCTGCGGGGTGTCACTCCACCCTCGAATTGCTTTCTGCACTACGTGGAAATCACCCAACTGAGAATAATTGAACTATAAGGTCTAAGAAAATAACCTCACGGCTTTTAAGTAATAGTCCTACCTAAAATAATAATAATAATAATAATAATAATAATAATAATAATAAGCATTTATTTTGCTCTCCAACAGTACGCCAAAAATTTAAATCCTAACTCTCCAAAGAGATTTGTGAGTAGCTCACTCCAGCAAATCTATTTTCTCTTGCCAAAAAAAAAAAAAGTGCTGGAAAATACCCAGTTATGTTGGATCACGGCTCTTAAGACAGTCGATAACTAGTCTAAGTTAGGTATCTGAAGTCAGGAAACTGCATATGTAAATTTAAAAGGCCCTGTGGAAGGAAGAGGGTGCGGTGCAGCCTTAGTGCACAGGCTGAGCGCTCTACAACCAAAATGGGAAGCAGAGCAGACAAGCAGGAACAGACAAATCCCTCAAGCACCAGAAAGGCACCCACAGGGCCGCCTGATGAAGTGTGCATTTGTGCCTGTGTGAGTGTGTATCCCCGTGTCAGATTCGTGCACACCAGGTGAATCCACTATCTCTTACCTGTTACGAACCAAAAAAAAAATAAAATAAAATAAAACATCTTACTCCGTATCCTCAAGGTTCAAGCTTCTGTTGTGGGCTGGAGCCCCTCTTGCAGATAATCTACACACACCTTTTCTCGGGTAAGTGTTGTAAACCTCAGAACCACGAAAGACACAACAGAACTAAATCCATCATTTTGTGGCAAAGCCAGAAACCAAATAACTTTTCGCTGCTGCTGTTAAAACCACTCCAGTCCTGGGAGGTAAGAGCAACTCTTGTTTTCTTCTGAGCAGGTTTATAAACGAACCTTCACAAGAGGATGTCTGTGAAGTAAATGTTTAAAGGCATATCTGGCTATAAAAATACTCCATCAATAAATATTTGGGGAAAGTCGAGTGTTTGTGAATATAGCGTCACCATGGGCGAGCTCCAGAGCAGGAGGGAAAAGGAGGGTAGGGGTGGGGCTCTGCCATGGGGCCCTTGCATGGCCTGTGTGAGCACTGGGACCATCCTCTGAACTTCAAAACAAACAAACAGAACCTCTCCAATTATAAATGTTGAATAAACATTTATTAACAGACAGTAATGAGCTGTTAAATGTTGAGTCAATTTTAATTTGTTGTTTCAGTGTGATGGCTAATCAGGGTTGTCAACTTGACTGCATCTGGAATCAACTGAAATCCAAGATGCTGGGCGCACCTGTGAGGGGTTTTTCTTGATGAGACTACTTGAAGCAGTAAGGCCCACCCTGAATGTGTGTGGCACCTTTCGGTGACCATCCACATAACGCATGAGGAAGATGGAAAGGTTGCTTGCTCTTTGCCAGCATGCCTTCACTCTCACAGGCGAGTTCTTCTACCCTGCTGCTGCAGCATCCCTTCACTGATGCAAGACTCAACTTCCTCAGGATACCAGTGCAGCCTGAAGATCAGCAGCTCTCCAGGAATCCTCCCAGCCTTCAAGGCCAGATGGAGACTGAGACATCCAGCCTGGCGGACTGAACTACTGGGTTCTCAGCCTCTCCGGCGTGAGAAAGCCGTTGTTACACTATGCAGACCACACTGTCACCCCATCTAATAAATCCCCTTCTAATATATATCCATTCCCTCATCTCTGTTCCTTTAGAAAACCTTACCTAATGCATTCAGGAATCTAACTTTGTTCAAGCAAGGTGAGGGAATTCTAAACTCCTAGGGAACTAAAATGCACTGCAAGCAAAACAGATGGATGCAGACAGTTGAAAGGCAATGAGAGAGGTGTGAAAACATGCTTGAGTCAGGATAGAGAGACAGAAATTATGGGACATGGGAAGAGAAAGTAAATAGACCCTTACTCTAGAGTCTAATTCAGTGGTCCTCAATCTTCTTAATGCTGTCACCCTCTATTACAATTTCTCAATTGTGCTGACTCCCAACCATGAATACATTTTTGTTGCTATTTCATAACTGTAATGTTGCTACTATTATGAATGGTAATGTAAATATCTGTGTTTTCCAATGGTCTTGGACAACCCTTGTGAAGGGGTCATTTGACAACCAGAGGGATTGAGAACCACAGATTGAGAACCACTGGTCTAATGAAAGCCCTTTGTTGGGTGAGAGGCAATTCCAACACTCTTAACATTTGCTGTGAAAAGGCTACAGACACGCAATAATTGTTCCTTTCATGAAGGACATTTATATTAAAGAAATAGTGACCCAGGCTTACAGCCTGGATATGTGTGAACTTGAGTGTTGCCTCTTTCCTTTCCTAAGACATCTAGAAATCTCAAACACAACCATCACAGTGAAAAGAGCCTACTTTGTTGTGTCTGAGCCAGCTAATCCGGTCAGTTGCCCTGTAGGTTTTGTCAGGTGATTTCATTAGTTCTCTTAGAAACATTTGGATGACAGGTTGCTGAAAACTTCGCCAAAACATTAAACACACTACTGTAAAAAACAAAAGAAAGCAGCAACAAGCTGGGAGTAGTGACTCCCCCGGAGAGCTCGAACCCACACTTGGTTATGACTCACTTGCTGCGACTGACTTTTCGAGAAGCCCACAGCCATATTCTCCTGTGAGTCTTTCAGACCTCTGAGAGTTTCCTCTCTAACCTCATGCTTAAAATATATTCAAATATCTCCCTGAAACCCCAAATCTACCTCATTCTGGCTAGTACTAAAATTCCTCTCTGCATCCAAGCCACAAATCAGGAGTTGGCCCGAGCTGAGGTCCCTAAAATTCTAAGGGCCGTTGAGGGTGGAGGAGGGAGTTGTACCCCAATAAACTGGCATCCTAGTTGACTGCTATAGAAAGGATGACCAAATTGAAACACACAGGAAGTAGTGGTGCACACCTTTAATCCCAACACTCAGGAGGCAGAGGCTGGTGGATTTCTGTGAGTTCCAGGCCAACCTGGTCTACAGAGATAGTTCTAGGACAGCCAGGGTTACACAAAGAAACTTTGTCTCAAAATCAAAAATTTAAGTGAATCCCAATACCGGGAAGTCACTTTATAAGCTCAAGCCACAAGCAAAGGCTTGGCTATCAGGAATCACTCATTTGCACTCCACTCTTACTGTGTGCCAGACTGGAATGGACTCTGGTCAGGTCTGTCTTTGGATTCTCAGAAAATGGCCACAAGTCACATTTTTCAGGGGCCTAAAAGGACAAAAGCCATATCCACCGCATTTCTCATCAGCTCCAATCAGGGGCAAACATACATCCTGACGTCATTTCCTGCCTACAAACCTCCCGCCTACATCCAATCAGGGGCAAGTGTACATCTTATTTCTGGACCTATTTCCGGTCCGCTCACCGCCCCCGCCCCCACAGAATCAAGTGCTTGCACATCCGGTGCAGATGGGTCAAATAAGCATAGGACAAACAGGAACTTATTCTTAACTGCAAACAGAGCTGCTAACCTGCAAGGTGTTATTTTTCCTGTCTTGGTCTCACAGTACCATGGAGAAAGTGCAGATACCGAGATAGATGAACCCTAAGCCATGATTTGCTCTCCTTGTGCTCTGAGACAAAGGTCACTGAATGAGGTGAAATTCCAGCGTGCTCTGTGTATCATCCATCAAAACTATGGGACGGTCCCTCGTCTCAGACACAGAGCTCTACCGTATATACAGTTAGTTTACTGGGCTTCCTGGGACTGTCTCATCACCCCTGGGATCCCCACATCCCTCCATCTTGGACCAACTGGTTGCTGGAATGAAGGAATGGTCCAAGTGGGAAGGGAGGTATAGCTAACAGATATCTGTAAGCAAGACCTGGTGATGGCAGACTACATTTGGCCTGATGTGTGAACACGAGCTCATTAGCATATAGATGATAAGGAGGAGCAGGAAGCTCCCCACTGAGGTGAGAACAGGGTAGGTGTCAGTCCAAGTGGGCTGGGTCTCCGGTCCAGGTGGTCTCTAAGGCTCAGCTGGCCTCCCTCCATTCCTCTTCAGGTAACCAACCACACCTGATGTTTGCTGTCACCTTGGTGGTCTGACGTACCCACACCTGATTTTATTAATTCATGCTTGCTCCTTTGTCTTGGCTCCATTCCCTGGCCAGCTGTACTCTCTCTGTTCTATTTGCTATCTGAGCAGTAGCCTCATACCTCCCCTGCCCCTTCTTTTTCCTTTCCTTGTCTGGACTTAGTTCTTTTAATGCCAATAGCAGCTACTGGACGGATTTAAAGAGCCATTCTCAAAGGAAACTCACTATCAAAGTCAGCAAGAAATATGCTTTCTGATAAATCAGTTTCTGTAAAGGAAAGAGCGGGTTGGGAGAGTCCTTCCTCCATGCCACATCTGTTCCAGATGATCAAATCACGCCACGTGTGTGTGTGTGTGTGTGTGTGTGTGTGTGTGTGTGTGTGTGTGTGTGTGACCTACGATTCAGACGGGTCTTTCCACCTCAGTTAACCCACACTAGAAATTCCCTCCCAGACATGCACAGAGGTGTATACGGTCAATAGACCGTACACACCAAGCCTGAGATGTAGCAAGACAGAGCCGACAGCCTGTGGCAGCTGGGAAGACTCTAAGTAGCTTCTGTGAAGGAAAGAGGAGACTGGTTTTAGAGTAGAAACACTATAGGAGAGTGACACTGTGAACCTGGGACGAGAGAGGGGTTAGAAGGGGGTGAGGTAATTATCCTGGGTCCAGAGGCACCAAGGCAGGGGACTGTTTTCAAGGAGCATATTCAAAGGGGCTGGAAAAGATTCCCCGGGACAAATGACAGTTTTCTCCTGTCCTGACTGACCCAAGGCTACAAGTTCAACCCAGGCCACTCTTTTAAAATGAGACTCCGAACTGATCGTGGTGGCCTTTAATAACCACATAGGCGAGTGGATTTCTCTGAGTTCCAACCCAGCCTGATTTACATAGCAAGTGCCAGGCCAGACAGAGCTACATGAGACCTGATGTTGAAAAGTACCAGACTCTATAGGGAACACAATGGCTTTGGCTAGTTGTCACATAAATATTTCAGACTCCAGTGTCCAGATCTGACCTTATTGTTTCCTAGTTGTACAAAAAAAAAATCTTTCTTGGGGAGATGCTACTAACTCCAGATAAGGATTCCACAACAGACCAAAGTACCACCAAAATTCAACTTGATGAAGCAATGAGTTTTATTGAGGTTACTTAGAGGAGTGTGGCTCAGGGCTCACTTACAGGAGCAGAAATAACTCAGAGATACCTGCATCACTAAAGCTCACCCCAGCATGGATGACATCGCACAAAAGGTGGGAACCTGGAGCCCACTGCACAGCCTACAGGCAGTTTAACTGGTCAGAAAGTGTCTTAGTCAGGGTTTCCGTTCCTGCACAAAACATCATGACCAAGAATCAACTTGGGGAGGAAAGGGTTTATTCAGCTTATACTTCCACACTGCTGCTCATCACCAAAGGAAGTCAGGACTGGAACTCACAAACCATGGTGAGATGTTATTTACTGGCTTGCTCAACTTGCTCTCTTATAGAACCCAAGACTACCAGCCCAGTGATGATACCACCCACAGTGGGCTGGGTCCTCCCCCCTTGATCATTAGAAAATGCCTTACAGCTGGGCCTCATGGAGGCCTTTCCTCAACGGAGGCTCCTTTCTCTATGATAACTTCAGCTTGTGTCAAGTTGACACATAAAACCAGTCAGTACAGAGAGTATCCTTTCCGTGTGACTCAAGTGGTCTAAACCTCTTCTAGGCAGCAGATCTGGTCCCAGGGTCTTCTTTGCTGCTTTTATTGCTTAAAGTGAAACTGGGGCCAGTGAATCTGGTTCATTTCAGGAACTTCCTGAGCCTATTTTTAGTTGTTTACCTTCTTGTTTAGGGATCTTCTCTATTAGATAGATTGCTTCAATCTTGGAGGAAACTTCTGCACATTTCCCCGGCTCTGGCCCCATTCCAAGAAGGAGTCATCACCCCTTAAGTCAGAAGCCTGGTTCTGGATTCCTTGTCTTTTCCTGTACTCCATAGTTTCTGCCTTAGTGGCACTGTAGTGGTTTGAATAGGTTTGGTGCCCATAGACTCCTGTTTGAATGCTTGGCCAGTGAGGAGTGGCATTATTAGGAGATGTGGCCTTGTTGGAGGAAGTGTGTCACTGTGGGGGTGGGCTTTGAGATCTCCCTACTCAAGGTCCACCCAGTGTGGAAAGAGAGCCTCCTTCTGGCTATCTGGTTTCCTTTCGGTTGCCTTCAGATAAAGATGTAGAACTCTCAGCTCTTTCTCCAGCACCATGTCTCCTTGCACACCGCCATGCTTCCTGTCAAGATGATAATGGACTAAACCTCTGAACCTCTGAAACTGTAAGCCAGCCCCTATTAAATGTTTGCCTTTAAAGAGTTGCCTTGGTCATGGCATCTCTTCACAGCAATAAGACCCTAAGACAGACATTGCTGAACGCATCCTTTGCTTGCTACCACGACCTCCAGTCTCATCATTGCTTGCCTCAGTGTCAGCAAGAAGAACCTAACTGTCTCCTGAATCTTTGCCTCTTCAGGTCTGTCTTCCTTACTGTATAAAGGGACTTTTGAATGGCAGATGTTACCATGTTTGAATCCCCTGTGCTTTAAGCCTAAAGAATAAAAGCCATAAGCTAAGAACAAAGAGAAACTTCTGAGAAGAATAGGAGAAAACGATATCATCTTCCCAAGATGGACTCTGCCCTCTGGATGAAGCGATAAATCCATATTCATGCACAGGACACTTAGATATAATTTGCCATCCTTCTTTGTGTCTGGAGTTGCCAGTGATCTCTGGGTTAAAAAGAGTGGGCATTCTTCTCAGTGAGATCTCGTTGGAATAAAAATCTTAGTTTATTATTTTAAACATTTGAGCTTAAAAATGGCTCAATGGCCTTAGTATTAGCAGTCGGTAACCAGCCAAATCCCTCTTGGAGACATATGAGCCTAATGTGAGACAAAGGAACACTTTGTTTTCTTTTAAAAAAAGAGCTCAGAGGGTACCAGCACCTAGCACCCTGCCTGATGACCAGGGTTCTATGTCTGGTATCCACATGATAGAAAGAATAGATTCCTGAGAGTTGTTCTTTGACTACCACGACAGTGCTGTGGCGCGCACACACACACAGACACATACACACAAAGAGACACACACACAGACACACAGAGAGACACACACACAGACACATACACACACAGACACACACACACAGACACACACACAAACACACACATACATACACAGACACACACATACACACACAGACACATACATACATACATACACACACAGACAGAGACACACACACAGAGACACACACAGACACACACAGACACACACAGACACACACAGACACACACACAGACATACACAGACACACACACATACACACACAGACACACAAACACAAACACATACACACAGACACACACACATAGACACACACACATAGACACACACACATAGACACACACACACACACACACACACACATTAATGTAATAAAAAATTATTGAGCTAAAGGAAGAGCCTCCCTTCACTCCACCCTCCCTTCCAGATGTGTGTAGCGCTCAGCCCTGGCAGTGAGTGTCACAGAAGCAGGGCAGTCTTTGGAAAACTGAGAATGTGTAATCAACACATATGTATGGCCTCGGCTCATTAGAAAACCGGTGGCGCTGTGAGCGAGACTGGCCACAGTGTTCTCGGAGAACTTGCTGTTTTGTGGCACTCATGGCCTCACGGTACTTCCAATTTCCCAGAGGTTTGCTCTTGGTAAGAAAACACTTTTGCCCAAACTCACAATAGCTATGAAGTATTATTCTGAAAAGTATGTGTCCCAAAGACAATGAGGATGGGACCAGGAGAGATGGCTCTATAGATAACAGCATCATGTACTGCTCTTCCAGAGAACTGGAGTTTGATTCCCAATATCTACCCAGCAGCTCACAACCATCTGTAACTCCAGCTCCAAGGTATCTAAGACCTTTAGCCTCCCCAGGCACCAGTAAGTACACAGACTCACACAGATATATGTAATAAAAATAATAGGGCTGGAGAGATGGCTCAGCGGTTAAGAGCACTGACTGCTCTTCCAGAGGTCCCGAGTTCAATTCCCAGCAACCATACGGTGGCTCACAACCATCTGTAATGAGATCCAATGCCCTCTCCTGGTGTGTCTGCAAACAGCTACAGTATACCCATATAAATAAAATAAATAAATCTATAATAATAATAATAATAATAATAATAATAATAATAATTTAAGTCATTAAAAAAGGACAGCCACAGTCATATCACGATTCTACCCATAGATACCTTAGAAGCAAGATCCAGAGCTTAGGCTGGGTGGTCCAACCTCAAGGTGATGGGTACAATGTCAGGAAGATGTTCCTGTGGGAGTCACTGATGAGGACTTAGAATGCAAAGGGGCACCAAGCATTTGAAAAGCAAGTCTCTGTGGGGCCCTGGGTGATCCTGGCTGAAAGATGCACGTTACCCAGGAGAAAAGATGCCCAGAAACTAACTTCCAACAGACTCATCTCACTGCCTCTGCCATTAGGAACTGCAAACCCATAGCAAAGATTTCAACACACAGCGGTGCAGGCTTATAATCTCAGCACTCAAGAGCTGAGACGGGAGAACGGCGAGTTTAAGGCAGGTTCAATGCCAGCTTGTGTTACGTTGAAAGTGTCAAAAAGAAGGCAAGAAAGATTAAAATATGCAGTATGTAATTACAGGCTTTTAATATGGTCTTTTTTGTTCTTTGGGGATATTGCCTCCTGTTGGTGTCTAAAAGACCCTCTGACATGTTAGGTGATCCAACTCCCTACACCATGAGAGTCCAAGTTCTGTAATGTCTGTCCCATTTGCCTGGTGTAAGGCCAAGTATGGGCTCAGGACACTCCAAAGACCCAGTTCTCAGCACCAGAAAGATTTATTTGCCCCAGAGAAACAAAGGGCAGGGGATAAGAGACAAACACAGGAAATAGAGGTTGAGAGAGAAGGGGAAGGGAACAAGGGATAAGGAGGAAGAGGATTTGGGGCTGGGGATTTAGCTCAGTGGTAGAGCGCTTACCTAGGAAGTGCAAGGCCCTGGGTTCGGTCCCCAGCTCCGAAAAAAAAGAACCAAAAAAAAAAAAAAAAGGAGGAAGAGGATTTGTCTCAGAGGGGAACAGGGCAAAGGAATGCCTGTGGCTAGTGAGGGGACAGACCATACGTGGACATGTTTATTAGGTGAGTCACAGGGGCTTTTGGTTGCTGGGCTTCAATACTTTGATAGCTGGATCTTGGTAGTCAGCCTCAGGAGGAGGAAGTGGCCAAATGAAGAAAAAAGACCTCGGCGTCTAGCTTTAGGAATGCAATCCAACAGTTTTTACCAAGACAGAGGGCACGGGGGAGAAGGCACGGCCTGCTAGAGCCTCGTTCGCCATGCCCGGGCGACTAGAGTTTCTTCACCTAGAGCTGGGTGTGACCAGTCCCTCAAAAACACACCCGTGAGAGTTCTTTCTTAGTGGGCAGTAGAAGGAATAACGTCAAGAGAAGGTGTTGACTGAAGGTGAGACACCCATACTCACCAGAGTCTAAGAATGCACAAGACCATTAGCTTTTTACGTGTTGCATACCATGTGAGGAGCCTTGTGGTGACACGAATTTGTAATCCTACCACTTGGGAAATGGAGGTAGGAGGGCCAAAAATTCATCTTTGGATGCATTGGAGGCCAGTCTTAAATACACCAATGTATACACACCACCACCACCACTACCACCACCACCACAACCACCATCAACAACAACAACAAAACCCACATGTGGCCCACTGTGAATCACCAGCAAGAAAGGGTCCATTTAACACGAACCTCAGATCTATTTTCTGTGATTGTGACTCCATGCAGAATGGCCAATGCAAAACTAAATGCGCTTAATGTGGATGAAAGGTAGAGAGAGCACTTATCACACAAGAGAGGCAGGAAAGCGGACCGTGGGAAGGAGAGGAGGAGCAAGGGACAGTGAACGTGCCCTTTACAGCATCTTAAACAGCACACACGGGGAAGAAGAGCTCTGCCCACCAGTCGGTGGGACAGCAAAACAGAAGAAAAACCTACAGATGGTGTTGTGCAGCTATTTCCTGGGAGTTGAAACATTCTCTCCTGGTGGAGGAGGCGGTCTCTTAACACCAGGAAAGTAAAGAAAAATGTGGTCGGCTCCGAAGCCTGCAAAGTCGCAAGGCTCCCAGGCTCCTCTGGGAAGGCGAGCTGCAAACAGTGGCTGTAGGGACAAGTGTTCAGTGGGGCTGTCTGCAAACTGAGCAGGGAGCTGGAGAGACGGCTTAGCAGTTAGAAGCACACAGGACTCTAGCAGAAGACCCAAGTTCAGTTCCCAGCACCTACACTGGAAAGTTCACAACCACATGTCACTCCAGCTCTAAGGAGTGGACGCCCTCTTCTGATCTCTGAAGGCACTGTGTGCACCTGCACATAACCCTCGCACAGACACGTGATTTCCTTTAATCTACAGGGCGGAAACAAGCAATGTACTAAGTACGTTTTCTAAAGAAATTACACCCATACCAGTCTGTAATATTTAAATACACAAATTGATTGTCTTCCAGTCACAGATAATTACCATTTTAATAGACATTGAGAAATTACAATTATGTATTTTTATGAATTATATGTATTTATATGTATATACAGATGGATTGCTGAACTGATATATGAGTACATATGCAATTAAATCAAACTAATTATCATGTCCATCCCAAATGCTCCTCTTCCTTCACCTCCTTCTCCTTCTCTTCTTCCTCTTCTTCTGTGGTAAGAATATTTGAAATTATTATTGGTTTACAAACAATTCCACTAGGCTACACCCTATGGCTTCCTAGCAACAGCTTTCATCGCTGCCAAGGGTATGAAGAGGGACTGCTTGCTACCCCACCTCCATCCATCTTTCTCTTTCTCTCTCTGTTCCCACATGTTCCCTGCCAGCCAGCCTCTCCTCCTCTCTTTCTCTCTTTCTTTCCTTCTCTTCCTTTCTCTGCCTCTGCCCTTTTCCAGGTCCCCCCTCCCCTCCCTTTCCCAATAAACTTTCTTTATATTAGGCTTGTCACATAGAGTGATTCCTCAGGAGACCACCTCTGCGATTATACTGCGTTATAAAACACGATAATTATACTTAGGGACCTAGACACGTATGTATAATACGGTGCTATTTACCGCCTCTTGCTTACTTTTCTTGTAGTGACACCTGAAACCTGACAAAAGCGACTCCAGGGAGAAAAGGTTTTTTATTGGCTCACACTTGAGGCACAGTCCATCTTGGAGGCGGGAGCTTGAGGAGGCAGCTGGTCCCATCGAACTGGCAGAAGTCAAAGCTTCCGGTTCAGCCTGATTCCTCTCTTTTCATAGTACAAGACTCCAGGCCAGGAAATGGTGCTGTCCCCTTTCAGAGTGGGTCTTCTCTCATCAATTAACCTAATCAAGATGATCTCAAAGAGACACTGCCAGAGGTCAACCTACTTAAGATAACACCTCACAGGTGTTCCTGGAGTCTCATCCCTGAGGTGATTCTGGATCCTTCCAAGGTGACAATCGACACCAGCCATCAACACAACTACGTTTGTCACACTGTGCAACAGGGCTCGGAAAAGAAGAGCAACCCAACGTATCCCTCCGGTCTGAGGTGAGGCTTTCTATCCTCTGATCCACATCTCCCCACCCCCACTCTGACTCCATAACAACCATTTTAATCTCGGTGTCTGGTGTTTAAAATCCCACAGATGAGTGGGAACAGGTGGTATTTGTCTTTCCGTGCCTGGTTTATTTCACTTAGCATAATCGTTCTCCAGTTTCATCCAGATTGCCAGGAACGACAGCATTTCCTTCCCTGCTGGACGTGGTAGCATTGGAATTGTGCGTACGGCGTCCCTTTGCTTCATTCGCTTGCCTGTGAGAACTTAGGTTCCACAGCCATCACTGGGAATACTGTCCCAAGTGACACGGGAGTGCAGCCATCATCTAATATACTGATATCAAAACTCTTGGGTAAGTAATCCAGACCGATGGATCATGCCAACTGTATTTTCAGTTTGCAGAAAACTCTCAATACTGTTTCTATAATAGTGGCACTAATTTTCATCTCCACCAACAAAGTACCAGTGCTTTGTTTCTTGTGTCCTTGACGATGTGTGTGTGTGTGTGTGTGTGTGTGTGTGTGTGTGTGTGTGTGTGTGTGTCTGTTTTGATGGAGATTGAATCCAAAATCTTGGCTAGACTAAGCAAACATCCTAAGTGCTCCATCCTCTTGGGAACACTCTCGCTGCTTACCTTTTCATTTGTTTTATTGCTTTTTAATTTGTTTGCATTTTGCTATTTTGAGACAGGGTCTTCCTAAGGTGCCAGGCTGGCCTTGAATTAACTCTGTAGCTCAGGCTGGCCCTGAGTTTGCACTCTTGTTGCTTTTGCCTTCAGAATGGCAGGGATTACAAGGCTAGACCACTAGATCTGGCTTTTATTCTTCATTTTACAATTTTGGTTTTTATTATGTGTGTATGTGTGTGTGGGGGCGGGGGGTTACACACATGAGAGCAAGTGCCCCAGGAGGCCAGGGGTGTCAGATTGCACTGGAACCTGAGGTACAAGTCAAGCCAGGAGCTATTCATAGTGGGTACTGGGAAGTGAACTCAGGTCCTCTGCAAGAACAGTAAGTGTTCTTAACTGCTGAGCCATCTCTCCTGTCCTGTTCTTTGATAATATCTGGTCTGATAACTGGACTGATACTTAACACTGTGGTTTATATTCCCCAATGTTTAGTGATATTAAGCATGTTTATATACTGCCGTTGATAGTCTGTCCCTTTGCAGAAATGTTTATTTCCGATCCCTAACCCATTTTATAATAGATTATTTTTTTTCCTCTAGAATTGTTTGAATTCCCTATATAGTATTATTGGACAGCCATTTTCTTCTTAGATAAAACATCCCATCTTTGAAAGAAGCTCTTAACTCAGCATGTCCAAAAGGGAGGTGAAACGTTTCATTCTGCAGGGCAATTGGTTAAACCTCATGAAGTAAATTCAACAGCTTTAGGAATTCCCTGAAACTAAACAGATTCAATAGGCCCCACCCCTCCCCAGCATTTATAAGCAGTAAGAGCTCCTGAGAGGCACTCAAACAAGAGATCAACCTCTTCCTCCTCTAATTTACTTTTGGTTACTGCAATTATCATGACATTGGAGTGAAACTATAACAGTCCAGCAGTATCTAGGTCATTTTACTTCCTGGTATAACTTACAGTGCTCTCTCAGGAGCCTCTGGATTTCTATGGTACTTATAACATGAAGTGGGAACTCCTGGTTTTGTTGGAGACCCAGTTCTGTTGTGTGTTGTTTTTCTGGAAGCTGTCTTATGAGAGGATGTTTTTCTGAGAACAGACACGTGGTGTTTTTCTGGAAGTTGTCTGGTAAAAGGGCAGGTGATGTTTTGTTAGAGCAGATGCTTGAGAGGCATGTGATGTTTGGAAAGGCTGATGCTCTTTACTGGTCATTGTTTGGCTTTGCTGGCACTGGTCTTCGCTGCCAACCCTCTTACATTGGTTTGCCTTGCTTTCTTCATTGATGTTGTTTCTTCATGGAGAGAAATGCTGCTTCTTGCCACTTCTGTGGACTGGTGCTGAAGGAGCCTTGTGGTTTCTTCTGGATCAAGCCACTGATGCTGATTTGGATCTGGTGTTTGCTGAGCGGACTGGACCACTGCTATTGATTTGTGTTTGGTGGACTAGACTACTGACGACGAAGATTGGAATCATCCCAAAGAAGTATTTCTAAACAGGTCTACAACCCCCGTTTCCTATTAACCTTTCTTTTCTCCTACGTCTGGTGGGCAGTCGAAGCATTAAAGAACCATAATTAAGGTAGGTTTTGAAAAATCCAAGCCTACAGAAACATCTCTTGTTTCTGATTCACTGAGTCTCCTCTCTTTCCCTTGTAGTTGGTCTTGCTGAGAGCTCCTGGCTTTATCATTTCAGCCAACCAACTCTTACTTTTACTGGTCTTTTGAGTTGCTTTTGGAGCCTATATTTCATCCACCTCAGCTCTTCATCATTTCTTCCTCTCCTCTAACAAACCATAGCTTGTTCTGGAGCCCTAATCCCACTGATTTGTCGTCTTCTTCTTCTTCTTCTTCTTCTTCTTCTTCTTCTTCTTCTTCTTCTTCTTCTTCTTCTTCTTCTTCTTCTCCTTCTCCTTCTCCTTCTCCTTCTCCTTCTCCTTCTTCTCCTCCTCCTCCTCCTCCTCCTCCTCCTCCTTCTTCTTCTTCTCCTTCTCCTTCTCCTTCTCCTTCTCCTTCTCCTTCTCCTTCTCCTTCTCCTTCTCCTTCTCCTTCTCCTTCTCCTTCTCCTTCTCCTTCTCCTTCTCCTTCTCCTTCTTCTTCTTCTTCTTCTTCTTCTTCTTCTTCTTCTTCTTCTTCTTCTTCTTCTTCTTCTTCTTCTGCAGGACTGGGTACTGCTAGTTTCTGCAGCTAGGTGCTCCTTAGGTAGAAGGGGTTAGAACACATATTATCTCCTCAGCTCCTCACATATTGCTTGGCATGCAGTAAGCACTCCAGACACAGTCACTGCATACATAGTGGATAAAACATGGAAGTGGTGACTATTTGCAGTTATTTACGTAAGTTTCTTAAAGCCCATCATTTTGCCTTCTGGATTGTACATTGAGAGAGTCTAGTGCTTCCCTGCTGTCCTAGTCACGTGGTGTGTGTGTGTGTGTGTGTGTGTGTGTGTGTGTGTGTGATGTTTAAGGACAGCCACCAATATGGATAGACTCAACAATTTAGAGTTTGAAGAAAAAAACATCTCCCAGGATGACAAACAGGTCATACAATATTTTCTGACTAATTTAGATGCTCTTTCCTTTCGGACTGTAATATTAGATTCTTGGTAAAGCTATATTCTCTGGGCTAGCAGAGAAGTAGCAAAGGTTAGAGCCATGTCTGGAGTCCCTGTGGCTCTTGGTTCCTGACACAGTCCCCTTAGAACTCCTTCAACTTCACCTCATCCATTCCCACCCCCAGGGTTTCTTTTCGGTTATGTAACCATACACAGATCTTGGCAGGCTCTGCCCACCACACCCCTTCCTTTCCCTGCTGTATCTGACCTCAGTTTTCTCTGACCTGCTCTAGCCCCAGTTCCCAGGGCAGTCGCTATGTTCTTCACAGCTCCTTAGGTTTTCTTTAAGGTGCCTATCATGAGCTTGTGGTTCTTTCCTTCTCCATATTAGCACCCCAGTGGCAGAAACAGATCTGCCCATCTCTCTGGGGATCATCCTCTCGCAGGGCCATGCCCAGGGGCTGGAAAATAGTAGAGGGTAAATAAATACTACTTCAACAGCACTTGCTGCTCTTTAGAGGGTAGACATTTCTGGACTGTCTGATGATTTTGCTGTTCAATGATTTTTTTTTCTAGAAAGGAGGTTATATTTAGTTGACTCTGAAATATACCTGTGATGTCATGAAAATGAGGAAATGTTAAAAAATAAATTACGGGTTAGTGTCTCACTGTTTACTCTGAGAATGGATATATAAAGAAGGAATCTGAATGTAGCTTAGTGGCAAAGGGATTTCTTAGCATGCTAGTCAAGGTCCTGGGTTTGATCCCCAACACACACACTGACAGAGAGAGAGAGAGAGAGAGAGAGAGAGAGAGAGAGAGAGAGAGAGAGGGAGACTTAAATAAATATATAGTCATAGCAGCTTATCACAAACACTGTGTCTTAGACTTTCATCCCGTGACAACAAAATATGTATTTTAGGCTAAACTTCAAATCAGATTCATATTTAAAATACGTATAGAATTTGTCTCCAAAGCAAGAAAAGCTAAGGCGTGTGAGGGCAGTTGCTCTCTGGTCTGAACTCTGAGAACGCAGCTGTGCCCCTTGGAGTCACATCTGCAGCTGACCTCAGTCCACGGCTATTACTTTTTTAGAACCCAGCTGACTTTCATTGTTTTATTTTTGAAAGTGAGGTTGGAGTTTTATTAAGAAGAAGTTTAACAGATTTAAGTGTGGGTGTTAAGAGAGAAAGAGAACTGCTTTTTAAAATATCGAAATTTATTTTGTGTACTTTTCAAGACAGGGTTTCTCTATGTTGTGTAGCCTTGGCTGTCCTGGAACTCACTCTGTAGATCAGGCTGGCCTCCAACTCAGATCTGCCTGTCTCTGCCTCCCAAGTGCTGGGATTAAAGGTGTGAACCACCACGGCCAGGTTAAAATATCAATGCTTTAATTTTGTTGCTGTTGTCAGCTAGCTATCTATTATCTATCTATCTATCTATCTATCTATCTATCTATCTATCTATCTATCTATCTATCCCGGCCAGAGATTACAGGCATCAAGTTTATCTGATGCTGGGAATTGAATCTGGGTTTTGTGCCTGCTAAATAAGTAATTTACCAACTGAGCTATATCTTCCAGTCCATTTACTTGCTTGTTTGTTTGTTGTTGTTTTTTAAAGGACTATTTGTTTTATGTATGTGAGTGTCCTGTAGCTGTCTTCAGGCACATCAGGAGAGGGCATTGGATTCCATTATAGATGGTTGCAAGCCACCATGTAGTTGCTGGGAATTGAACTTAAGACATCTGGTCAGTGCTCTTAACTGTTAAAATTTTAAGCAAGAGCTCTCTGGGTAGCCCAGGCTGGCCTCAGACTTGAGGTTTCCCTGACTCAGCACCCCCACACGCACTCACCCCCAAGTGCTAGCATTACATAGGAGCACCGGCACACCTGGCTCATAGCTGACTCTTTTAACAAGAATTGACAAAGAATAAATTATAACATTATCTTGTTATAAAGCTAACTTTCTACTCAAAATATGAGTCTTAAGAATCATGTTGATGTGTTGTCAGTTTAAAACAAACACAAATTAGGGGGAATTTCCTGTGGATTTGGTTAATCAGACAATCTCTTAAATGTGACTTTTAGGCAGAGAGACATTTGTTACTGAGCTTTTAAAGAAAGCAGCTTTGTCGTGTGTGTGTGTGTGTGTGTGTGTGTGTGTGTGTGTGTGAGAGAGAGAGAGAGAGAGAGAGAGAGAGAGAGAGAGAATCCATCGAGAAAGGGGAAACCTACCAGGAGTTAGATTACACCCCAAAGAATGACTCTTCCTTTCCTGGGAGCTCTCAATTTATTTTGTTCCCCTCTACGCCACTGTTTTGATCCTTATTGATTTCATCCCTCTAAAGAAATACTGTCCTCTTTATCTCATGGCTGAGCATGCACCCTAGATGGAGAGATGCTTTACTGGGCCTGTTTGTGATTCCTAAGCAGTCATTCCCTCGTGTGAAGTGTTTGCCAGGTGGCGGGAGCATTGCGGCTCACTAGAGAGTGTCTACAGAGTTCAGCTCAGTAAGAGGCACTTGCCATTGCTCTTGTTGTTCGTGGTAGGGCTGTAGCTGCTTTACCGAATACTTAGCACAGAGCAGGGGCGGCACATGGAGGAGCACTGCTGGGTTTAGTAATGGCTGTTCTGTGTCTACTCTCTTCTCTGCGTCTCACTTTCCTGGAAACCTACGTCAAAAGTCAGTTACTTTTGTATCAGTGTAACAAAATACCTAAGAGGGAGAATAAGCGAAGAGGGAAGGATTAAATTTGACTCACAGTTTCAGCGGGTTTTCAGTTCAGAAAGTGAGGGAGGCAGCTTAGTTCCTGGTGGAGGGGGATGTATAAGAGACTTGTTATCGTCATGGGTAGTCGGGAGGTAGAGCAGAAGACAAGAACCAGGGGCCAGGCTCTCATGGGGAAATCCCCATCCTGAATGACACACTTCCACTGCTTTCCAAAAATAGCACCACTAGGCTGGGAAACAAGGACTCCAAATGTGGTTCTGTTGGGGTAGATTTCAGACTCAGGCTTAACAGCATATGAGACATCCCCAAAAGGCAGTTTCATATCATGCCATGCACACACCTGTGGAGGATCCATACAGAACTTAGCTGAGGCACTGCTTTGGACACTGTCACTAACCTGCTTCCTAAAAGCAAAGTGGATGTCCCTTTGAAAAGAACATTTCTATTTGGAGTACATTTAAGAACCAGACTCATTCACTTGGATTTAATGTGAACCAAAGAATATTATTTATCAGAACAAGTATGTATAAATAATAGGTTACATGTGTAAGTGATGCATTGTGTGCCCAGTACTATGCTAAACAATATTTACACATTATCTTCACTAATTCTTGCATCATACCCATCTGTATTTTTTACATTTATTTATTTACTTACTTATTGGGAGAGGGTTGTACTCATGTCACAGCCTTAGTATAGAGGTCAAAGGGCACTTCCTTCTACCATGTGTGTTCCTGGGATCAAACTCAGGCTGTCAGGCTTTGCATGACAAGTGCTTTTTACCTGCTGAGCCATCTTACCTGTCCAATTACACCTAGCCTAAGGTGAGAAAACAGGCTCAGGGTGGCCTTGCTTAATGTAGTTGAGTTGACATTTGAGCCCAGACAATCAGATTTCCCAGCCCACCACACTGGGTCTCTCTCTCTCTTTCTTCCTTTCTTTCTTTCTTTCTTTCTTTCTTTCTTTCTTTCTTTCTTTTTCTTTTTTGCTTTTCTCTCAGTTTTGAGACAAAATCTCATAGACCCCAGGCTGACCTAGGACCCAGTCTGTAAGAGAAGCTGTCCTTGAACTCCTGATTCTTCTGTCCCTATCTTCCAACTGATGTACTATTGGTGTGTGACACTGTGCCCAGCTCTTGGAATTCTTTAATCCACAAGACAAACAAGTACCATTCTTGTGCTGAAAACCCCTAGTTATCGACTGGGTTATTGCTGTCCCATTTTCACCAGTAATGCTCATTGAACACTTGAACATGGTCACTGCTTGGGGTGGCTCATTTTCTCCTTTCTTCTGACTTAGAGATTTTTACAAAAAGAGAAAGCCATAAAAGCTGGTGGAACCACAAAGCATTGGCTCACCAGGAAGTACATCTAGAGACCTCATTCCTTCCCAAACACTCAGAATGCTTCACAGATGACTTAACCTAAACACAGTGTTTAGTTCTTCCGAAGTCAGATCAGACTTAAGGCAGGAAGAAGTGGGCACCTCTTCCTCTTCCTTATTTTGTTTCAAGATCCTGGATTCTGTCTACTCCTCACTCTGAGTGGGCACTGGAGCCCATGCCTTCTGCTCCCCCAGGCAAAGCGTCACATTGCAGTCTTGATTTCTACCCAGCTCCATACTTTGATGTGCGGTGTGTCTCCGACCGTTGCTTCCAGTAACCCAAGCATTGCCTAGGCCACACTTGGGCTTTCTCACCTCCTTGCTCCTTTTTAAGCTTTGTGCTCCGGGCAGCTGAGGAGCCTTTCATGGGCTGGGCCATTTGCAGTGTTTGGGGACTCATCTTTTTATACCTTTGATCATTTTCAACTCGCTTGTCTTTTTCAATGTTTCATAAGCTTTTCTTCTTTTGAGACGGATTCAGTCTAGTAATAGATCTAAGCTGTCTTTGAATTCACAATCTTCCTGCCTCATTTAGCAAATACTGGAATTAAGGTATATGACACCTAACCCAACAGGCCCTTAAAAAAAGATTTATCTATCTATCTATCTATCTATCTATCTATCTATCTATCTATTTATTTTGTGTAAATGAGTGTTTTGCTTGAACATATGTCTGTGTACCACAGGTATGCCTGGTGTTATGAAGGGCAATCAGAGGTATCAGATCCCCTGGAACTCCAATTAGAGATATTTATAAGTTGCCATGGGGGAGCTAGGAACCTCTGATCCATCTTTCCATTCTCCAAGACAGGGACTCACGCATCCCTGGCTGACCTAGAATTTACTATGTAGAGGAGTATGACCTTCAACTCTTGATCCTCCTGCCTCTACCATCCTTCAATCCCCTTTCCTCCACCTCTTGAGTACAGGCTTGAGCCACCACATTTCCCGTTTATTTGGTGCTGAGGATGGGACCCAGAGTTTTGTGCATGTTGGGCAAGCGCGCTACCAACTGAGCTATAACCCCAGCCCAGCCCACGTCCATTCATGCTTTCCTTCTCCCTCTTTCTGACATGGTTTAGACAGAAGTCGTTTGGAGTAGCAGCAGTACAAATAGCTAATACTTAGTGACTGCTGCTTTGTGCTAGACCCTCCGCTAAGTCATAAGCTCTGTACTCATCTAGGTAAGTGACTCGCACAGAGGCTGGCTCCTGACATGCCCTCCAGTCTGGATGCTTTTGTTACCTCCACCCCTACCTCCTCCAACCAGGTAAGTCACCTGCACTTTTAGAAGACTGCCTCTTTACAGCTACATTTAAGGAGTAATTTTTTCCATGTTCTAAGAGAATAAGAAATTCCACCACGAGTGCAAGGATTGATGGGAAGGGGAGCATAAAGAACATGGGAGATAGAAAACTGGCTAGAATTCTGACTCTGACGCACACCCCCTCCCATGTGATCTTGCTGACTATGATAATCTGCATTAACATCTGAAGTCACTTTGAAAATAAGAACGGTAACTGTGGCCGGCGATTATAGTGAGGATGGACTCAATGGGCTGCTGGATTTGGATCTGTGACAACATTAAAGATGATTGCTACCGGCTCCAAGTGGCAGCCTTCCTTCCCTGCCCTCACCACCACCGCAGTCAAAGGCTGATTTGACCTCACTGAGGCAATCAACCCTACAGGCCTCTGTCTGCTCCCGTGAGATGACTCATGAGAGTAGCCAAGCTTGGGCTGCTTTTGCTCCGTTGCCTCTCAGTGTGATCATTCACTGAGCTCGCACGGAGCCTCTACTTCTGTGTGTGAGCCTAGGCAAAGGAAGTGTAAATATGCTGACTTGTATTCTGTTGCAGCCTGCCCAGTGGGCAGCTCTCCTCCCCTTGTAGTAGTTCCCTAAAGCTGAGTTGTTGTTGTTTTTTTAAAATTCTTCGTTTTACTGCTTAACCTCTCCCGGGAAGGTTCCCCCCAAACCGAGCACCGGAGGTCTCCATCATCTTTGTTCTTCTATAGGTACAGGGGGACCCCCCGAGCCTTCAACCCTGCTCCCTCAACTGGCGCTGTTCAGGAAGGAGACAAGGAGGAGTGTTGGCGGGAATCGCGCCGGAGCAGTGGAGGCGCCAGTCAGCCAAGCCTTTTTCCCTAAGTAAATCAGCCGCTCAGTCGTCCCCGCCCATTCAGAACGCCCCGCCCCCTTCAGCCAGGCCCCGCCTTTGCTAAGAACTGCCCTCCCCCAGCTCCGGGCACAGTCCCTACTCGCTCCAGCCTCAAATTGCCCACGCCCCTTTGAGCAGGCCCTGCCCACGTCTGCCCCAGGATCGTCTAGGCCCCGCCTCTCCGACAGAGACTCCTCCTCAAAAGTGCGAATCCGTCCCGGGTTCCTACGCCCAAGCCTGAGCTTGACCCCGCCCCTCTCCCGCCCCGCCCACAATTTTGGCACCGCCCCTCCCGCGGTCTCTGCTTGCGCTCCGCCCTCCTCGAGCCCGCTGTTTGCGCCCCGGCCCCGCCCGCGCTCGCGCCCCGCCCCGGCCCAGACCACCTCTGCGCCCGCCGGCGGGGGCTGAGCGCTCTGGGCCGTCGCGGTGTCTGGGTACCTCACCACCTCCGCTGCCTCGATCGCTGTGACTGTGGTTCTCGGAGCGGTGCGCGCCCCCGGCCGGGTGAGCCCCACAGGACAAGGGAGCCGCAGGACCCGTGGGGCGCCATGCGAGCCAGGTAGGAGCCCGGGGCCGGACGGCGCACTCTACCCCCTTGCGCGCTGTGGCTTCGGGCAGCATCCCGGACCCAGGGGCGCGGCTAGCCCCGAACAGCTCCGAACCCCTTGAGCTCCCGGTGCCCTGCCCTCTGTGGTCACAGCCTGATCCGGGCTGCGGATCGTGGTCGCTAGGGCCTGGGGCGCAGGGAAGGCGGAGAGGGGTCGCGGCGCCACCCGCGTGGTTCTGGGGAGGAGCGAAGAGAGAGCGGCTCCGGGTTAAACTTGGTGACAATGCACATTTCAACTTCTTCGGATAGCCCTCCTGGAGGATGAAATTGAAAACTCCAGTTTCTGTCTTGGTGATCGAGTGACCGCGCAGCCCCGAGGTGACAGCGCCGGGGTGTGCGGGTGGGAGCGGTTAGGATAGAGGAGCGTTGTTCTGCAAGTGCTGTTTACCGGGAAGCCGCCCTGCGCCGCCCAGTGTGTCTTGTTAGAGGGTTTGGGGGCCAGGAGGCTCCCCGCTGGGATCTGGCGTTGTAGTGTGCAGGTTTAGGGAGCTTAGTGTGTACTGTGGGGCTGGCTGGCGCTGGCCCTTCCCCGGTGTGGGGCGCTTGCAGATGCCGCGCGGGAGGAGCGGTGGAGAGCAGGCTGGCCGCTCTGCGTACGCAGAAGGTTGTGGAGCCTCGTGGATCTACGAGATTGGAAAGAGAATACCATGCTGGGCTTTATTCATGTTTATTCTTCCCTTGTTAGTGCAGCAGATTGGTGTTCTGTGATTTAGCAGCAGAAATAAAGTTCGTATAACTTTTGCTCTGATTATAAAAGCAATGAGTGCCCAGAGCGGAAATAAACAACACAGGAGATCTACCGCCGATCCCACATTCGTTGGGGGTGGGGGTGTCACAGCCTTGTAGATTTAATCATTGAATTATACCTGGCGCCTCCTTGCCTAATCGGGAGAAAACCCTTGCATGAAACCATCCACTCTCTACCTTTCTGATTGTCTCGTGTCCAAAGTTTGGATTTTTTGATCTGCCTTACCACAAAGGCTGTTTCTGATAGTCACGAGTGCCCTTTTGATGTATGGGGTTTCCCATAAGATGGTGGGTACAGATGGAGAGAAGCGGGGACCCGGTACCTCAGCCCAGTCCGTGGTTTTGGTGTCGAGCCTTGTAAAAATGACAGTAATGATTCTCAATCTGCTTCCTAGGCTACCATAAAATTTAATGGATGGTTTGCAGAGCGTTTTTGGCATCCTTAGACGGACAGCGGCTGTATTTCAATGTGCTAGGGAGCATTTAGCTGTTGTACAGTGTCATCTAGGTAGCTAGGTAAAACAAGCTACCTAGAGCTTGGCTCTCCTGCCCAGGAAGCAAGATCTAGGCAGGCCTCAGGGATCCCCAGAGCACACTCGATTCTCCTGTTGGTGCAGGCGAAGCCCTTCAAAGTGAGAGGCTTGGAAGTAACTGGTCTTCTCAAGGATCCTTCCTGCAGCATCTTTTGGACTTGGGCGGGGGTGGGGGGGGTGTCCTAAAGTCAGGGGGCATTGGTGCCTGGGACATGCAGAGCTGTAGAATGCCCTGTAAATGCCTGCCCAGGTCACCCTCCAAGAGAGAACAGTTGGTCCTGGGAGGACACATGAAGTGAACAACCTGGTTTCCCAGCGATTTGTTTTCGGTCTCACGTGTTTACCGATTGAACAATGACCGGCTCCCAAGCTGGCTGCAGAAATGCCAGCAAGGCCTCTGTGGACTTTCCTTCTTTTCCTGTTGTCCCCAGGATCTGGCACCAGGCTTTACTGTTCTTAACGAACAATTAACAGGGATCCAGACCGAGAGGTGAGGCACAGGCTGCCTTTTGTCCTTACCCAGTCTCCCCGCCCAGAGCCAGAGTCAGGCTGGAAGCTTTTCTTCAGGTTCCTGGTGACCCTTTGATAGTTTTGTTTCTAATTGTTGCTCCCACCAGCACTTTGATGTGTCCTAGGTCTGGTTGCAGATGCGAGCTCAGACAGGGCCTTGGAAGGGTCCAGAAAGCTGGCTGGATAAATTGTTTATGAGGCACCCTTCGCTCTGGTTGTTGTTAACAGAAGTTGTGTTGCTAATTTTCTGGGTGGGAGTAGAAGGGGCTGGGGGTGGGGGAATGGGTCTTCCTAGAATTTCTCTTTTGCCGGTTGCTAATCCAGCAGCAGGCTGGAATTATTCCCCTCTGGGCTGTTTGCTTAGACTTTCTTTTTATTCTAATGTTGGTTCTAGTCTGATAATGAGATAGGAGGATGAATGATGAATGGGGTTTACACCCTCGATTCCTGGGAGGCCTCTTGGATTTGAGTCCTCTGTTCCCAGCCAATTAAGAGCCTTTGGCTTTCTGAAGCCAAAAGGGGTGTGTGTGTGTGTGTGTGTGTGTGTGTGCGCGCGCGCGCGCGCGCGTGTTCATGTATGCGTGCGCTTGTCTCTTGGGGAAGAAGGCCATTGGTGTCTCTCTGAGAACCCTTGACCTGAAGGAGTCCAGAGCCACCGTGCTCCTAACTTGCAATCCCAGCTCTAGGCACAGCATCTTAACTCCCAGTTGGAATCGTATTCAGTGAGTAGACAGCTTTGTGGCTTCCTATTGCTTTGTTATTTTCAGGGTTGACACCTGTGTGGGATTGTGTTACCATCTTTCTCCCGAGACTTGGAATCAGGTCCCTGGGACATTTCCCAGGGCCCTAGAGATAAAGCACCAAGATTTCTTTGTCCCTTTGTCCCTATCTGACGGCCAGGAATGGGGGTAACCAGCAGATAGCTTTGTTAACCACAAGTGCACTGGCTGCTGCATTTGTCGCTCCATTTCCAGCACAGCTTCTAGTGGCTTCGTCTAGGTCCTGGCTTTGGAGAAACTTTGCACAACACAAGCCCTACAGCTGCCCCTCTTTGGAGAAGTGACAGGAAAATTATTGACCAAACCCCAAGACACCCAGGGAACAATGCATCTGCATTCAGTGTCCTCCAAGAAGCCTTGGCCAGCTATTCAGTAGGCCCCAGGGCATCTGTGTTGCATAACTCCACACCCTAGGCATGAAGGCCAGCTCCTGGGAGAAGATGTGAGTCTCCAGAGGGCAGAGATTGCATAGTGCTTCAGAAATGAAGGCGGTGAGGCTGAGTTTTAAGGAGGGAGAGGTGACCATCCTAAATGGAAGAACATCTCATCTGTTGTGCACCTGCCAGATGCTCTGCACCTTCGCACCTTCAGTTGTCAGGGAAGCTCCTTAAACAGTTAGGTAAGCAACTCAAAATAGCTTCAGGAAGTCCCTGAAACTGACCAGACTCACTAGGTCCCTTTCAAGAGTAAGCAATAAAAGTGGGAGTCACTCTCAGGCTGCAAAGAGGACTCTGAGATCAGACCTGCTGCCCGGAAGAAGCAGAAACCATCCTAGCTACCTGGAAGAGGTAGAGACAAACAGAGTTACCTAGAAAGGACACTCCAACCTGTTGAACTGTCTGCAGGCTGTTGCAGTGTGCTCTGGGTTCCCAGCTCTTATGAGCTGTCACCCATGCTGGGATAGGCTTTGGTGACTCGGCTGTCTTGAGTCATTTTAGCTCCAGTAAGTAAGCCCGATAAAACTCATTGGCTCACCAAATTGGATTTTTGGTGGTGGCATTTATACTTTGGTCTGTCATGGGCTCCCCATCTGTGATAAATAGACATGTGTAGTGTCTCCCCAGGACAAGCCTTGTCACAAAAACAACATCACTCCAATGACATTTCTGTATCTTTTTGGAATCTTCCTGTATGCACTTCAGGGAGTCCACACAGATACTCCTGTTGACAGGGAAGCTGGCAGGATTTTGCTAGCTCTTCCACCCCGATAGGTTGATGCATGCTCGAACCAGGATTTGAACCTGGATCAATGCTATCCAGAACACCCCACACACACCCCACACACACAAACACACACCACACACACACACACACACACACCACACACACACACCACACACACAAACACACACAAACACACACACACACCACACACCACACACACCACACACACACACACACACACACCACACACACCACACACAGCACACACACCATCCCTCCTCACTGAGTGCTGAAGTTAAAGAAGCGAACACTCCCAGTCACGCATTTGGGGAGTGCTAAGAAACAGGCACAGAGATAGCCAGATCCCCCTTTCTTACACTATTAAAAGGAGCTCACATTCTGAAGGTGATGAAGCCTTCTCCGCCTCGTGGAAGGCAGCCTTTGTGCTCTCCACCCCCTCCTGCAGCGGGTGTCTTCACCCTACCTGTCTGCAGGGCAGAGCTTGATGTGTCTGGAAGATCTGAGGCTCTGCAGCTGCAAGAGGGCTGGCAGAACTGACTGAGCCTGCCCCGGTACCACTGAGAGAGGTATTCTGGACTGATGACATCACAAGAGTTAAGATTGTAGGAAGGCTGTTAAGTGAGCATAAGATAAGGATTCCACCTTCCTCTTTACAGCCAAATAAATGACACACTGACAAGACTATTCTTATCTGCTCAGTGGAGGCCTGTCCCAGGAGAACTTTGTGGATGCCTGGTATCTCAGCTCTTCCGAGCCCGTTGAATAACAGCAACAACAAAAACCCACAATCCTTCCTTTCAGAGAGTTTTATGGATCCAAATTCTTTTCAGTCTTCTGGCCACCATGAAGATCCCAGAGTTTGAATGAAATCCGATGGCCTGTTTACCCAGCCTCTGGTGTAGGAGGCTAGGTGCCAGGTGTGTGCTGGGAACCTGCTCCAGGGGAGGAAAACAAAGAGCCTGGGTGGCAGCCTTTGCCAATTTTTGTGGTGTAAACACTCCCACCCGGGCTGATTTTAAGCTCCCAACGTGGGCTGGCAAAATTCCTACACGTTTAACCATATGCGGGAGCCAGCCCCCCCAAAAAGGTTTCAGGTCATCTTACATGTGCTGAGCCCCAACCCCTTCAGTGAGGTGACAGACTTGCCTAGCTTGGGCAGGGTCTCCCTGGATGCAAATGTTGCAGAGGTTTTCAGGGGACACTGTGCAACCTAATTTGACCAGCAAGGGAGCTTCAGATGGCTTTAAAATCACTAGGGACCTTAAAAATGTGATTTTTGCTCCCACCTGGTAGGAATCTCTCTGAGTGTAGGCCTCCAGGTCTATAGAGGTAGGCGTGAGTGTGTGTGTGTGTGTGTGTGTGTGTGTGTGTGTGTGTGTATCTGTGTGTCTGTCTGTCTGTTGTACTGGTGAAGGTCAGATCAATCTTACTGTCACGCTAAGGAGCTACAATCACCCTCTTTTTAATTTTGCCCGCCTGTATATATGTGCACCACACGAGTCCCTGGCTCCTGAGGAAGTCACAAGAGAGTATCTGATCCTCTGAGACTGGCATTACAGGTGACACCACCCTGTGGGGTCTGGGAACCCAACCCAGGTCCTCTGCAAGAGAGACAAGTGCTTTTAACACTGAGCCATCTCTCCCGTTCTCCTATACCTTGCTTTTCAAAACAAGGTCTCCCACTAGCCTCAGACTCATCAAGTTATGCTGGACTTGTTGGCCAGTGAGCCCCCAGCCCTGGGATTTCAAGCGTGCACCGCCACGATGTCAGCTTTTTGCAGTGGGTGGGTGGGGATTGAATTCAAGTCCTCCTGCTTTCTAAGGCAAGCACCTTACCTACTGAGCTGCACCCCTGAACTCTCAGCTCATCTGTAACTTTCAAGTGCCCAGGTGATGCTCACATGAAACCAGCCTCGGTACCACTAATGTATACAAGGAGGAATTTGTGCAAGAAGAGAATTGGACAGGCAGCTTGGGGTGAGGTGTGGCCAAAATCCTGAATTCTGGTGTGTGTGTGGGGGGGAGGGGTGATGTTTCCCTGGTGCAGAAGATTATTCAGGGAAGTGCTGTGTTTTGGGGAGGGGTGGGCAGAGGCCAATTTTCCCAGTTGCCCTCTGGAGTCTTGTGTAGTCTTTTCATCACAGAGTAAGTCCTTCCTTGTCGGGTCTTGGTTGCTTCTTCTGGTTTGGAAGAAGACTGGGTAGAAGGGATTTGGTTCTCAGGTATGTGTGTGATGAGGTCATCTTGCATGTTAAAGCAGAGGTCAGGAGGCCCAGCCACCCACCCACTGCAATCCCCACCCACCCACTGCAAAAAGCTGCCTTCCTGGGGACCATCCAGGTAAAGGAGGAAAGAGGTCCAAGGCTCTATCAGGGTCTTTTTGAAATCATTGGGCTTCGCGCACATATAAGGGGTGCTTATATTTTTTTATATTATCAGTAAAATAATTAAAAAGTCTAAGCACACTCTTTAGCAGCATGGAGAGAGAAGTACATGGGAGAGAAGTGTCCTTCAGCCATGGTTAGCAAGACATCTTTAACCCCAGCCAGCTATGGTTAGCAGGGAAGATGAATTGGAATTTTCTTGGTGTGGTATGTGTAGTATTGGAGAAGACACCAGGTCACAGGCTAGGGAAGAGAAGGACCACAAGAAAGGGGACAAGCCTGGGCTCTTCTCTGCTTTGTGGGCTCCAGAGACTCACTGTGAAGCTGCCACTTTGGGCCACCCGTGAAGGTGGGCTAAGGGTCTGCCAGTGCAGAAGCAGGTGTCATCAGGTGCTGTGTTAGTAAAGGGAACCAAGAACCCTAGGATGAAGGCCTGGAGGCTTGTGGGTTAGGCCTGAAGGAGCTGTGCGGTTAAGACAGGGGAAGCCTCAAGGGCAGAGGGGAAGAAGAATTGTGAGTAGCAACAGAAGCAGATCCATCACTTAGGGGTAATCAAATAGACAGGATGACCAGGGTAGGACCAAGATGCTCTCAGATATTCAGGGGCTGACATCACGTGGGCAGTACTATTGAAGGTCCCAGGGAAGAAGGGAGAGACATTCTTCAGGACTAGCAGGCTAAGAACAACCTCCAAGTACCTGTCCAGGTGTTACAGCTGCAGCCCTTACCCAGCCTTTGTGAGCTTTTGTTTTAAGGACATGGCTCATGGGATACCTTCATCCCCTCTGCCTGGTTTCCTAAGGTCAAGAGCTGCCTTGTACCATTTATCTGTCTGTCCAGTGTCCTTTTGCCTCCTCTCTCTCTCTCTCTCTCTCTCTCTCTCTCTCTCTCTCTCTCTCTCTCTCTCTCTGTAACATACTTATGTGTGAGCACATTTTTGTACAGGTGACCATGCATGTGTGTGCATGTGTATGTGGAAGCCAGAGGACAGCCTTGGATATCATTCCTCAGGCACCATCTACTTGGTTTTTCTTTATAAGATGTTCTCTCAGACCTGGAACTCAGCAGGAAGCTCCAGGGGTTGGTCAGTCGGTCTGTCGGTCTGTCTGCTTTGTCTCCAGGACTGTGATTATGAGTGTGTGTCGTCACACTCTGCTTTTAGTTTTATAAGGTTTTGGGGATCGAACTTCATTCCTTTACGATTGGCCTCTTCCCCTGCCCTTTACCTGTTCTAATCTATGCACCTTCTGTGCACAGTGGGGTGCACTAGCCAAGGGAACCACAGTGGTGACTCTGTCTGGCAAGCCTCACTTTCTCTTCTAAGGTATCTTGGCACTCTTAAAATTAATGCCTGACTTTAGTAGTCTGGCTTATGAACAATAATCAGCTTACTTATACGTGCGGTAAAGTAGCCATCACAGAGTTGTATGCAATTTAATTTTTAATTCAGGCAGATATACCCGGCCTTTGTTTACCAGTGTTACATCATTGCTCTCTGTAAAGGGGCTTGAATAGCTTTAGGATACAGAGTTGTCTGTGGGATATCCTAAAAAATTCAAGTCCGTTTACGTGTTTGAAATTCACCAAGAATTAATGGCTCTGAAAGACAGCAGTGCCAAAAGTTTGCACGTAGCCCACACATACGTGGATATGTAATGATCTACTAGAAAACAATTCATGGGTGCCTACGTATCACATATGAAATATTAACACATCGTGTGGGCCCACAGCAGCCTGTGTCCTGTGCAGCCCAGTGGTGCTTAGTGATCAGAGGACAGTCACATAGCCCTGGCTGCTACAGTTTGCTCTTCTCCAGACATCCCTTCACAAAACTTGTGTTTCATTTCAGAAATCTGTCCCCAAAGCCTTTCAAAGAGCAGTTCTATTCCTGGCAGGGACTGGGAAGCCATTGAATAGCTCACCTTTTAAGGGTTGGGGCCAGGAAATGGCATTTGAATTTGGTACCTCTCCAAGGCCATAGTGGAGATAAGACACCAGGATCCATGTAGACGCCATCAGTTGCTGCCATCGTTTCTGTGCACACCTGCACACTGAGTTTGGCTTATGTTTTTATCAGAATTATTCGGATAGAGGCAAAGGACCTGTCAATGTTTGGACACACACGCAGACGCATACACAAGTGCGCGCGCACACACACACACACACACACACACACACACACACACATACTTGAAACAACTGTTCTTTTTAAATGAGTTTTCTGTGATTTCAGGTTCTTCCTGACCTTACTGGGCTCTTCCCTCTAGCAGGCATTGCGACATGTCTGTGACATGTCTTTAAGTAGCTGTTTCTTTGTGGTCAGTCAAATCTGAAATGGGCTAGTTTGCATAACCCCAAGTCATCCAGGAAGATCCTGGCTGGGAATTAAGTGACTGCCTATCAGGTTCTCCTAGCATGTTGCATTTGCACCAGGCCATTGTGGCAAACAATAGCTGAAAGAAGACTGTGCTGAGCTAGAATTTGAGAAGTTCCCTTTCCCTAGGGGCCTCTCCAGTGGCCTTTTGCTGAGCCAGTGCAGAAGAACCTGGGCTTCCCCGTTCATTCCTTTTGAAGTTGGGCCTGTGAGTGGTGACCTCAGGGCTGACCTCTTGCTGTTGGGATTTTTCAGATGAGGTCACTGAGAAGCGTCCGCACCCTGTCTGAGGTGGACTGAGGATTCATTCTGACTTTGGGCCTCTTGTCCATTGGAGTTTGTTTTTAAATATTGAGTGAATGGAGCATGTTGTGGTCAGGGCAGCGACCTGGTGAAGGCGTGACCTGGTCAGGATGTCTCCTGGTGAGAACAGAGTGCTGGGTTTTGATTCTTTGGATTTCCAGCTGACCTTTAAAGAGCAAGTGTGTTCACCTCGCCCTTTGTTCAAGGTCCTGGGAGGAGGAGGAAGAGGAGGAGCCCAATAGAGGTAGAGGAGGGGGGTAAGGAAGAGGAAGAAGAGAGATGAGATTCTGCAGTTTGTGCTCCAGGACCCCAGACATAGGTTGGTCTGCTCTGCCTGACAGCATAGAAAGACCCCAGGAAGGTAGGAAGCAGCTTGCTAGAGGATTCTGTGCCTTGCTTGGCTGGGGGTGGCCAGCACCTTTACAGATGCATGAATTGTCCACAAAACAGATGCTTCTTCCTTTTTAAAAATTATCACACCCCCTAACCAAAATCTGTATTGATTTCACATTATCACTCAATAACTGTGCATTTCTTTTAGAACAAAAGAGAGTGTTAAAGGGGAGGAAGGTCACATCAGCAGTGGTTCACACACCAGGGATGGAGCCATTCACATTTTTTATGTGAGTGTCAAGGTTCGAAGTCATGGTGCTTCTGGCTACAGGGGTCTTTTTCGAACAAATACTGTTGGTTTTGTTTTGTTTGTTCTGGGTGCTTGTCTGAAGTTCATGTTTTCCTGTTGATAAACAGAATTTGCATTCCTGCTTCTGACAGCCAGGTTCGTGTTGAGCTCTGTCGGGTCCATTTTATATTTATTGAGACAGGGTCTCAGTCTGTAGCCCTGGCTATCCTAAAATTCGCTGAATAGTCCAAGTGGGTCTTGAACGCACAGGAGATTCTCTTCCCTCTTTCTCCAGAGTGAGAGCGCTGGTATTAAAAGCAGGCTTAAACCACGCAGTTCATAGTTGCCCAGATCGTAAGCTGCATTCAGGGAACATCTCATAAACATAAGCATCTTTCAGTATAAGCTTCCCTTAGAATTAGTCTTACTTTTATTCTGTTCAAAATCTATAAAGCACCGTGTTTGACTGTTGGTGACTGTCATCCCAATACAGTAAAGTCCCTCACCAGGCGATGCTGCTGGGGGCAGTTTCTGTTTGCTCTAAAAGCAACTTCCCTTCCCCACTCCTCTGAAGGGCTGATTCCCCAAGGCGCACTACTTTTGGAAGTTTGGCTTCTGTTGGGACCCTGGGGTGGGATGAGGAAGGGGACAGATGGGTGGTGACTTCCACCTGTTCAGGTTCAAGAGCTGAGGCCTTGAGCTCTTCTGGTCATGCCACAGTATCTGGGGAAATTCATGGGCTCTTTATCAGAAAGACTGCATTGTGATTTAGCTCAGGGAAGGGTGCCGCCTTGACTTTGGGAATCTCTGCGTTCATTGAAAGAAGCCCTGGTTCAGGCTGCTGATGGCCAGGTCACAGTTCTCCCTCCAGACTGCAGTCCATTGTCACAGGATTTCTCCAGTCTGGCAAGCGAGGAAAACCAATTGATGGGTGGAATATTTTTCTGGCCTGTCTCCTGAGAGTGGTTTTGGCACTGGCTGATCCTGTGACTCATCTACCCATTGGTAACATGAAGCAGCATTTTGGGGGCCTTGTAAAACCCTAAGGAGGGTCACAGAGTGGCTTGACTGGCGGTCTGGAACGCTCAGGGCTCATTAGCTTTGCTATTTGGTTCTGGGTGCCAGGTGCTGCCTTCACTGGGTTTGAGGTCGAGCTCTGGGTTTAATGTTAACCCACTCACTGCCTGACTAGGTAGGTAGAGGCGGTATGAAGACCCCAGAGACAGCTCTGCTAGGGTGTTTACTCACCACAGGAGAAAGTGTTAAAGTACACGGGGTAGGGCTTACAGGTTGAAGTTGGGGTGGGAGAGGATTCCCAAAGAAGCCTTATGGCATGTAGTAACGTGTGGGCCAAGGTAGGTAAGGTGGGAGTTTGTGGGCTATGGGTAGTCAGGTTCCAGGCTTGGGGAATCCAAAGAGCCAAAAAGGGATGCAATGGTAAGAGAGTTGTCCCAGAGCAGCCGGGGAGGATGCCAGAGGCAGGTACTTGGTCGGAATGGCCCTTCTGGGCCCCGTCAGCTTTGAACTTTATTTGAGGACACTGCGGAAATTTGATTAGATGGGTGAGCATGATTTGAAAGGCCAGGGGGCAAGCTGCCCAGGGGGTGAGCAGTCCAGGGGGTGACATAGCTTAGGAGGTGACCTGGCAAGGGACTGAGCCCTTGGGTCCCTTCCGTGAGGACAGGTGTCCTCTGCACACAGAGTTGGGTTCCCTGCCTGCAGCCTCACATGAATGCCACACAAGTGGAACATTTTCCTCCAGTCCCGTTATGAGATTTTTATAAAATTACTCTCTGTTGAAGAGCCTCTCCCTACAGTTCTACAATTTATCGCCCGGTTGCCTCTGCTGATGGGAACAGCTGCGTGGAGTCTGCCTGTGTACTGGCTTCTCTGAAGTTGATCAGGAAGGAGGCTGGTCCTCTATGGAGACCGTCTTCTCTACCCCCAAGTTTACTGTTAATGTGTAGTTCACCGACTACCAGAGTGATGTCTCTCTAGCACACATATGCCTAGATAGTCTCGAGTGTTCTTTGGGGAATTGGATACATACAGCCTGCTTCTAAAGAAAGCGAAGGTCCTCAGCATCCTCAGGGAAAGTTCTGAGGATGCTGCCCTGAAAACTAAGAGTGATTGTCATAAACACCTTTTTAAAAACCATCCAGAAATCGACTGCTTGCTGAGCGTGAGTTTGAATCTTATAACGGAGAGAAGGAATGATTCCTGTGAGCTGGGAGAGAGTGAGAATGGCAGTGGTTATGCGATTCTGCTACACCAGGAGGCGGAGTCACAAGTGACAGACACACTCAGAGCTAAATGCCAATTGACTGCTTAGCAGATGATAAGAAACTGGGCATTATGGGAAAATCTCGGGGCGCCTGTGATGGCGAGATTATTAGTTTGTCTGTGGTTCTCTTTTGACTTCAGTTGGTGCTGCTGGCAGTCATCCCACAGAGCTCTCGAACAGTGGCCTGGAAAGGAACATGCAGGAATCGGTTAGGTGCAAGCTTTGACATGGAGACCATTGGGTCACTCCTCCCGCTATTTAAGGAAACAAAGCAAAGTGTGCCTTTGAAATGGGAGCAGAGAGGGTCAGAGAAGCGGTGGCTGCTGTTTGCAAAGTTCTGCCAGGCGGTTGGTTACTACAGCAGGAGGATCTTTGATTTACTTAGTCTCCAGGGATGTTCATAGGGTTAAATGGTCCTGACCCTGGTTGACCAGAAAGAACTGAAGCCAGATAACCATGCAGGAAACCAGGGCCTTGCTACTTAGAACACCAGGCAAACATGGTTAACCCAGGCACCTGCGCCTTGTGCTTAACTTCCTGCTCCTCTCCACCTCTTCTACCTGAGCTGTGGAAGCCTCTTGTCTTCCTTTGAACTTCAAGGTTCTTCAGGAACTTCAGAAATTAAGTCATTTTCATGGGATGGCAAGTTCTCCCAATATGGACCAATGTGGGCATCGCCTGTCCAGAGGAGAATTCAGAGCTTTGCTTTGTTAAGCTAGCTTTATGGGTGAGAGAAACCATGACCGTACTGATGTGAGAGGCCAAGCTTTTATTGTCTCTCCTCTTGAGCCCGACCTGTCTCTGTTGTGTCAGAGTAATTGTAGTGACAGACAGGACTTCCTTCATTTCTGACAGCCTGTCCAGAGTCTTCAGCATTTTGCCCAGAAAGTTATTTTTCCTGTCCCAGTTGAGAGAGTGAGGAGTCTTACTGTGTAAGAGAAAGTAAATCGCACTGTTAGAGCTGAGAACCACAGAAGCCGGCAGTGAGGACCAGACTGTCTTCCTCAGGCTGCTCTCTCAGCCTGGCCACAGGTCCTCTGGACTCCCTGGGTGGACAGGCCATTGCTGGAACCAGTCCGAGGAGCACAATGGGAGGTGGGAACCTGGAGTGTCAGGTGACAAGTGAGAGGTGGGTGATCGGAGGAGCCTGGTGTGGTCCAAAGGCAGGATGACTGGGTGAGACCCTGGGTGAGAGCATGAGGAGGTGTTAGAGGGGCCTCCATCCTCACCTTGATGCTTGGCTTTGCCGTCTCTCGCCTCCTGGCTGTCCCTAGGTCACCTGTGCTCTTGGCCTCTGGAGCAGTCTGTATACAGCAGTTACCACCCTCTACCCTGCTCCCTCTACATCTCTACACTTGAAGCTTAGGGCAATAGAATCAACCCTGTTCTTAAGGTAAAAGACAATTCTCCCATGCTGTGTCTAGCGTCTGCCCTCACATCAAAGCCCCTCCTCACATCACAGCCCCTCCCGTCCCTTTCCCTTTTCCCGTAGGCTCTTACCATCCAAGCCCTTCAGTATTCACATAGATACTGGCACTGTAGCTGCCTCGTCCAGAGCCCTGGTGCAGAGTACTCAGGTATGATGCGACACCGGCTGCTTCTCCTCATGCCCTCCTTGGCTCCATCAGAGCCTGCTGCCTGGTTGAGGAGATCTGCTCCTGGCCCTGCCTGGTAGGTGTTGGAGAGGCATCTTTGACCTCAGTGGTGTGTGTCACACATCCCCATATTCTGTTCTTCTGGTCACCCACCAGTAAGAAGCTCACCACTTGGTGGACCAGAGTACCTCCTGCCACTTGTACAGAAACCCACCCCTTCCCTGGAGGTGACCTCAGACACCTGGTCCTTCTCACGAGTCCTTGGTGGAAGGAGTGAAGTGTGGGGGCTGTTTGGACCGTGGTGTACCAGAGACTCCGTTCTCAGATTAACCGAGGGATAGTAATGATGTCTGACAGAATGTTCTAGAATGACCTTCCTTTTTCTGACACGGTAGTGATGGCTGATGGAATGTTCTGAATATTTTTTGAACTCTGCTTGGAGTGGGTATTTGGGATTGGCCGTGTTTTTGGTTATTCTTGGGCACTTGCAAAGTGGTTGTGTTTTCTCTGTGACGGAGAACTTGGCATTGATCACTGATGTTGTGCTTCCTGTTTGCTGTATGATGAGTCTCTTTATCAGGCAGCCCCGGTATGGACAGAAGGGTTGCTGTGGTTGGTTCACACCTTGGTGATAGCTTCCTCCCTCTGGTCTTTCGAAAGGTAGACCTAGTTGTCTTATATAGCCCAGACCTCCTTTTCATAGGGATTGTGATACCCACAGTGGGCTGAACCCTCCCACATCAATTATAAAGAATCTCTCCCAGACAAGGTCATAAGCCAGTCTGATCTGGGTTATTAATTGCAGTTCTGCCTTCCCAGGTGATCCTAGATTGTGTCTGATTGACAATAAAAACTAACCAGGATGGGCCGTGATGCTTACTGCAACCCAGGGTTATACCCAGACTCCTTCTCCTCTTCCCAGTGGCCCCTGGAGGGTAGGGAATGCTGTGTCTGCTAGTGCTGTAAGGCATTTTCTTGTTTCTGATATCTAGTTTATTAGTGTGTGCAGTATTTTATATGGGTTTTCCTTCTTTGTGCTTAGTCTTGATCTGTGAGTGACTTTGGAGTATAACAAGGTCTTTCTACCTCAGCGTACAACTCTGTCTTCACGGAAGCTTGGAGATCACGTGTTAACATGAATGCTCATGGGTATCCTGGGACCTTGAAGTCCTGCTACAACCTTTTGTGAGTCACAGTGTGGCCAATGAGTTAGTTGCACGTCTTTGAGCCCTACCTCCAGCTTTCTACGTTTGCTTCCTGGATTCACCCAGGAGACACACTCAATACCCTTCACACATGACACACCACTGAAGTCTTGGCTCTTTTCCAAGAACCAGACTATGGATCTGATGGTGCCTTCTCCTGGCCTGTAGGTGACCAAGGGCCTTGTTGTGTCACAGAGTGAGCCCAGGATAGCATACAGAGTCTTTAGCTGGCTTTCCAGCATCTCACCTTTAGCCTGCCTTCCCTGCAGCCTCTGTATTTACACAACCTTTCATGGAAGGTGGGAGGGAATGAGCTTCCCCACCATTGCTGCCTGGAGCCACTTGAAACCCTTGCAAATTAAGACTTCGTTCTTTGTTGAGACAGACTGGACCTCAACTCACCCTGTAGCTGAGGCTGTCTGTGAACTCCTGATTCTTCTGCATCAAATGCTGGAATTGCAAGGCCGAACCGTTGTTTAGGGCCAACATGCATGGTGTGGCAGCAGACAGCACATAAAACATGTCACGGTGGAGGTTCAGACCTGAGATCGGGGAGCATAAGGCTCTCAGTGATGAGCACAGTGGAAATGCCCAGTTTGTTTGAGTGATCTAAACTCACTATAGACGATTTAGAAAGTCAGAGAAAAAATTAAAAACTTATCACTATTGCCATGAGAAAAATCACACAGACATTATTTTCAAAGTGGAATCCTTGTTGTCAATTTTGCAGCCTACCATTGTTACTGGCCAGGGCACAAGGATAACATCCACTAGTGGACACCAAGGTCACCGGCAGGTCATCCAGTTGTGCGACTGTTCTAGGGGTTAAAAATCACTTTCTGGGCTTCTATCTCCAAGACTTTTCATTGACTTAGGACATGAGGTTGCCTGCTCTGTGCATTCTGGGAAGTAACTGTTTCAACCCACCCTTCCTCTTCAAGACTGGAATAGCCACAGAGCTGTCCAGCTTCACTCTGCCTAGCTGCTTTCACAGAGGCAGAATCATGACCTAAGCCACAGCCGCATTTCTGGGAAAGATGGATGCCCCCTGCCCTTGATTGGACAGCCAGGCTCATCAAGCCTTGTAGTTGCCTAGTCCTTCTTTCTCAGCCTGGGGTCTGAGGACCACGTTGCCAACAGGGACTGCATCCCTGAGTGCTTTCCCAGATCAACTGGGGCTTCAGATTTCAGCAGCTTCTCAGTAACCTGGGGACACAGCTGTAGGATGAAGAATATTCAAGGTCCCGTCCCTGTTTGTGAGGGACCCTTGTGGAAGCACAGGGAACTGTGGGGGATTTTTAGCTTCTGTCTTAGAGATGGTGCACTCCACAGGGATGTTATGATTTAGTGATTGTGGGGTGTTGGGTTCTATTTCTTGCTGTATTTTATGGTGTCACTTAGCTGTCGCTCAGAGCACAGGCTAGTGGCAAGTTTCAGAACATGACAAAAACATGGGGCCTGTCCCTCCTCAGACTGTTCACTGGCTAGTACTAGGGAAAGGGAGGAACTTGAGCTGGCCCACATCTCACCCTGAGGTTGAGTTTCACTACCACGGGCCCTGTCTGTTCATGACATAGGCCAATTTGTAATGGGGATGACGATTTGTAATGGGGCTCACAAGAAAACACCCCGATTAGAAGGGGTGTGGAGTGTGCCTGGCACGAGCCACGGTCCTGCTCCTCGGAACCAGCTGTGCCTAGTCGTATAAACAGCCGCCTTTTTCAGGGGTTCAGGAACTGGCAAGGGAAGGTGGTGAGCAGTGGACCTTGGGAGTCAGTCGTGTGAGGGAGTAGAGTATTTCTGAGGGTGAGTGTGTGCACACAAGAGCTCTTTGGATGACAGGTGTTACTGTGGGTTGGATCGTTACCACAAATGGAATTGGTGCCCTTTCTTTAGAGCCTCAGTGGCAGCTGCCAGGCGGCTTGTAGGTCTCAGGGCTCTGCCTCTCTCCCACTGTCGTCCTTCTGCAAGGCCCAGGGCCTTTCATCCCCAACTGAAGTTCACGGCAGTGGGACATGAGCTCAGAACCCTGGTTGCACCTGAGCGCGGTGTCCTTTCCTTCCCACACTTGGATGGTATCGCCACCAGGCTTTTACTGGCTGCCCGGGGACTAATTCTAGAGTCTGACCAGCAAGGCATCAGTAACCCAAGACACTAAGCAGTTTGCCCAGGCTTCAAGAGTCAGCAGCCAGGCACAGGTAGATAGTTCTGGGACCACAAGATCTGAGAGATCCTGCTACCCAAATCCTCCCAACTCCTGTGTATGAGCATGTATCTGTTCTCCCTCCTCACCTTCCTGTCATCTTCAACACAGTCTGACCCCAAAGAAGCTGGTCTCTGAACCCTGAGCCTTGTTCTCACAGCCATGGGGCCTAAAGCAGAGTCCAGGGCCTGATGCAGTCAGTGGTTGGCTGTGCCTTCTAGTGGTTAGCGTCCCAGTTTACACCTGCAAAGGATACCTGCAGACTTAAAGCACCACTGTCAGGTGAGCAAATCTGTCAGTAGGAATGACTGCTTCAGGCTGAGTACAGATCAGGCAATGACTGGTTTTGTCAATCAATGGTACACTAACTAGAATCACCAGAGAAGAAAGTCTTGATGGATCTGGAAGAGAGGCTTCTCTGGGTCTGGTTAGCTTGTGGGCATGTCTGTGGGTGACGTCTCGATTGCCTTAATTGATATAATTGATGTGGGAAGACCAGACCGGTTTGAGGCCTGGACTGTAAAAGAGTAGAGAAGGCTAGGTGAGTACTAAACACGCGTGTATGTATTCCTTTCTGCTCTTGATTGTAGATGTGGTGGGACTTGCTGCTTCAGGTTCCTGCTGCTTCGACTTCGCTATGATGGAGCTTCTAAGAAATGCATGGATTATCTGTTATTACCTATTATTATTATTACTACTACTACACTATTACTATTATTATATTAAATCCAATATTATCCAGAATTACCTACTTGACTAGGTGGTGGAAAGATTCTGGGGAAGGCAGGTGGAATTCAGACCCCCTTTTTGTTGTCCTGTGGTAAGCACAGATATCACCTGCAGACATTTTTTCCCTGCCATTCCCACCGAGGCTTCAGTGAGTTCACAGACCACTCTTTCAATAACAAGTAGTGACTTCAAGTGCATCCAGATGTCAGGGCAGGTGTGAGGGAACTCGGGGTCTCACATATGACTGCCTGCAGTTAAGCCAGGGCTTCCATCCCCTGGATTTGTGCTTCCTGTTGTGTAATCCACGTGGGAGCTGGGTCTTTGCCTCTCTTGCTGGCAGTGGCCCAGAAGCATCTTCGAGCGGAAGGGGATAGGAGCCAGGGAGGGGACAGGGGCCTGGGGGAGGGGTTTAAAAGACGCTGGCCAAGTGTCCACAGTCCACCTAGCAGTGCTAAACCCTGACAGTCTGCTGTGATGACAGCGGAGTCCTCCTGTGTGGTCATCCCACCAATGACACATAACCGCATAGAGCTAGTGAGAAAAACGCAAGACAACTCCCAGCTGCAAAGCAGCTTTTAAAGCACCTGACTGGTCCTCAGAATTGTCAAGATCACCTAGCAGAAATATATGGGGAAATCACACAGTCCAGACGGCAAGATGATGGGTGATGCCCCGAATGGGACCCTGGAGCAGATGAAAGGACCAGAGGGAGGCAGTAAGTGGGGAAGTCCAGCATCTCCCTTCTCTGCAAAGCGAAGCTCAGCCAGTTGGGCCCCGTCCTTTTCCTATCAGCAGCCTCTTTGTTCAGTCCTGACCTGGACATTTAGAGGTGAGCTAAATGTCCCAGCTAGCCGTGGTTGAGCTTCTAAGCAATGCAGGGATTATTTCTTTGCAGAGCAAACCTGAGGGAGGGAGAAGGGTGCTCAAGACAATGGGCCATTAATAAACTGCTCTGAAATTCAGATCCCAGGGCACCGGGCCTTGGAGTGAGCTGGCAGGTGTATTGGGAACCTGTCAAGGTCCATGCTAATCCTGCCAGTGACTTAGGGGAGGGAGGATGGAAAGCAGGATGGGATTAGCTCTCCTGCAAAGTTGACTGGCTAAACTGCCCAGAGACTGAGTCACATCAAGACACCTGTTGAATTAGATGGAGTTAGTCAGTGTACAAGTGAGCCCAGGTCTTAGGAGTAAGCATTTGCATGTGCTCAAGTCTGTCTGTCTATCTGTCTGCCTGTCTGTCTCCCTCCCCCCCTTCTCTCGTGCGCACTCGAGTGCGTGGGGTGTGTTTTTGTGTGTGTGTGTGTGTGTGTGTGTGTGTGTGTGTGTGTCGGGGGAGAGGGAACTTAAGTTTCTAATTTTAGGAGAGGGCTTCCTTCCAGGGCCCAGCTCACACATGCTGGAATCCTCCAGCCTGTGACTTCTCAGATCTTGCTTGCCTGTCCAGAAACAACCTAGCAATGTAAGAACGCAGCGTGTAGCCCAGCAGGTCCGGGATCGGGGACAGCTGCTAGCACGTACTGTGCAGAGTTCTGGATACCTGTCAGGTGTTCCTATCCACAGTAACCTTCTGAGATGAGATCGCTGAAGAACTGAGGGTGAACAGGCCTGTGGCTTGTGGGAGGGGTGGCACTAGGTTCCAATCCTGGAGAGTCTATGGTCTGTTCCGACCTTCACACCTGAAGCGTCTCAGGGGGGACAGGTGGCCGACAACCGATAGCTTCCACATCCATGAAGATGACTTGGCTGGATATCAGAGGCCACCTGCCTTGGGCCTCTGAGATGTTACAGTTGGGGGTAGACACCTTGAGGACTTTCTTGGTACACACTGGGTGCTGGCCTGTCTAGATGAGAGCCACACCAAGGGGAGCTGACTGGTGTTCCGTGCTTGTGGTCCTCAGAGGCAGTGTAACCGACCGACAGCCAGACTTGCCAAGCCCTGGCCCACCTTTTCCACAGGCACCGTTCTCCTGGGACCACGCTGTCCTGGCTGCACCCTAACTTCACCTTCACCCCACCCCACCCCCACCCCTGCAGGCTTCCTCCAGAGCCCCAGCATCACGTTTTCTTCCTCATGCCAATGCACGCCTCTCTGAGCTTACTGAAGTGTACGTTTGAGGTCTGATGTTAGACACAGACCCCCCCCCCACACACACACATCTGCCTCACGTACCTGGTATGCTCTCCAGGAAGAGCCTGAAGGTTTATGGAGCGCTTTTTCTTTCTTTTTCTTTTTTTAAAGCGAAGGCCTGAGTGTTGTGGTGGAGACTTGAAGGAGTTTCACTCCCCGGGCTGCCATGCACCATGGTCGCAGACCTGTAGTGAGCAGCAGTTCCTCCTCTGATTTCTGTTTACACACACCCTTCTTCAGCGTACACACAAATGCCTAACTCCCAAGACCTGGGCTCACTCAGTATGCTGACTAGCCCCATCTAATTCAACAGATGCCTTGATGTGCCCTCCTCGGTGGAGAAGGACCACAAGGACCACGGTCATCTGTTCCTTGACTCGGCTAGTGTCTGATGGTGCTGAGGTGTGAGGGGCAGGCACAAATGCTGGGCCCCTCACCAGACCCTCGGTCCTTTTACTGCACAGAGGCCCAGGGCTGCCGGTTCATGCGGCACTCCCTGGTGAACCCTCCTGGCCTCCTTCCTCCTTGCAGATGGCGTCTCTCCTCACGCCTGTTTTGGGAGTGTTTGATTGGACACTCTTTACACACAGAATGCAGCTTTGTGTAACTCCCAGCTTCCGACAGTCAACTGGTGTTTTCAGTTGCCAGAGAGGTACGGACACCCCAACAGGAGGATGCTTCAGGGTCCTGGGAGCTCTGACCCAATGAAAGAAGCCGAGTCTTCATAGCTATGGCATGGTGGTTAATCCAGGTGGGGCGGTCCTTGAGTACACTAACCCCACCTGGGAGGAGCAGCCGCGCCTCAGAGAAGAATCTGAGGCCTCTGTTGAGGTTTGGCAAGAAGGGCAAAGAGGATTTCCGGGCAGTGGTATGGGCTAGAGCTGGCCTGGTTCTCTTTCTGAGCAAGATGAACAGGAATCAGGGATGCCCAGGAGGACCAAGCTGAGTTTTCTGAGGCTCTCGTTGTGCTTAGTATCTGTTGCCCCTGCCATGCAAGGGACCAGGCCAGGGGTTCCCTACGCTTTGGGTAGCTGTAGACAGAATGCAGAACGTCAGTGTGGCCGTTGAAGAGTCACAACAGAGAGCTCTTGTCCAGACATACACAGCCACTGCTAGGACAGACGGACTTCAGCCTGTCTTCCCTACCCCCGTTTCAGATGTTTTATTTGTTTTTCTAAAAGATTTCAATCTTTTTCTTCATGCCTATGAGCATTTTTTTTTTTGCCTGCACACATGTGCACCGTGTGTGTCCCTGATGTCAATGGAGACCAAAAGAGGGCATCAGACTCCCTGTGGTGAGAATTACAGATGGTTGGGAGCTGGGAATCGAACCCCGGTCCTCTGAAACAGTAGCAAGTGCTCTTAAAGGCTGACCCATTGATCTGGGCCAGTCAGTTCTTTTGTCTGGTGGATCCTAAGTAAGTGCGGTGAGCTATTCCTGTCCTGACTGTGTGATGACTGTCTGCTTGATTGCATTTGTACAACACAGAGTTTGGTCTGGTGTTCTCTCCTGTCTCTGGCTGCCTCCAGTAAGATTAATTCACCAGAATGGTAATAGAACTTGCCTAGCATGGACAAGGTCCTGGGCTCCATCTCCAGCACCGTTTGGCAGGGCTTAGTGGCGCACACCTGTGCTCCCAGCACCCCAGGTAAAAGCAGGAGAGGCAGATGTTCAAGGCCATCCTAAGCTACACAGCCTGGGTTACAGGATTCTCTGTCTCAAGTCAAAACGAAACACAGCAAAAGGTCAATGTCCCTTCTGCTGTTAGGTGAGGGAGCTTGCTTAATAACCCGTTGGCTTTGTTCACAAACTCCCCTGTGAGTCGTCTCACACCAGCACAGCAAAGAAGCCACAAACCACTGTTCACTCCAACCAGGTGATCAGGTTGATTCCTCCCGGCAGGGTCTTGATGAGATCTTAGCCTTGCTTGAGAGGCTGAGGACCCCCACCCACCCACCTGGAAGAAGATGGTGTTTTCACTCAGCTAAACCAACCCTGATTCCCAAACCACTGCAATGGAGAAATGTTCAACCTCTGTTGTCTGGGGTTATTTGCCATGCAATGCTGGGTTCCTTTTGACCCGCCAGGCTGACCTTGGATTTACCTGTGCGGTGCGTAACTGAATTTCCCCCATTTTCACTGTGGGGATTTCTGTAGCATGCCTTGTCTATGGACTTGTCCCTACTTCTTCCGAAGGGGAAGGGCTTTGTCCTCCATGTCCACCCCAGCGTACAAACTGCCAGAGGAAATTGGATCCCCTGCACACCTCCACCCTTGAGCTGTTCCTCCGAATCAAGCTCCACACTGACCACCTTGTGCTATCGGAGCTGCCCGGGGTGATGTGTATCTGATAGACTCTCAATGCAGGTACACCTGCCTCCCCTCCCCCAACTCACGGTTCTGTGTGTGTGTGTGTGTGTGTGTGTGTGCGTGTGTGTGTGTGTGTGTGTGTGTGTGTGTGTGATTATTTGCATGGTTTCGGTTCACTTTTCTCATTGAATCCTACAAAGTCTTCCAATTTACTAGAACATGGCAAACTGCTCTTCCCATGTTCTTTCACTGTGGGGGAGAGGGGTACCCCACCATGGAGGGCTTTAAGACCGAAGGAGACTCATTGGAATCCTCCTGCCCCAAGGGACACTAGGCAGGATTGTTTTCCAGCTTTTCCCAGCCGAGACCTGGGTGCTCGGGCCCTGGATTCAGCTCTGTCCCAGAGACATCCTCCGAGAGGGCCTGCCTGAGAGCTGCTTTCTCTCTGGGCTCCCTGGAGGTGGCTGCAAAGGAATGTGGGCCCCCTGGCTGAGCGTTCCAAACACACACGCATTCCTGAAGCAAGTTAAAATTAGAAAAAAGGCCGCCACATTTCCTGCCATTCAGGCAGTCGCTGGTGTTTGTTTGCACAAAGGTTCTTCGGTAACAATCTGGACTGGGTTTGGGAGGAACAGAGGTGAAGTCATGATTTTTCGGGAGGGAGGTGAGCGGTTTCCATGGCGACCTTTGTTGTGGGCGTCACCCCGCTTTGAGTCCTTGCGGGATGATCCTGGAATGGAAAAATGCTGTCAAACAACTCCTTTTGATAGCTCGCAAGAAAAAAAAATTTAATTTTACTCGATTTATTTCTAGAAGGCAGCTGGAAAGGGAAGAGAGCACAGCCTCTTCTTCCGAAATGCCTGCCTCTCTTTTTAAATGACCCTTGTAAGTTTGACTGCTGACCTCCGCTTTCTGCCTACTCTGGTGGTGGGAGGGTCATCCCCTACACACTCATCAGACAGAGTCCTCTCGGTTCACAACCTGTCCACACTGAGGTATGAGAGCCTCAGTCTGGGTCCATGTATGAGCACTGTGAACAGCCAGCAATCATCTCTACAATAATGTCTGCTAGCATCCCGGGGCTTCCTCGTGCACAAGAGATGGGGACAAATGTCTTGTCTCATAGAACACTTACTCTGTAGGTACGGGGACAGGGGGAGGTGAAGGAGAGGCAAGTGAAGGGGAGAGAGGGTTGGGCAGCAGAGTATGCAGTGTCTGATGGAGTGTGTGCCCCGAAAGACACCGGGACCCTGGTCTTTGTGATTGTTACCTGTTAGAGCAAAGGGAGGTCTTTGCAGATCGGAGGAGCCTGGGGTTGTCAGGATTTCTTGGTGTTTTAGAGAATTGATAAAGAGGAGATTCAAGAGCCTCCCGCCAGCACAGTTTGGGGCATAGCACTGCTGTAGGAACTTGGGTGGTGAGATCACCAGGAGAGACAGAAAACTAGACAGTCTAGGACAGGGCAAGGCTTGTGTTCATTTTTAGGGGCGACACTACCACCCGATTGCCTTCTGCAAGGCCCCACCTCTTAACGCATTCATCTTAGCATCTCCAGTCTGGGAGACTTAGGGTTTCAGCATTCAAGCCATGTCCCAGCCATCCCATGCGAGGCTCCTACTTCTGTCCTACATGCAGACACACATGTCTCTGTAAGAGGTGGAAGAGAGAGGTGCGACCCGGGGAGCTGATGACAGACAGAGGCAGACGAAACGAGCGAGCTTTGGGTATGGAGGCAGGGATCTGGGGATCCAAAGACTCGACCACTACACAGAGCCTTCCTTCCTTCCCGGGGTTCGCTTCCCTGCTGATTGGCCTAGGACCATGGCACCTGCATCAGTACCCAGACCTAGCTGACAGCCCCAATCCATGACCTCTGGTGATCCTTAGCCTGGGAGTGATCCATGGTGATTTTCTGTATTATTGATGAGAAAGCCACCTACTGGAGTGCAGGTGCCCCTTTTTCTTTCCCCTCTGATCTAGCAGGGGTGTCAATGCATCATGTTAATGGAACAAAATATTTGCATTACTTTCTAAGTTGGATTTTTTTTTTTTTGGTACCAACAATACAAAGTCACCCTCCAACATTGACTAGAACCAGCCAGGAGTCCCTACCCCCATCCTCCCACCCCTCGCCCCTGGTTTTTTTTCTTTTTTTCTTTTTTTTGTTGATCAGTCTTGTGTTTGTGTCCTGGCAAAAAGCCAACCCAGTGACCTAGAGCCAGCTGTACATTTCCCATCTGTTCCAGACTGTGACCACCCCACCCCCACCCCAAAAGCAGAGCCTGGTATTATTTAGATGGCGACCACACAGGATCAGGATTTGGGGCCCTGGGAGGATCAAGGGAGAGAGAAAAACAGCAAGGAATGGCCTTGTGGACATGGAGGCTGCACTGGGCTGGGACCTTCTTGAGGAGCTATGAGACCATGCCTTGGAACTGTTCCTGGGGACAAGGAGCATGGATCCTAGGATTTCTTTGGGGTATGTACTGAGGCCCGGTGTGCTGCCACAGGGGAGCACCCTCCACAGGGAGCACTCAGCACCTGCACTTACCCTGGTTGCCCCCTGAAAGGGATCTGTGTGTGCTGTGGTGTGATACCCATTATGGTTTGCTGCCTCTTGCAGTATGGGCTTCTATTAGGCTGTCTTCGTGACCCCCGAGGGTTGTAAGAAAGGGAAATGTATTGGTCAGGGTTCTCTAGAGAAACGGAACGGACAGAACGAGTATATATGGGATTTATTAGCGTGGCTTACAGGTTATAGTCCCACAGTATAGTCCAGCATGCCTGTTTCCCACTGGAAAAGTCCAAGAAGCCAGTAATTTTTTTTTCTTTAATTGCACGCGGCTGGCTGTCTCAGCACAAGAAGTCTCTAATACCAGTGAAGGAGTGAAATTGCGGTCAAGAGCGAGGGCAAGCAAAGAGAGAGCTTCCCTTTTCCCTGTCACCTATATAGGCTACCACTAGAAGGTGTGCCCCAGATTTAAGGTGCATCTTCCCACTTCAAGTAATTCAATCCAGAAAACTCCCTCATGGGCTCGCCCAGCTGCTTGGATTGTAGTTAATTCCAGATGTAGTCAGGCTGACAACCAAGAACAGCCCTGGAAGGGAGTATTTCTTCTCCATCCAATGGGCGTGGGGAAGGTGACTCCAAGCCATCGCTGTGATAACGCTGGGAAGAACATGGGAGAGGTGAAGTTTGAGCAGCTCGGAGGAGCCTGTCCTCCCTGTTGGCTCACAGTCCTCGTCATTCCGGGATGGGGTTGCCTTTTTTTTTTTGTCTCGTGCTAAATCGTGCAGGCAACTTTCATCTCTCACGTTCAGCCTCACCCCCCTCTATCTCTGATTTCCAGCACACTTGCTAACCTTGCCAAACTGCTGTTTCACAGAGAGAGGCAAGGAGGAAAGGGAACTGATGAGGAGGGTGAGGTGACAGAGCGATGGCCGCCGTAACTTCACATCCCTTAGAACCACATGAACCCTGGCTGTGTGTGGCGGGAACCCAGTTCTAGTGGGCTAACTTTTCGTGACTGATTAATGGGGCTCGTGAAGAAGAAAAGTCGGAATAAATAGGTATGTAGAATAGTCACGGGAGAGAAAGAGAGAGAGAGAGAGAGAGAGAGAGAGAGAGAGAGAGAGAGAGAGAAGAGAGAGAGAGAGAGAGAGACAGACTGAGGCAGGGCCCACTCTCATGGCCACATGGCCTCTCTGGGCAGGTGTGTACCGGATCACTGGAAACACGGCTTCTGTTTGCTTCTGCTTTACCGAAGCGGGGCGGCTGTGGAATCAAGGCCAATAAACGGAGCTAGCTGACAGGTGGGTGGGTCACTCAGCCCTGTACCACAGATCCAAAGGCCTCCCGAAATACTTCACAGTCCAACAGAGAGATAGCCAAGTTGCTGGTTTTCAAGTTTGCATCACTTTCAATTAAAAAAAAAATGTGTGCTTAAAACTAAGACATTGTCTGGGATGGTGGTACACACTTAACTCAGGAAGTTGAGACAGGAAGACTTCAGATTTGAGTTTTTGTTTTTTTTTTTTTAAATACAAGATAGTTCTTACAGACTGGAGAGCTAGTTCAGTCTGTAACATGGTAACAAGATAAGCCTGAGAACCTGAGTTCAGTCCTCAGCATGCACATATAAAAGGGAACCGTGGTACGAGTATCCCAGTCCTGGAAAGGTGGCAGGTCCCTGGGGCTCCCTGGCCAGTCAGCCTGGCCTCGTTGTTGGCCTCTGGTCTTGGTGTGAAACCTATCTTAAAAAAGAAGGCCCCTCCTGGGGACAGCTCCTGAGGTTGATCTTGGCCTCCACACTCGTGCGCACATACACAGGATGCGTAAGGAACAAATAAATGAAAGGTATTTCTTGCGATGTGGGAGTTGCTTTGTGTTCTGGGTAACGCTGTGGTCAGCCCCTAGGGATTTCCACTGAAGTTTCATTTGGGAGAAAAGTTTAAAATACAGACTGGTCTTACAACTTCACGCAGGTTTGGGGCTCCGAGGGATTTTCCTTTCTCAGTTTCCATCTCTGGGGGGGGGCGTGGTGGATTTGAAAGGAACAGCCTGAGATAACCCATCAGATCAGTTAACCACAAGTCCTTGGAAAGTAAGCTTCATCACCCTCTTCCCACTTTGCTCAGACGTCTGGTGCGGCCTTTCTCAACTGTGACTGTCACTCCATCCTGCCTTCCCCCACCCCCACCCCATTGGGAAGCTAAAGAGGGAAGGAAGGTTCTTGATCCACAATGAGTTAGGCATGGAAAGAATTCGGGTCTCATTGGAAAGCTTGGAACTGTGGCTGCATTTCTTTCTCTTTTGCCCCGACACTGTTGTCAAGGTGAGAGGTTGCCAGGGTGAAGATTTGACCTGTAAGAAGGAATTCTGAAGAGGTCAGCTGACAGCTCCATCCTTGGTGGTCCTTGGTCAGCATGGGACAGGTCTCCTCTCCTGGCCACCCGTTCTATGCTGCTGGAGGGAAGGGAGCTGGCTGAGAGGACTTGAGGAAGCTGGAGCCAGTGCTCTGTGAAAACTGTCAAGCCATGTTATCTTATCGCCCGGCCTGGCATCCAGGAGGGAGGATTTTACTGTATTCCAGGGCGGAGCTGGGATTTGAGTGCCTGCTCCTGGATAACCCAAGGTTTCACACACTCACCTTTGCCCCCACTCTGCGGCCCCCACTCCATGTTCCTCAGAGGCCCAGGGCCTGGCCACAGCTGCCTTCATCTGCCTGAGGCAGGATATTTAACTTTATCCCGACTTTTAGAACTGGGAGGTTTTGTCACCTGTAAGGGAAGGAGAAGGAAGGAAGTACAACACAGGACTGCATTATGTCGCTGCCTGCAGACTTCCGGCCCCTGCAGCCTGCTTTGTGAAAGACTCTCCCCTTTGTACTTCATTCTCCAATTATAGAGGTCGCAGATATTGGCGGCGTACTGCATCAGTTCACAACCCCATCTCTGCAGCCTCTGCAAGCCTCTGAAACCTTCCCTACTTGGTGTGCTTGGGGGGAAGGGGGGCACCTGCCAAGCCGCCTCATGGGCTTGCCGAGGAGAGGACCGATGGAAAAACACATCTCAGGTTCGCTATAACAGTGATTTCAAAGTGTCGGCTAGGGTCCTGTAAGTATACGTTCTCAGGCTTCAGCGTCAGGAACCTGGGCAGGGTGAGGATGGCCGTTGAGTGGTCTGTAGCAAACAGTTCTCTGATATATGCCAGTGTCTGGGAACCCCAGCTTTACTTGGATGTAAGACATGGAGTTCTGAGCATTCAGAGACGTTTCTACTGTGTCCTTGGTGCCGAGTGTTGGGTAGCTTCTGTTTTGAAGAAATGAAAGACACGGACCGTCCTCTCTCCCAAGAGGTCCATGGGCTTGTTGGGAAAAAAAAAGGCGGAAAATGACAAACTCATGTTGGAGGTTTTCACTTGCTACAGAGAGCCTTGTTTTAACAGATAGGGCTATGGAGGTCCAGAAAATGTGCTGATACCAGACCCATCAGGCTCTTCTGAATGCATACACACACGTGTGGCTGACGGTCACCAGTCCCCCATCCCAGGTTGTTTGTTCTCACACACAACAAGTCCTGCAAACGGACTGCTCATTCCCACAGGCCCCAGGGGTACTCCTTCACCACTGGTTCCCCAGGAAAGTTGCCAGGTCATAACCGGAGTGCCGGCTGCACTCACCCTGGGGAGATGGCTTGCTTCTTCAGTGGCTTTTAGACAGTGGTCATAGACGTAGCTGGTCAAAGTCTTCAGCCCCAGAGGAAGGCAGAAAGATCTAGAGGTATCTTTGGTATCCTTGGCTGTGTAGTATATAGACCAACCTGGGCTACATGAGGCCTTGTCTCAGGAAACTGAGGTAAATAAAAACTCTTCTGCTAGTACAGGCCAGAGTATGAGGTGGGTCAGACTGTGAGGGTTCTAAGGGCTGGCGAGATGGAGGAGGCAGTTAAAACCTGGACAAACAGCTTTTCAAGAAATGTCGAAAGCCAAGTATTGGTAGTCCACACCCCAAGAGTGGTGCTGGGGGTTAAATACACAGCCAGGCCCTGGAATTTCAGGGCACTCCTAGACGTCACAGGGGCTGGTGGAGCTGACCTGTACTTAGAGGCTTTGGGAGGCAAACAGGTCACCCAAGGGATCAAGGCTGTACCCCTCCTTTATGAAGGACTTTGGGGGGTTTTCTCCTCAGGTTGGAACCAACTCAAGATACTAACTTTGAAGTTGGGTTGGGTTGGTTCTTGCTTTCCTCTGTGGCCACACGTCTTTGCTCTTCCCAGGCCCTCATTGTGCTGGCTGCCCTTGGCACCACTCCTGGCCTCCAGCCCGCACCTGTGGGTGGGGGCCCACTTGCCTCTGGCTTGAGCCTGCAGCCTTCTGGCCCTGTGCCTGTTGCGTAAGTAGCCTGGCATGGAACAGGGGCTTGTAAACATCTCTGGAAAGCCAGGAAACAGGTCTTTCAGCTTTGTGGGCCAGCTTTGTGCCCCCATCATTATAGCACAGAAGCTTCAGAGAAGACAGTAGCTGACATGTTGGTTTATCCAGTGAGACATCAGTGTAAGGAGACTTCGCTGTGAATGTCATGGAATGCCTACCTCATGAAATATCTTTTGATTCATTCCACCCCATCTCCCAACTGTGTAAAAATATGTAAGCATCCGCCTTTTCTGGACCTTACAGGGGCAGATAACCATGTTGGGTTCAGCCCACAGGCCATAGTTTGCCTCTGGTATAGGGTGAGGATTCACGTATTTCTGTCTTGTGTATTTATTTGTTCTAGAACCTCACCACTTGCCCATGGGAGGATTGGAGATGCAGGCAGGAGACTTGGATCCATAGATGTCTGCTGGAACGCCGTCTTGTGGTGCTAAGACAGACTATAGAGCTTGAGCTTGGCTGGATTAGAGAGCCAGGCAAGGCCCTTCGTGAAAGCAAGTGGATGGGTGTGAGAACATTAGCTGTCTCAGGCCTGTCTCCGTCCGCAGCATCCAGAGTGGCAGGACCCTGATACCTTCTGTGTTTTGCAGATGAGAATACTGGGTGTGGTAGATTATTTGATAGACAGTTTTAACGGGGAACCACAAGGCATGGGGTAGCACGGACAGCAAAAATTAGTTTTCCTAGAATCCAGCATGTGTGTGGAGGCAGAGTAGGCTCCCTCAGGGGCTGGGCCTTGGACAGCCGATGGCAGCTGGAGGCCATTGGCCATTGCCAGCATCGCATCCATTTGTTGCTATGAATGCAAGGCCTCTCCACATTTTCCATTTAGCAAACCACCTTGTCATACTTCGTTAGGGCCTTAATTTCATTTTGCTTCCTTAGAGATTCCCTCTCCAGATGGAGTCACATTCTGAGATACTGCAGCCTGTGCGGGAGGTCATCTAAGAACGTGGAAACAGAGGGACTTGCTAGCCATTCTGGAGTAGGGTATGGGCAGTTCTGTTTCTCTGTAGTTTGCTGCTTGAATTTGGTGGGATGGTGGCCACGAACCTTTACTCAGCCTTCTAGCACTCAGCTAGGGTCAAGCTCTGAAGTTTCATGTCTTCCTGGACCATGAGGGATGACCAGAGTGACATGAGCACCTTCTTGTTGGGCAGTGGGAGAAGACTTGAGACTCCTGAAAGCACATCAGTGTGTCCTCTCGGTGTTGGGGCTTGTAGGAGGCTACCCGGATTCCTTCCAGTGATAGCACTGATGCTTCTTGAAGCAAGTATCAAGATGTAGACACCTTCTGGGCTTTATGGTGATTCGGTCTGCCCACATTCATTCATATGGTTATCTTCAATGTTGTGACAACTGATGGGCACTGGCTCCCTAGTCTTTGCACAACCCTTTCTTTCCTTGTGCAGAGACCTTGGGTTTCCAGAGAGTCAGAGCAGGAGGAAGAGACATGAAGTGACCTCTGCTCCTGTCCTCTGGGCATCCCGGCATAGTAACCTCCGGCTAACTCTCCCTCCCATCCCCCAGTTCTGGGAGAGCAGATGGTTAGTGAGCCACAGCCTGGTTTGCTGTGCTCAGGGTCTGTCCCCGTTTGACATGGACTTTCTGACTGTGGGCTTCCTGTAAGTACTGTGACAGGGATTACCTGGAACTTTGGACTCTTTTCACTTAAGGAAGCTGGCCCTTCTCCAGCAAGCCCAGCAGCTAGATAGACCATGGTGCCCTGAGTGCTCCTTCCCACTGGTTTCCTTTAGGATTGAGGTCTCTCTTGTTTATGAACAATTCTTCTTACGTTGTCCTAGCCCTTCCAGTGATACACATCAAGCCGAGTGATGTTTTTCTCATGCCCATGATGTCAAACACTGCCTTTGTGTTTACAAGTCCCATCTGTTTCCTCAGGTGGCATTTCCTGGGGCGCTTTAGTGGGGCGACTTTTCCCCTTTTGGTACATCTGGGATTTGTATTTCCATTGAACCAGAGGTGAAGCCCATTGGGTGTATGATCCATAGATACAGGGACAGGGACCCGGGTGCTGGTTTGTGACAGTATGGGGCACAGATATGGGTCTGTGTGCATGACAGCTGTTGTGTGTAGAGTGGCATTTGAGGTGGGAAAGTGTTTAGAATGGACTCCTCTCCTCCTACCCTGCCCAAGACGGTATTCCTATTAATGTGCACAGCAGTACAACCACCCTCGTTCTCTAACGTTGACCTGGGGTAGATGGCATAAGAAACTCAAGCCTTTAGCCCCACCATATCTTACATGGTGCATAGTGATCAAGTCTGCCCTTGCTGGTGGTCTGTGACTGCCTCACTGTGTCACCAAGATACCTCAGGTATGTCAGGAAGGGACCACACTGCTCCACTGGACTGGAATCTGCCTGGGTTTGGCTGCTGCTCTGATAATAACCAATGGCTGGAGCAGAAGAAGTCCACAGATGTGTCCTTTCAGCAGATCAACCCTGGGAGGCCTGCAGTGAAGGCCTAACTGTCTGTACCTACCCCCACCTCCGCAAAGATTCCTTTCAACAGAGCCCTCTCAGAATCTTCTCACGCTGCCCTTTCTGTCTCCTAGGGCATCCCTCTTCTCCTGGACGGAAGGTCAGGTCTTGGAGTTCTTCCTCTGACATCAGGAGGCCAACATCCCCCAGCAGGTAAGCAGACTGCTCCCTTTAATGTGCACCCAGTAGGGCAGCATCTGGTGCCTGAGATGCACAGACCAGTGCGTGCATGTCAGGGTTGGAGAGGAGGGATGGCTTCCTGCACACAGAGACTTGCTGAAGCAAGGGGAGATACCTTTCAGAAGTCTCTGGTGACCCGCGTCCTTTCACAGGCCCCAACCATCAGCATCTCCCTTATAACCCTCTCTCTCTTCGTCTCCTCCAGTTCACAGTGTGCCCAGCTGGCAAAGGTCAGTTGCCTGAGGCCGGCACCTGTGTGCTTCCGGGATGGCCGCGTTCCTGTTTACTTTCTGAGAATTCCCATTCATGTCCTATGGACAAACCAGCCCGGCAACTTGCTGTCTCTGGTGACAGCATGGAGCAGGGCCAGTGGCCTATCCTGCCTTTGCACAAAGGAGCTGTTATTCTAACATGGAGCTTCCCAAGTCCAGGGATACGCAGTTGGTTCCATTGGTCCTGAGGTTATAGAGCACCCCAAGCCCCACTGCAGGAGCATCAAGAAGAAGGGCTGGACCAGAGGGTTAGTGGGTACTTAGTGTTGAATTCTTCGGTTCGTTTCTGACCTTTCCCATCCGGCTGTCAGTAGGACCAACTGTCACTGTCCCCAGTAGAGTCAGTGAAGGAGGAATTTCCACGTGATAGGGTGGCACCTTGTGTCTTTCCTTGTCCAGTGGGAAACAGTGGCTACTGCTAAGCACGAGGCTCTTGCTCTGGAGACTGACAAGGGAGTTCGAGGACCATCTGCCGGGTCATGTTATCTTCCGGTCTGTACCGAGAATGCATTTAAAGAAAGCCCACAGCGGAGAGTTCCGGCATTCTCTTTAGATCCACGGTGCCCTCTGTGAAGCCAAGCAAGCTGCTTGATACTTGTCTCTATGTCTCTCCCGTCCTTTTTGTCTTATCTGTGTCCATGTGTGCACTAGGGTAGGCAGAGTGCCTGGGTGTCCTGGGATACCACAAAGCACAGCAGGAGCTGCCAGTCCCGGGGTCAGTGTTCAGGCTCTGAGGTCTGAGGCTTAATGCCCAGGAAGTGACCAGCAGCAGGCCTTTTCCTTATAAGTGCAGTTCCTTGCCCTGTAGATGCTGATCTGTTTGGGTTGTGGAAGCAAGCTGAGAGCCATCCACATTCCACACATTCCTTGGTCGTGGCATTGGCCAGAGGAGGGGCCAGGGCGCTGAAATTACTATCAGTTGCTGTAGCTTGATTCTCTCTGGATGAACAAAGGGGTTTCCAGAGGGTTGTGCTGCAGGAAATGGGGCAGGGGGCTGTTTCTGCTCTCCCCCATCAGTCTTACTGGTCTTGGCTATGGGGTAGAGGCTGGTTGAGCAGGCCCTGTTCTAATCTGTGTTAGATGAGACTAAAGGGCGACTGCTCTTTGGCCCCAGCACTTTCCTGGGTGGTATTTGTGTGGTTTGCTTTTTCTGGCACTCTGCCAGATGCACAGGGCCAGTAAGATGTCAGGGGAGAGGAAATAGGAGGTGCCCTGGGTGGCTTTTGCCTTGGTGTCTCCTACTTGGGAACTCAGTGAGGGGAGGCAGGCCCTGTGTGCTCACCCTGCTCACCTTGAGTGCAGTTCAAGGACTATATGCCGGTCGTCTTAACCCTCAGAAAGCCCAGCACATGGTGGCTGTGATTCATTGTGGGCAGGTCCTGTGATTTTTTTTTTTTTTTGTCCCAGGAAAACAAATGTCCTATGTTCTCAGTCTTTACCTTCATAACCAGATTGATTCAGAGGTCATTGTGATAGAAAGCTGCCCAGGGATTCTATACCCAGAGTTCTGCACTGGTGGCCATTTCTGTTGTTTACCTGGAGCCCCTGCTATAAAGGTGCAAAAGCTTAGCCTGCTCTTGACCCCTTTGCTTTTGCTCCAGTTGGAAATATTTTGCCCTGTGACCATGCATGTGGCTGCTCAAAGTGAGGGGCAGAGCGGTCGAGTCATTTCGAGACCAGCGTGATCAGCCCATGTACCAGTGATATAGTCTGGGTGTCTTGCCTGATAGGTTCTACCAAGTAAAGGCAGGAAAAGTCTTAAGCACCGCAGGTAGCATTGTAGACATCGTAGAAACACTGCAAACAGGAGCAGAGAAAGTCAGCAGTCGAAGGAAACGTTTTAGAGGGTTAAAAACACAGGCATACAGCAGGCACACAGAGAAAAAGGCCCTCTGACTGCAAAGCAGAGGGACAGAAGGACATCAGTCTCTTTAGGACTGTTTGTTTTTTAAGTCTCTGAAGTTTTCCCCTCCTAATGTAGGGTTACTTAGTTTGAAGACAGGTATGAAGGTTGATAGGTCCACAACTGTTGTCCTGATCTAGCTTTGAACTTGCTAAGCTGGACCATCAGCAGAGAGCCTGCTAGTGGGAGACAAAAGCCTACAGGATGTTTGTTATAGGCTACCGGGGCTTTTGACTGCTCATCTTGGAAATTAGACACCTTTATTACCTAGCTATGGCAAACTCCCCCACCCCCTCCTTGTCTACCGGGGAGTCTAAATCTTAGTCTCTCACCCAAGACAGTTAGGAGCTCAGCCCAGCAGGTTAAGAACGAGTAGGGAGCCTGAGGTCTTGGAGAACCCGAGCTCTCTGTCCTGTGGGTCCCATCGTCCCCCACCCCAGCCTTGCCACTCTGAGGCCACCACTGTGTTCCACACCTGAGCGTGGCTCCAGCCCCCTGCAGCTTTGATGCTCACCCGCTCCTTTCGAATTTTTTCAGGCCCTGAGCTCTCTGTGTGCCCTGCCCATTTTACAGATGAGAAAATAGGCGTCTGAGAGGGCCTCATTCAGACTTAGCCCAGAGGGGTTAGTATGAAGTAGCAAAGCCCAGGCCTAGAACTCCACCAGGTTTGTGTGCCCTCCAGGCTTCCTTGACTCACTTCTTAGCCTGTACCTGGGAGGCCACAGGAGCCATTGGAATGTCCTATATCCCTGATCCCTTCACTGACCTGTATGGAGAACCACAAAGGAGCCACAAAATAGAAATTAGCAGGTGAAGTTAATATTGGAATGGTAACTGACTTTCAAAGTCAAATAGACAATTAAGAAATTAAATGGTCTAAAAGGAGGGTTCCATCAATCTATGGCGGCTGGCCTTGTTGACTGTTTTCTTTAGGGGGACAGCTCATGGACATTGCGGAGAGTCACTAACAAACTTTCTGACCCTGTGTTAGACCTTATATCTTGAATGTCCCTTGAAGGCCCATGTGTCGAAGGCTTGACTCTCAGTCTGGGGTACCACTGCCGGGTGATAGGACCCTTAGGAGGTGTAGTTTTATGGGACAAAGTCATGGGCCCACTTTTGAGCTGTGAATTAGGATTAGGACACAGGGCAGGAGATAGTGGCTCTCAGACGGAGTCTTAATAACTAATGCCCACAACCCAGCCTGCGTGGAACCCTCAGACCATCTCCAACCAGCTGACATTCAAGTGCGGAGTGGGCCCCCTTGGGGGTCAAGTGTGACCTCATAGTTTCTGGCAGGTGATGAAGGAGGCCGGTGGTTGGCAGTGGCTACAGGAGGTTGTTCTTGGTGTCTTCCAAAACCTCTACCTTGAAATAGCAACAAAATACCTTTGCATCTCCAGTCAGGAAAGGACTTGAGCTGAAGGTAGGCAAGATCAGCAGCAGGGGGTGGGGTGGGGTGGGGAGGCTGGATAGAGAAAGGAACCTAAGCCCACTTGACAGCCTCTTCAACCTCCTTTAAGCAGGTGTGCCCTGGGGACAGGGAAGACATTCTTATCATACTTGAGGCAGGTTGTAGAGGAAGAAAAATTCCAGTATTGTTTATATTAAGGGCTTTAGAATGTCTCGATGAAATATACTTGGACTCGCGGAAGACCCTTCCAGGCCGTTCAGAGACACGCTCATTCCCAGGCCCTGTGCCCTGAGTTCCCTGTCAGCTCACTACTTAAAGCAGGCCGTGTAGACTGACAAGTAGGGAAAGCAGGGAGGTATAGGACGGGGTAGTCTGAAGGGGTTCTGGGTCTCATCACTCACCCCTGTGGCTACCAGGTGAGCTGTGCACACCGTCCACGCGCTTTCCCTACCTGTCAGTCTGCACTGTCTGCCCTCCATGGTGGGGTGTCCCTCTCCCCCGCAGTGAAAGAACATGGGAAGAGCCCGTGTTTGCCATGTTCCAGTAAATTCAAAGACTTTGTAGGATCCAATAAGAAAGGTGAACGGAAACCATGCAAATAATCACACACACACACACACACACACACACACAGAACTGTGAGTTGGGGGAGGGGAGGCAGGTGTACCTGCATTGAGAGTCTATCAGATACACATCACCCCGGGCACTGACTATAATCTACGTCCTCCAACGTACTCCACTGCTGCCCTGTGTGACTCTTAGTACCTGATACAGGGCAAATGCCATCTATTCTTTACACTGTATTCTTGAGGGAGTAACCATGAAGAAAAGCTATTCATGTCTCTTACAGACAATTTCTTAAAGATTTGCTTCACTTTTACTTATGTGTGGAATGTTTTTATCTCTTCTCTGAGAACTCCATGTGTGTCTATAGTGTGTTTTGGTTGTATCTACTCCGTCCTGTTCCCCTTGGACCACCACAACTTCCACATCCTCTTTCCAACTTGATGGCCTCGTCTTTTCTTGTAACCTACTGAGTCCCATTAGTTCTGTCTATATGCACACCAGTGTGAGACCAGCCCCTGGGGCAGGTCCCTCTTACCATGAGGGGTAACCTCAACTTGTGTGTGTGTGCGTGAGCATGCTAAGACAACATTGCACAGCATCCCTCTGCACTCTCCTACTCTCACATTCTTTCTAACCCTCTCTTCCCTGATGATCCCGGATCTTGGGGGAAGACTGACATAAATTCCCCATCCATGGCTGAGTTATCACAATCAGTTATTCTCAGCATGTTGGCCAGTCATGAGTCTCTGAATTAACCTTTGACCTATTTTTTTTTTGTCTGAATCTGTTTACCTGTGGTTGTTTGGATTCCCGGATGAAGGAGTTCTGGTAAAGAGGTTGAATTGTATTTATTTGTTTAGCGAGGGCCTCACATAGCCCAGGTTAGCTTTGACTGACCATGTAATCAAGGGGCTGGCATTGGGCTCCTGACTCTCATGCCTCTGGGTTTATAGGCATGGACACCATGACTGTTACGCAGACTGCACGCTGGGCAAATACTCTACCACCTAAGCTACATATTTAGCCCTGTATTTCATTCTTGAATTATTAAAATTATCTATGCAAAGAATGTATAGCGTGATGGCCCATACCTGTAATCTCATCCCTTGGTAGACAGAGGCAGGAGGATCTCTGCAAGTTCAGACCAGGTAGGGTACTTATATGCACACGCAGTAAGACTCTGTTGAAAACAAAACAATTGTCCTCTAAGTACAGACAATTTTTTTTTTTTGGTTCTAGCCACAATAGTATTTACATAAATTAATGTGGATTTACATAGATTAGTTTAAATTTGCATAGACTAGTTTCCTTGGACACTCATTTCCCCCGCCCTGTAAACAGGAATCCAGAGTCTCGGAAGATTCTCAAGGACTACAAGGGAATCGGATGTGTGCTCAGACTTGATGGAGAAGGAAGGGACTAGACAACTGGAAAGATCCAGAATCTTAACACAGCAGGCCCTAGGAACCAGACCTTGAGAAGTGAAGCCGCCCTTCAGGATTTGCAGAATCACATGTCCGCCCTTGTCTGTCATCCTGCCCTGTCACCAGGCCTCTGCTTCTCCCTCTAGGAGCACCTGACCCAGGGATGGCTGCCAGCCCTTGCATAGTAATTCTTTGTGGGACATGGTCCTGGCCACTTGGGATTTCTTAGTTTGCCAAGGAAGATACTGGGGCTTATGAGTAAGGGACAAACTTGGACCTTGTGCTCCTGCAGTGTGGTCTGTTGTTTTGGTGTGTGGCAGACAGTGGTGAGGCTCATTTTCCCTCGGGCAGAGACAGATCCTGGAGCCTGGTGTGTGGTGTGGACCAACCACACTGTACTAGGCAGTTGAAGAAGCAGAGAGTTGAACATTGGTGGCTTGTGCGAAGCCTCATTGATGAGTCACCTATCTTGTCCCTGTCCAGTGCCCTGCCGGGGTCGCCAGCAGCCCTGGACTGTGTGCTCAGTGAACACATCTTGGGTCCTTTCCTTTTCCCTTGACAACATGGCCCACACTCTGTCTACCCAGAGAGCATTCGATGTATACTGGGCTCAGGAACCCTTAGTGTGGTTCACAGAGGGTTCAAAACACCTGTCGTTCCTGCAAACCTTCACAGTACTTCGGTTTCCTATATACCTTCACTAGATTTAGTTTTAAAAAATTGTGTGTGTGTGTGTGTGTGTGTGTGTGTTTTGGCTGCATGTGACTGTGCAGTGCCCTGGTGGCTGAAAGAGGATGTCAAACAGATCTTTTTGGATGGGGGTTACAGATGGTTATAAACTGCTGTGTGGTGCTGGAAACTAAATTTGGGTCCTCTGGAAGAGCTCTTAACTACTGAGCCACCAGCCACCTTTACCAGATTCTTGAAGGATTGCCCTGTAAAAGTAGCTGGCAGCCTGGCCTCAGAAGAAGGCCTTAAGGCCTGTGAAACATAACTGACCGTACACCAGTCCTCACGAAGGAATTGAATGTCTCCCAGAAGCCACCAACAGAAGCCATTGTCAAACCTGTGTCCTTGATAGATTTTATGTCTTTGGCATTTGAAAGGGCATACACTCATATGTTAATGCGCTCACTTTTGGAACCACCTGCCTTGTGAAATCCCTGTGGATGCTGTTGAACTTGATGGAAATCGGAATGTGAAGGTGCTTTCCAATGACTGACAAGCCCAGGGAGCAGGTCCCGGCCTCTTACTAGAAGGTGGTTCCTGGTCAGCAACTCTTGGTGCTGAGGTGCTAGGGTGGACTTGGGAGGAGATTTGCGAAAGAGGTGGGGTTTTTTGTTTTGTTTTTCCGAGACAGGGTTTCTCTATCTAGCCCTGGCTGTCCTGGAACTCCCTCTGTAGAACCTCAAACTCTGAGATCCACCTGCCTCTGTCTCCCCAATGCTGAGATTAAAGATGTACACCACCAGTCCCCCCTAGGAAGTAGGTTTCAAGTGATGTTCTCTTTGATCTTGACAAAGGGGGATGCGGGAAAACAGCCTGGGTTTTGTTCAGCATTGGTAAAGTGCTCTGTGTTGGTTTATGATGAAGCTTGGTCTGTGCTTAGCAGCGTGCAAAGCTCCAGTTGATTTGTCTTTCTTGATCTGCTCAAGGCCAGGGGCCCTGGGCTAGGCATTCATTCAAGCTTCAAGTTTACAGAGGAGGGACTTGCGCCTCCAAGTTGAACATCGTTAAATCAAGGCCAGCAGCTGGGAGAGATCGATCCAGACTGGGTCATCTGAGCTCAGCACCATTAGCCAGGACCCCCTAAATATCCATGAGCTCAGATGTTGCAAAGCCAGAGAAGGTTCTAAAATGGCCCAGCGTATGAAGACATTGTCTGGCAGTAGCCAAAGGCAGAGAGGCTACGCATGAGCCACTGGCTCTGGTAGAGTGTTGAGCACATGACTCCTGTGTGGCTTTGATCTCTTGGTTTCAGGAGAGCTTGGTGTCCTCTGCTGAGTAGTCTGCATCCAAGTCACTATGGAGGCCTTGACCCAACCTGAGGTGCTGAGTTTCAGTGGATTGTATAACTTGGCCTGACTTCACATATCCCCTAAAGTTCTTTAGTTCTTTATCCCACAAAAGTAGTTTTCAAACTGAGTACCCCAGGGGTCTTTTGGACATGACACCAACCTCCCTGTGGACAGCCCATCCCTGCCACTCAGACCTGATCTGTCTTCAGTTCCCTTCAGAGAAGACTGGGAGGTGGTCCAGGAAGCACCCAGCAGCTAAGGCCAGCTGAACAGCAGAACTGTTCTCTGGCTGGGGCCTTCAGGGCCTGGGATTCTACAGGCTGGGACCATATAAAGTCAGAGTACTACTTAGCGGATAGGGTGGCATCCCCACTGAACATCAGGGTCTATGGTACAGAGAGAAGAGCAGCTGCTTGCTCTCCTACCTGCCAAGAAAGACCCCTCCCCTCAATCCCCACCCACCCCAACCATTTTATGGGACCCCTTTTCCCACTTCCCAAGTGGTTCTTAGGCTAAAGCCTAGATTTGAATTCACACCTTGGCCTCTGGCTTACTTTGTTCCTCTAGAAGACAGGAGTGAGAAGTTCAGCTCTGAGTGGGCTCATACCAAGGTGAGATAAACCTCGAGTATATAGACACTGAACCCACAGTAGGTGACAAGATGCCAGAGGCTGCCCCTCTTCAATGTCTGTATCCAGGTGGCTCTAGGGCCAGACTCCCATCCTCCTCTCAGCTAGGGTCAGGGTTTGCTCAGCCAGTTTGAGTTGGTCTAAAGGAGAATGCATGCACAAACACTTTAGGAATCTAAAGCTCCAGGGACAGCACCAGCTCCTGTGGCTCTCAGCACCTAGAACCGGCCGCCGTTTGCTGGTGACAGCCTGGGGAAGCTTCCTGAAGCCTCCCTTGTTCTGCCTCTTCTCTTTGTAGAGCCTGCCTCTGTATCTGGACACAGGTTTTCTTTCTGCCCATCTGTGCCTTGATCCCGAGAGCAGAAACACGTTCTCACTGTACACGTTTCTCCATACGAGCAACTTTTCAGATGGTTCATCATGTGGGTAAACTCAGGGACTGACAGATTTCAGTTAGGCATGACACTAACCCATCACAGTCCTGGTGGCACCGCACCTCCTGGGAGTGACTTTGTTAAAAGTATTGGTCAGTGTAGTGACCACTGACACGGTGGTTTTCCTCCAACACATCTCACATACACTCCTGAAGGTGATCCGGTAGGCGCTCAGTTTAGGGTAATGCTTTGTCTGATGACCCCCATCTCGAGAGTTTGACTAAGGCTTCTCAGCTCCATGGTCTGCTTGTCCACACTCACTCCATCATGAGCTGTTAGGTTTGTAGCGTTAGGAGGGTTCATTTGTATTTCAGGACAACCTAAGTCAAAGAACGTTCTCAAATGTTCTACAACAGTCTGAGACTTTCAGTGAGTGGAGTCTTCCACTTAGCACGATTCCGTTATACTATGGCGTGCACTAGCATTCTGTTCCTTTCTGAGGCTGTATAATAATTCTGTCTTACTGGTCTGTTCATCCTTCAGGGGTCATGGGGTTTTTTATCGCCTCTTGGCTGTTGCTGTGAATGGTGTGAAGTTGTTTCATTTAATCTTTGAAGAGCTGACTTCTCATGTCCAAGGTCTTTGAGACCTTCAGCCGTTGACCCCCTACTCCCTCCCCCAGGTTTGGCCCCAGTCTAAGCCTTAAGGCTTGGTTTGCCCTGGAACTCCAGTTGTCTTATGGTCCATGTGAGTCAGTCACACATTCTTTGCTGTAGTCCCCAGTGTGGTGTGTCCCCCAGCCATGTCCTAGTGAGCCCCAGGCATGTCAGGACAACCTGAGGCCAGGTGTGCAGTCCTGGGGTTAATCACAGGAAGCTTTGTGAGGAAACAGCTTCCTGGACAACCTCTGAGCTGCAGCGTCTGAGTCCACCCTGAGAACCTTGCTGCTCCTTCTGAGGGTCCATTGAAAAGACTGCATCCCAGGCTGATGGGCCTCTCTGCCCAGTGGGTAGAGGCAAGAAGTGAGGGAGGAAAGAATCTTTACAGCCACTCCTAGGGCTACACAGGTTCCTCTCCTGAGGGATTCCTATCTCCTATAGCCACTTCCCCTTCTTCCTGCCCGCTCCGTTCCTCCCCTATAGCTCCTTCTACCCTGCCCACAACTTGAAAAAAAAAATGTTCCTTTTCTGTTGGGCCCAGAGTGATGGCTGTTCTTGTCTTTGCTGGATGAAGTCCTCCGAGGTGGGACAGGGAACCTTCATTCTGAATCTTCTTGCCACCCTTAGGTTCCACAGCAGGGTAGGCTAGACTTCTGCCTAAGTTTTGAAGCTTCAGAGGCTGATACATACCTTCTTACAGAGAGGGAGAAAAGAAGTCTATAAGGAAAGAAGTGTTATAAGGAGAAAGATGAGCCCATCTCTGACACAGCCAACATAGGGCATACCTGACTGGGTCCGCTCATGCCGATTACCTGACGGCTTCCATTGTCTGGATCCCACCGTCTGTCCAGTCTGTGCTTCTGACCACAGAGACACCTCTGGTGGGTGAGAAGCAGGCTTTAGCTCCTGCAGCTGTCAGTTCCAGCCCTCCTGGCTCCACTGCTAATCCTGCTGTAGCCACCTGTCCTGGTCCTGGTGCTGGGCAGACTGGTGCCTGGGAAAGCTGAATGTGGTGCTGCCTTTGTGCCCAGAGCATGTGTTACCACCATCTTGTCCTGTTCATGGTGCAGAAAAAGAAAGGTGGCCTAGGGCAGACAGGTGGGGAGCCGCCTGGTGTCCTGTGTCACCTCCTGCAGTGCAAGTTGCTTCCTTCAGGAAATTTTCAGGCTGCTTGCTTCCCAACTTTGACCCAGTCCCCAGGGAGGAGACAGGCTGGACCAGGATGAACACAGGACATAGAACCCTTGAAAGCAAGCAGGAGAAGGAAATGACAAAAGAAAGATGAAGAGTCCCTAGCAAGAGTGAGATGAACCCCCAAGCAAGAGGGAGCAGAAGGAGGCCTCTGTGTGGCTAGGAGGCCATGCAGACCCTAGAAGGGGCATTTGGAAGATGTTCTTGAACTGTCCCTTCCCCTCCTCTCTGGCCTCATGAGGCCTGAGTTGGGTGCTTGGTCCAGAAAGGCAGGAAAGAGGATGTTTGTGAGCCTAGAGGAAAGAGATTTTTCAGTCAGTCTGGTAGACCACAGGGCTGGGCCAGCCAGCCATTGGGAGGAAGGGAGGGAGGGAGGCCTGCTGCTGTGAGAGCTGACAGGCTTCCAGCTCCCTCGAGGGCCCAAAAGAAGGGTCAGAAGCAGCCACTGAGAGGTTCGAGAAGACCATATGGTCATAAAGCAGAGGACCCCAGACAAGCCGCTGGCCGAGGCCAAGCCACTTGCTTCTTTAATGACTGTGTCTCCACTGGACCTCATACCGCCCCTGTTGTGTGTAGCCCTGTTCCTTAGGCACTTTAAAGCTAGAGGCAGAGGAGCCTCGAGAAACTGCCCTGTGCCTTCTGACTCTAGGTCACCCTGGCCCTAGTGCCAAGAACCTCTCCCCTTGCTCTTTCCAGAAGAGTTGCAAGAAAACAAATCTGGATTGCCAGAAGGCCCCAGGCCTAGCTGGGCCCATTGTCCCATGAAAACCTGTCTGATAGGTTGCCCATCTGTTGGGTTCCAGCCGGGGGCAGAGGCAAGGGATCACGTTGTGCCATGACTCCAAGGGGAGAGGATAAAGCAGGAAGGTGCCTATCTCTCCACCAAGTGTCCTGTTAGTGCTGATGACCACCACATGCCTGGGGGCCAAGTCGTGGTCACCACAAGTCCGTCACCCAGTGAGGTAGGTCCAAGGGATCAGGGACTATTGGAGGGACCGGCTGGAATTGCTCTTCCAGGACTGGAAGCCAGCTGGTTTGCATGAGACTGTGTAGCTGAGAGCTCTACCCTTCACAAATGACCTTTTGCTGCTGTATAGAAATGGTCCCTCTAGAATACACCAATTTTAAGAGCTCTTTAAGGCCCATTGTCTGAGGGGTTGTGGTGGGGAACGTACTTTTGGAGGGTTGCCTGGCCCTTCAGCCACACACGAATGCTTCTGCAGGCCTGACCAGGCTTCCTGCTCCCACCCGTATTACTCAGCTTGGTTTGCTTGTGTGTGTCTGGAATGGGGGAGGGAGGTCTTCTTAGTGGTTCACCCCCTGCCTCAATGAGGGGGGAGTGAGGTCCTTTAGTGGCCCACCCCTACCTTACTGAGGCTGGCGGACCTTGGCCAGGCGGCCTGGTTCTCCACCTTCATTTCCTCATCTGTGGAAGTGCATGTATGAGTCTCTAGCATAGGGTGGCCACGGTGTTTGTGCAAATCTAGCATACAGAAGCACTCGGAATAGAGTCCAGTACATAGCCACCCGCAGGTGGTACTCTAGTAGCTAGTGGTAGTTGGGGTGCAGCTCAGTTGTAGGGTGCTTGAGCTAGTCTGTGTGAGGTACTAGGTTCTGTCCCTAGTTCAGAAAAAAATTACACTCTCCTATTTTATTCTGTTGATCCAGCCAACCTCAGAGTCAGTATTCTGGGGAACAAATAAATATACTGTTCCGAGCTTTATGTCCTGGTCAAATTTTTTCCCCTGAACATTAACAACATAACAACATTTAAAGGGCACTGGAGGGTACGTATAGGTTATCTGTAAACATTATGCCCATTTATATAGGAGGCTTGAATGTCTGCCAGTTCCTGGGAGCAGTTCCCTCGGACTCCAAGGGAGGAGTAAACCATGCAGAAATGCATTCTCTCATAACCTGGTGGCTAGAAGTTTACACTGGAAATTTGACAGGGCCCCTCTCCCTCAGGAGTTTTGGGGATCCTCTGTACCTTTGCCTCTTCCTGGCTTCTGGTGATGGCAGGGGATAGCCCTAGTGCCCAGGGCTTGTGGCCACATCCCTCTGATTCCCATCTCCCTCCTCACATGGCCAACCTTTCCTCTCTCTGCATGTAATCCTCTTTTCCTTAAAGGGGTAGCCATGAGTGGATGGAAGGCTCACCCTAACCCACTCCGAGCTTGCCCGACTGAACTTGACCACATCTGCAAAACTGTTTCCCAGTAAGCTCACATGCACACAGCCCACGGAATGAGGATTTGGACCTACTGGTGAGGGGCACAGTACAGCTCATGATTGTGGTACTGTTCCTTGGTGTCATCAGCATGGTGGCTTCCACCAAGCAGGGGAGTAGTGACAACTTGGCTTTTCTCTCTGTTTCTGGTAGATGCCCAGGCCAGCAGCTGTGACTTCAGGGAGCCTCCACTCCTCACAGCCTTTGCATCTTCAGAGCAGGAGCCTGCACCATGCAGACAGCAGTCAGCAGTGCACATAAGCACTCCTGGCTTGGGGAGTGAGCACCGTAGACCTCTGTGTGCTGTTTGCTAGGTGATCAGTGCTGAGTCTTGGGTGCTGTGTTGTGTGCTGGAGACCGAAGGGCAGACACGGCTCTGGCCGTGGCCAAATAGATTCGAATGGAGTCAGCAGTTCCAATGAGGTCCTTTCACAGTAAAGCACAGGCCCCTGGGGCAGGTGACCAAAACCTCGGTGTCAACCCAGAGTAGCTTGAAAGATGTTTCGTGAACCCTCGGCTGCAGGGAAGGTGTCACAGGGTGCTGACTTACTCAGAGCACCCTGGGGACAGCTGGCTGATGGGAGATAGGAATGGCCGAGGACCTTCTTGGACAGGTTCCCAGGGTTCCTCTTACATTGAGCACTGGTCAGTGATCGACAAGAGGCATGCTCGGCGGGGAAGGCCAGGGATAACCAGCTGTTCCATGAAGTGCTCTGAGTGGGAGCAGAGCCATCTGCTACTTCTCTCTTTGTTCTCGTTTTCTCGAGTACTTGTGTTGCCGTAAAGAAAGCCTGGGAGAGCCCATCCCCAGTGTGTGATGGGGGCCCACATCCCTGAGCCTGGTGAGGGAGGACCTGCGTGTCCACAGGCCTTGCTCTTGCCAATCTCCCTTCTCCCCCCGACTCACATGAATGTGTTCACACTCAATCAGACTCCGTGTCCCACGTTTTCTTTTCTTGCTATGCTGCCTCCCATGCTCAGTCTGCACCATGGACTGGTTTAATATTCCACTGAGGATCAGATGACAAAGCCAAGCATCACTCAAGAAGACCATGCCAGCCTTGGAACAGAGTGGGCCCTGCTAGCTGTGGGTCATGATGCTGAGGGCTGACCTGAGTGTATAGGGTCGGGCCTTTCTCTTTTAGAGTGGTGGTAGCAGTCTGCTCATCACACAGGCTTCGGAGACAGTCAGGGGACTGGTGTATGTTTGTACAGCTCTCTAGTCTGCTGGTCTCTCCCAGGATTGCTGTCTCTTGAACGGTGGCGAGGTTCAGTTTGTCCCAGAAGACCTGTTTTAAGATCTCGAGGTCCACTGCAGGGCATGTCTAGCCAGCGTGGTAAGAGATGAGTTTTTTGAGGCTCCTTGTCCATGTGGCCTTCTCTCCAGCCTATGCCATTGGTCCCCATTGTGGGGACTGCATGCTTTACTGCAGTAACTATGTGGGTGTCCCTTTGCATGGCTTTGTTGGTTGATGTCTGTTCTGCAACAGTTGCCAGGGCCCAACAGGACTTCTGATAAAAGAGCATCCTATAGCTATGCCTGCAGGGCGTTAGGGCCCCATTCTCTGGTTCTGTTACTCCAATCCTAGTTTCTAATGGGGTGGTGTGTTCCTACTGAATCGCACTGTGCAGACAGCATCTTCCCATAGCCATCTTCAGAGGCCCAGTTACTTGCTTCCCTTCAAATGCCTCTCTATGACTCTTGAAGTAACTTAGCAAGATATTTTAAAATCCCACTTGGGGCCTAGAAGTGTAATTACTGGTTGCCCGCCAGCATCACACTCATCCCTCAGGAATTTGCCAAGCAGGACCAGGCAGTGGCTGGTGGTTTTCGAAAATACACCCAGAAAGTGCAGGACAAGGAAGTCTTACCCTCCCTGTGAGGAATTGTGTCTGGGAGATACTGTTGAATTACTTGTGACCCCAGAGTTTGCTAAAGAGCAGGGCCACCCAGGGTTCACAAAATAGAGTGTTATTCTGCAGACAAATTATAGTTTTAGTCCCTGAGCAAGCTGTGCAGGCTCCCTGGGCTGGACAGGGCCCAGCCAGGCAGAGCCATGAGTTGTGGAACAAGGAAGGTAGTTCTGAGACGTGTGATGCCTTGTGTGACTGTTGTAGAATGTGTGTACGTAAGTTAGACCATCTCTGAATAGGTCATAGGTTATGAGACCACATCACACATGCAGTTCATCATTGACCCTGAAGTACTGTAGGACTCGTGACCTTAGCACATGGTGGCTTAACCAACACAAGAATGTTCTGTGAAGGCCAGAGACTGGAAGTTCAAAACCTAGTACCTGCAAACTTGGTTCCCTGTCAGCAATGGAGGGGAACATCCCCACCATTCCAGCTCTGGAGTCTTGGCATCATTGGCGCATGGAGGTTTCCTCACTCTCTGTATTTTCTCTCTCCCACTATGTCTGTGTCCACGCCCATCTCTTTTCATAAACAAAGGATTGCCCATCAAACTCGGTTAGGGTTACCCTAATGATGTCATCACTTGGTCATCCACAAGGAAGATTGCACCAGGCCTCAGATCAGCGTGCAGGAGGGAGCCAGACCCTCCACGTTTTCTCTGGAGTTAAGATGCCAGACAAAGCCGCTGCTCTCATCCTCATGCTGTACCCCTGGTGAACGAGCCCTCGGCCAGTTCTTGAACATCTCAAGCAACCGAGAAGAGGGTGCACGAGAGTCTTTAAATCTCCAGTGCACACAGCCCACGGGACAGAAAGGCCGAAGGAGGTCGGGCTTAGAAAGTGACTAATGTTTTATAAAGTCAGCCCGCCTGTTTAATGAAGTACCTAGAAACCCTCTGTGTTTAAACCACAGTGGGGTGGGGCCATTAGGAGGTAACAGAACCGGGCAGAGCAGTCCGCAGCCCATGGAGGTGGGGGAAGGCACAAGGCACCTCTATGGGTTTTGACGTACTAAAAACCACAAGCTATCTACAGAGGTTCCCTGCCCTGGCCTGAGTTTCTAACACAAGACTGCATTTCCAGGCCTTATCCCCTGTCTTCTCTTGTTCCACCTTGGCTCAGAGACCACACTAGGGTCTCTCTCCCTGCTTCTCAAGTCGTTTAGCTAAGAGCTAAAGAGTGTGAACTTGGCCCGAGTATGTAAGTATAAACTTGATGTATTCTGGGGGGATCCTCTCTTGGGTACTCAAGGGATAGCTTGAAACCCATCTCAAGCTGCAGAATTCCCCATGAGCCCCTTTAAGTCCTTGGGTCCAGGCAACCCCAGAATGGTGCTTCAGGGAGGCCATGCTCAGCATGCTTTGTTGTTCAGGCCCAGCTCAGGGCTATGGGAGATGTAGGTGGGCCGCTTCATGGGCTTCTCACACTGTTAAATATCAGTCAGAGTCATATGAAGGGCCCTTGCCAGGCTTGGGGGTTATACTTGAGTCCCCACTGGAGTTTACTCTTGCAACATTGGAGTCCTAGAACCAAGAAGGGAGGGGAGGAGGTTGCTAGAGAGTGGGGCAGAAAGGCATAGCAGATCTGCCTGGAAGCTGAGGACAGCCCCTAGCACAGAATTGCCTGATCCCCAAATGTGTGGGTAGCGTCAACGCTGGGCAGCCTGGTTCCTAGACGTAGCAGGGCTGGGAGGGAGGGGGTGAGGAGGAGGCCATGATGTCCTGCCATGTCTTGAGAGTTGGAAATAAGAAATGCCCTATGTGTTGCTCTGCATTTTAGGAGGCGAGGCCATTCTGTGAGAGCGAAATAGTTTTCTGTGGTAGGCGCAAGAGCAGCTTGTTCGCCAAGGTTCCCAGAGTTGGGCGGACAGTGGGGCCGAGCCCGGCCTGTCCTCAGTCCCTCCGTCATCCACTGCCAGTTCAGTGTGACCACAAAAAGCCCCTGTGATGCCGGAGAGGGGCACACGTGACTACTTCCTAGAGTAGGACATAAAGGGATAAAATGATGTTACTTTCCATGCCACGCACAAGAAAGAAATACAGAGCAGGCTAGAATATTAAGATGCTTTACATCTAAATCACTGTGCACATCTAAATTGTTAATGTCTTACTCAAGAACAGGGCCATGGGCCTGAGGCTGCCCACATCTCCGTACGAAACCCTGGGGGTAGAGATGGGAGTAGAGGATGATGGTGTAGTGAGTGTGCTCTATAGGAAGCCATGGGGGGCTTTCTTGAACAAGGCGTGCTTCTAGAGGTGAGGGTGGGGAGTGGAGAATGGACAGCAGGTGCCCTGCGCCCTCCTCGTCTTAGTGGAGGCCAAGCTGTAACCGCCCAGGTTCCTCCTTGGGCTGGCGGGCACACTTCCAGAGCCTGCTGCCTGCCCTGAACCTGAAGGAATTTCCTCCTCCAACCTCTCGTGCTCTTGGCAAGGGAACACTATTAAGGGTTGTGAGCTGTGCTTTTAATGGGCATGGCTTGGGTGCCTTTTAAGTTTCCACCACAGAGTACAAGAGGCTGCTGAGGCTCTGGAGTCCACAGGTTGAGAAGAGGGTGCTGTCTTCAGATGGGAGGGCACAGGACTGTGAGTCGTCAATCCGCCACTCACGGCTCTAACTTTTAGCTTTAGTTTTCTTGCAGCTGAGCAACTTCCAGCCCTGCACCAGGAGGCTGACTCCAAGTGCTCTGAGGGAGCTGAGAACAGGTTAGACCCAAAGAAAGCAGTGATGGAAGCAGACAGGAGCCAGAAAGGAACCCCCAGCATAGAGTGACTGCAGCTGCACTGATGAGAGGCTGAGGATCTTCAAGACGGACACTGAATGGAGGGTCAGTCAGAGAAACTGGGGCAAGTGAGGTTCTGGGGGGCGGAGCTTGCCTGCCAGTCAAATAAGTTAAACTGCAGTAGGAGAGCGTGGGGTATTGTGACAGGGTGGGGAGTAGGAGAGGGCGAGTGGTCTTCTTTACAGAGCCAAGAGTTCATTCAAAGCACCACTACCTGTCCAGATGCTGGAAGGAGAATGGTTTCGAAGTGTGTCTGAGTGTGGGGAGGGATTGGCTGAGAGAGAGCAGAGGTCCCTGCTGTGAGCCCAGTTAGAATCCGGTCAGATCAGAGAGCAACAGAAACAAGGTCAGTCAGATCATGGCTGTATCAGAGACCCTCTGCAGGGAGGAAGGAGGGAATCGTTGGAGAACGTGGCACCGTTGGCAGAAGGGACAGATCTTACTGTCACCGCTACCTGTCCTACTGTTGCTGTCTCTTCCGGAAGAGGCTGGTCCTTGAAGTGTTCTGGAATCACGTCTTTCAATATCTTGTTGCAGGTGAGCAATCTGAGGCCTAAGTCCGCAGGCTACATTTATTCTCTTTAGGGATTCTAAAGATTAATGTTTTAAAGAACACAGCCTGTCTCCACCTCTGCTCACGTTACTCATGTGGGATCAAGACAAGGTGCAGGAGTTGGTCTGTTCCTTCACCGCATGAACCCCAGGATCAATCTCAGGTTGTCCGCTGAGATGCCTCACCAGCCTAAGAGTTGCATTTCAAAGCTTTGGGGTTTGTTTTAATGCATACACATGGGTCTGTGAGTGCGTGTGCATTGTGTGTGTGCATTGTGTGTGTGCAGGTGCCAAGGAGGCCGGAGAGGGCAGCATATTCCTTGAAACTGCAGTCACAGGTGACTGTGAGCTGTTACGTGGATGCTGGGAACCAAGCCACACCCAAACCCAGGTCCTCCGGAAGAGCAGTGGTTCTCAACATGCGGGTCATGAGCCCCCACAGAGATCGTCTGTCCTGCGTATCTGATGTTTACGTTGCAATTCATAACAGTAGCAAAATTAAAGTCATGAAGTAGCAAGGAAAACAGTTTCAAGGTTGGGGGAGGTCACCATCCCATGGGGCCGTCTGGTCATACCTCCAACCCCAAGAGCAGAATTTTTAAAAGAAAGAATGGCACATTAAATTTTCTGTTTGGAAATGTTGACCATGATACATATGCATTTATTTTGTTTGGTTGGTTTGGATTTTGAGACAGGGCCTTCACTATATATCAGGGTGACTAGAACTCACTGTGTAGCCCCAGCCGCTGTTAAACTCATCCTGCTTCAACCTCCCAAGGGCTGGGATTACATTCATGAGTCAGCCTCAGACGTAATATTTTAAATCAGTTATTGACTAGACTGTGAGAAAGAACTAGCATGGATCAGTGTGCCAGGAAGAGGGTGGTAGGTGATGAGGTAAGGGAAGCGTGGCCATGCCGGGCACACTGGTGGGCCAGGGCACCTAGGCCAGGGCACGGAACCCTGGTATGCACCAGTTGATACTGCTTGTCAGTATCTATGAAGCAGTGGCTCTCCACCTTCCTAACGCTGCCACTGTTTAATACAGTTCCTTATGTTGCGGTGACCCCCAACCATAAAGTTATTTTTGTCATTCCTTCATAACTGTAATTTTACCACCATTCTGAATCATAATGCAAATATCTGATATGCAGAATGTCTGATAGGCGACCCCTCTGGGGGTCATGACCCACAGGTTGTGAACTGCTGCTCTAGAGAAAGATTTTGGCTACAGAATTTAAACTGGGTAGATACATAAGTCAGTGACTTTCCTTTTCAAAAATTACTCCCCTGGAAATACAAGAGTAAAAGGAAAAGACGCTCACGGCGGCAACTCCATTGAAACCTGGTTTAAAATATGTCTGAGATGCTTTCTGGACAGGAAGTGAGTTGGCTATTTGAGACAGGTCCCATGTAACCCAGGTTGGCCTCGGACTTGCTGTTTAGACCAGGCTGGCCTTGATTTCTGGATACTTTCATATTCCTAACACCCCCAGACAGGGATTAAGGTTTGGTGAGTGCTGGACTCTGAACTGCACATGCTCTTAAACTTGACATTGGGAGGAAGTAAACCGTGGCCCACCGTTTATGTTTTATCAATAACACTTTATTAGGACATAGTCACAGATGTTTGCTTCATGTTGTTTGTGATTTGTTTTGGACTAAAAGAACAGAATTCAGTCTTTGTAACAACATTTGGCCTTTAGAGTTCAATTTATTCTCTGTCCCCTTACAGAAAATTTAATAAATGGAAACCCACCACACCTTTAGACAGAAAAGACAAACTAACATAAAGATGTCAATTCTCATTGACAAAAATGTCAAGAAAATCCAGTGGGGTCACTCTTTGAGGGAATTAAGTGGTGAGGAAACATTTTATATTGAATTATTCTAAGGCTCGTGCAAGAAAAATATAGGTGTAATAGAACTAAGATAGGATTTTGCAGAAGGGTGTCCAATGGAAGGGTGCCACAACTATCTCAAAGGATATTACCACAAAAATTGTCAGGTCACTGGCATAGAACGGCCCCAGTGAGGACCCTCATGTAGGTATGCATTAGAGTGTGTGTGACATTGAATTAGTCTGGAAGGGACATGTTGTTCGGGAACGTCATGCAGAAGTAATTACTCAGTTCTTTGCTAATTAATTTTGTGACATTCCTCACCGAGAAGCCAAATAAATTCTTTGTACATTAATGTCAGCACACGGACCAATTTTTTAAGTAAAGGAAATAGATGGGAATACTCAACAAATTTTTCATTAAGAGAGGCCATGCTGTGCATCCAGGGACAGCCAGACAAGAAAGATTGATATGAGTGCATAATTCAGACTTCAAGCCAGCCAGTGGATAAGCTGAAACAGCAGGGTGGGAAGGATGCTGGCAGCTGACTCTGTGTGAGAGTCCTCCGCGTGGGAAATAGGGCCAGACAGAGAGATGTGGGCTCTTACCTCACAATTAAGAGCACTGGCTCTTGCTCAGGACCTGGATTCAGCTCCCAGCTTCCACATGGCAGGCAGCACATAATTATCTGTAATTTCAGTTCTAGGGATCTAATGCCCTCTTCTGGACTCCTCAGGTACTATATGCATGTGGTGCATATACATACATGCATACGTTCATTCATTCATATACATGCATGCAAACATTCATATGTAATGTACATGCATATGTCATACATTCATACAAACATACATATAGGAAAACACACACATATAAATAACTTTTTCTTTTTCTAAAGAGAGAGAGAGAGAGAGAGAGAGAGAGAGAGAGAGAGAGAGAGAGAGAGAGAGAGAGAAACGGGCCTGACACATGACAAGGTGTGCTCTAAGACACATAGCATGAAGCCATCCTGTCACTGTTCAGCCGGAAGCCTGACATGACCGTGTCACCAAGTGCTACTGTCACAGAACCACTGTCCTCTTGGTCTGTTGTTGACTGCTTCAGGTGACACTGAGTTCTGGGTGATGGGGAAGGATAGTGACTCAAACTTGAATGTCTGCTCCTACTTAGCAGATTAGTAGAGCTTTCCTTCAGCTGCCTACGAAGGGTGAGAAACAAAATCCCACTGCTGTCGAGAGGTTGAGCTTCCAGAACCTTCCAGCAAGACTTTATTGTTCTCATCTACACAGTCGTCCTAACAACGTGATTTAGAAGCCAGCTGTGGAAGCCCCGGGTTGTGATACCAGCAGTTGGGAAGTAGCGGCAGAAGGACTGCTGTGTGTTCAGGCTAGCCTGGGCTACAGAGTGAGACCCCCCCACTTCTCACCCCATTCCCACACAGAAAAGGAAGCAGGGAAGGAAATCATTCAAAGTGCAGTAAGATTGGGTATCAGAATGAGCTGAGCGGAAGGCATAGGGCATGACGGCCAGGCCTCTGCAGACCTGAGGCTGTTTGTTTGGTCAGTCTAGCTCGACTTGAACTTTGCCCCCGTCTGTCGGGGACTTCCATCATCTAAGGAGTGGGATGGTGAGGGAAAGGAAGCATTGAACAAAGTCCTACGGACTCACCCCAGCCACAGCACCGGGTCAGGGTACCTCAGGTTCTACCCACTGAGGTCAGTCCCCTCCATAGGTGTCAGAGAGAGATTGAAATGTTGGGGACCCACTCGCGAGCACGCCTCTGTGCTGAGAAAGTGGCCTTGCCACATTGCAGAAGACCTGCAAGAGCTAAGGCTTGATGCAGGGGCTGGGAATGGGACTTCCCATTAAATGATGAAAAAAATTAGAAAATAAGGAAATTCAACGTTGTAAAAGGAAAAGGTCCCCGCCGCCCAAGGTCAACAATTTCCTTTTCTGTCAAATGTACGCCTCTGGAAATGCAGTAGATTGAGCATTTGCTGTTAGACTTACTGAACTGATTTATTTCTGTATTACGTTGCTCTCTGAGCTATCCTCTGTGAAGGGTGCCTTTAAAGAGAGATGCTACCCTCCAGCTCACGAGGGTGCTAAGGGCATTCCATTTCCATGGCACCGTGGACAGTTTATCTCCATCCGTAGTTTCCTAAGGACAGATAGACATGAGAGGCGGTACAATGGGTAGAGGGTCCTCCATTTCCCCAAGTGAGCCTTGGCAGAGGTTGAGTTTGCAATGGGTTTATTGCGCTCGATACCTGGTCAGTGACTCATGGGCAGCTGCTCTCCAGGAAAGAAATATGCTTTCATCCCAGGAATTTTACCAATTGCTTACTGTGGTAAATGGTGTCTCCCCTGCCTTCTCTAGAACTGGTCTTACTCTGTATCTGTCATGGCATGTAGCTGTGGTTGGTTGTTTGGTTGCTTGTTTGGTTGCTTGTTTGGTTGGTTGGTTGGTTGGTTGGTGTTAGCCTTTTGTTTGTTTTCCAGTATGGAAATCAGTGACTTCTCAAGAGTGCTGACGTCCAGTCTTGAGTAACGTGTCAGATGAAGTCTAGACTCCAGTTAGATGAATGGACCTCTCTATTTCTCGACCCTGTGACCACACTTGAGAGATAATTGGGCCTTTTCTTCGGGGTCACTGAATGGAGATCAGAGCTTGGAAGTGTGTGTGCTGTCTGGGCTGGTCACAAGATCTTCCTCATGCCCCGTCTGCCGTCAGCTACACCACACACTGGCGTGGTTTCCCACATGGCTCAGCAGAACAGACCACAGACGTGGTTGTGATGAGTAGCTCTAAGGTCCTAGGAGACAGGCATTGCTGTACTCTCATTGGCTGGCCCTCCAGACTCTGAGGTTCTCAGCAGCATGGGGCACAGGGGTTGCTTTGTCCACTACTGCATGAACGGTGTGGACCAGGAACTCTCTTGATCTCCACCACAACCCTGTGCTCTCCCAACTCAGTTCCCTGAACTTTGTTACTGACCCAGCCCACTCTAGCCTGCTTGGTCACCATTGTTGCAAGGTAGCAATGTCTCTGGCCCTTGGGCTCCCCTTCAAGCTGCTGGTAGGTCCTATACATTGTAGGGATGGTTCGTGAAAGCGGACAGGTTACTGCCTTTCCCCGTGGGACATGGAACCTCAGCTGTGACTTCTGTGACTTTATGCCATGGTGGCAGTGGACGTGAAAAGGGCATCTCATCTTTAGAGTCTGAGACAAAGTCTTTAGGCATTCGCACCTCACATTGTCCCCGACTCCCTCAGTGGCAGAGCACAGGCTTCCTGCAGCTCCAAACCACTGCTGCCTACTTTCTGGTCTCACGTGGTCCTGAAACACTCCACACAGGAGCCAGCACTGGAGTCTAGTCCTCAGGCCCCCTTTGGAAGCCATAGGGCAGCATTGTGCTTTATCTACAGGTGGCTGGAGGGAACAGAGAGGCTGTCTGCCAAGCTGTGGGCAGGGTTCCCCTCCCCCTGGGCTGAGCTGACCCCTTCAGGAGGAGGCTTCTGAACGTGCTCTCCTCACCCGCTTCTCTAGGCAAGCCCTGACTTGGAGCCATGCTGTCCCCACGTGGGATAGTGCTCACGCCAGTCTGGTAGAGGGTTAGAGGCAAATTCCCGTGGCTTTGCCATCCCTGTGAGATCGGGTGCTGAAGTATTAAGGCTGTGGAAGTCTTCTCGTCTCAGAGTGACTCCTAGGAAGCCAAGTTGCTACTGTACAGCCATTTCTTAGGGAGCCAGAAAGAGGACAAATACTACGTTTTTTGTGCAGAGGCTGGGGGTGTGAATCACAGGGCAGGTCAAAACTTACACTTTTATTGTTGTTTACTGGAAGAAATCTGTCGAAATCAGCCCGGTACTCCACAAACTGCAAGTAGATGTAAAAGGTGAGTCATGTTAATACAACCGGAATTGGCGAGGGAGGCTAACGTTCATGCCCTGCTCTCCGCCAGAACTTGGCTCTTCCTCTCAGACTCCGGGTTTCGGCCCAAGTCACACATGGTCCTGCTAACCCAAGACACACCCATCTTCGCGCCTTTCCTGGATTGGGTAGTTTCATTGTTCCTGGAGCCAGGGTGTTGGCAGAAAGGCCACCACATGCAGATCCCGTGACTGGGGGTGCAGAGAGAGCAAGCTGGCAGCAGCAGGGAGGGTGTGGAGCGCCTGAGGCAGCCAGCAGGATCTGTCAGCACTTCTGTCTGTGTAAAGTGCTTGCCAGCCTCCTAACCCCTGGGGTCTTGTCTCTAAACAAGTCAGCCCTGACACCCAGAACGGGGAAGCTCAGTAGTCAGAGGAGTAAGACCCACAGCAGCCTTCTGGACCTGCAGAGGGATGCTTGCCTTCCCAAGCACCATCTGGAACATTGGAGTGGAGCTATGTATTGCCTGCCCCTGTCAGTGTCCTGAGAGAGACTAGAGAATAGGCAGCCTACCCTGGAGAAGGGATGGCTGGAGACTGAGACACGGAGGCATCTTTTGGAGAAATATGGCTATCTTCTTTGGCTTGGCCTGGATGTCTGGATACTTCTGAGATACTCTGTCAGTGTTTTGGGGGAGAATCAGCAGGGTGGGTTTCCCAAGTTCAGCGTGCTGTGTGTTATCAAGACACACCAACCTCTTGGCTCCATAAAAGATCATTCAAGATGCTTACAAAATACCTCAGACCCATCTCATCGTGGTATAGTAGGAATTCCTGACTTTGAGCCTGCACAGCACACAGGAGCAGAGACTGGGCGAGCTCACGTTCTACGGGCATCTTGCTAAGGAAGAACAGGACTTTAGTGGTGATGAGACAAGTACAGGAAGAGTGTGGGGTGAAGGTGTTCCTCTTTCTACCGGTCAGATGCTATACATGAGTGAGTGAGTGTATGGATGAATGGATGGATGGGTAGGTGGGTGAGTCTAGTGATTGCCTGGGGATAACCTTTCAGGCCTCTGAAACAGCATGTACTGAGGTCCTGTTGTGGGAAGTGAATTTTGGCAAGACCTATAGGAAACTGACCCAAGAGACAGCAGGGTGGGCATTGCAGGGAGGGCCTGGAGGTGCTGTTAGCACTCCTGCGAGCAGAGAAGGGTGGGTGGAGAGACCTGGCAGCCTCTGACTGCTGATTGAGGTGTGGACTGCAGGATGCAGGCAGCCTGGTGAGAGGGAGCCAATTACTGTAATTGAGCTGAACTGAGGTGGTGTGCTGGTGCTGGGAAGGGTCAGGTGTAGGCTACTCTCTGACAGTAGAAGTGTGTGTGTGTGTGTGTGTGTGTGTGTGTGTGTGTGTGTGTGTGAGAGAGAGAGAGAGAGAGAGAGAGAGAGAGAGAGAGAGAGAGAGAGACTGAGGAGCGTAGGGGGCCCTCTGGCTGCTTGGCTGGTTGGGTGGAGCAGTCAGTGGCTAGTAAGAGCTAGGGAAGGTGTGAAGCTTTCAGTTGGATTTAGACCCAGGAAACCCTAGACACCTATGCGGTCCTGTATTTAAGATTGGTGTGTGTCGAATGGGAGTCTGGCCAGCCACTTGAGCCTTGAAGGACCCAGAGAGTGATAAACAGTGAGGAACGTGGTAATAACTTGGATGAGAACCCTGGGGACACTGGTTGACTGAGTTAGTCTGATGAAGGCTAGCGCCCATGAGTCACCTAGAACTTGCAGAGCCCCTGGGGAAGTGGGTGGAGTCAGGAGGGAGGGGATTGTAGAGAAGCCAGGCTTTCTGGAAGCCCAGGTAAGCCATCCTGAGTTTCATTTGGGCACTGAATGGAGAGTGCAAGGGCAGCTATTAGGCAGGCCTGAGACACAGCAGGTCCAAATGTAGTCAGGAGGGGTGTGCAGCTCCACAGAGCTGGAGATGAAGGTGAAACTAAGCCACAAGGGCGCAGCAGTCCTGGCTGGGCCGCTGACTTGCTTCCTTAGAAACGGGAAATAATCCCTAGAGATTTGAGGGAACAAGATGGCCTAACCTGGGAGAAAACAAGATTCCCACAAGGACAGATGGTGGAAGAATCAAGAAGCTCCCAGCACCACGGTGAGGCTGTGGAAGAAGAGGCCAGCCAGGCAGCAGAGAGCCAAAGCCTCTAAGGAACTATTCCTTGTCTGCAGGGCCACCTGGCCCTCTTGCCAGCCTTGAGGCTGTCCCAAGGCCTCCTGGGGTCAATTGCTTCTGCAAGGTGAGTGAGAGGCTGAGGGTTGGTCCCCAGGTCTTGTCAGCTGTGTTAGAGGTCAGGCCAGGACAGTGAGTAGCCCAAGGGTTTTGTGGGTGATGTCACAGAGGGCAAGGCAACTCCAAGTGCTGGTAGCTGCCACACTCTTTGGATGCAGGGCACAAAGCGATGGAGTTGGTCGAAGGGGCTTCACGTTCCAACTGCCTGGACTGCATTCTGAGGAGAGAGGAGGGAGGCAAGTGCAGAGGGACTAACTGTCCTGTCTCTTTCCTTCAAGAAAATGTCCTGAAAGGATGGGGCAGTTAGTGTCCCTGTTTGCACTCAGTGTGGTATTGAGAGTACTAGGGTCCAACTCAAGGGCTGACCATCACTGGAGGGGAAAAAACTTTCATCCTTGAGGGTTTTTTTCACCAGGAGACAAGTAGGGGTGTGTGTGTGTGTGTGTGTGTGTGTGTGTGTGTACCCAGCTGTGCCTGAGTGAGCACATTGGCACCAGTTTACACACAAGGCATGTCAGGGTACTGGTGGTCACACTTAGGAGCTTGGCTTCTCCATCCGGTGGCAGATCCATAGGTGGAAACCTGTTTGTCCCTCGAATGTCTCCTCTGAAGGTGTCAGGATTTTTTTTTTATATATATCCTACTGGTCTCTGCTGACACCCCTTTTGTCCATCCTCTGGCTCAGGGCACTAGCTATGTCCCTCCCATAAGAGACAACTATGATTCATCTTTTTACAACTCTATGTCCACTCCTGAGGCCTCTCTAATTCAGAGATCTGCCTGCCTCCCGGGTACTGGGATTAAAGGTGTGATCTGCTACACCTGGCCTGCGTGTTCTCTCTCTCTCTCTCTCTCTCTCTCTCTCTCTCTCTCTCTCTCTCTCTCTCTCTCTCTCTCTCTCTCTCTCTTCCAGTTATTCAAGGCAGGGTTCCTCTGTTTAGCTCAGACTGTCCTGGAACTTGCTCTGTAGACAAAGCTGGCCTCAAACTCAGAGATCTGCCTGCTTCTGGCTCCCAAGTGCTTGGACGGTCATGAGAGAGCCCTGGGCTATTTTTCTGTATCGATCACTTGTGTTTTCCACTGACCTCTGAGTCCTTCACGGTGATTGTGGAGAAACTGCAGAGCCTCAGCCTTGCAGACTCGACATACGGTGTCCACCCCGTCTGCCCTGATAAAGCTGCCCACTCAGGAATCTCCCAGTACCTCTGTGTGCCATGGCCTTCTGTTCTAGACTTTGAGAGAGGCGAGGCTATCCAACTGAGCCTTCGGTGTTGTGTTCTACCCCTGCACCTGGCCTACAGCGTTCCACCTTCCTAGACCGGAATGGTCCCAAGGCGTTTTTCTCAACTACATCGCAAGACAGTTCCCAGCCAGGAGTGTTAGTTTCTTGCCTGTGGTTATGATAAAGCACCATGACCTAAAGTAACTTATGGAAGAGAGGATTTATTTTGACATATGGTTCCAGAGGGATAAGAGTTCATCGTGGCAGGCAGGCAGGCATGACAGCAAGTGTAGTAGAAGGTACAGGAAGCAGAGGGCTAACACACTGAACCACAAACACAAAGGCAGAGGGTGGACTGGGTACAGCAGGACCTTTTAATCTCAAAAAAAAACACCCTTGATGACAGACACACTTCCTCCAGCAAAGTTGCACCACTGAAAACTCCCCAAATAGGGCCACCAACTGGCGACCAAATACTGGGGCCTATGAGAGACATTTCTCATTCAAGCCACCACACCTTCAGTGGCTTTTAAAAGTCCTCAGGGAAAGATGAGCTGGCCCATCCAGCCCTGGTCCCCACTCACTTGGCTAAGCACTCCAGGACCCAGCCCTTAAACTCCAGGGCCAGACCAGGCTCAGGGGCCCTTAAACAGGGCTGCTCTGAATCCTCTCCTACGGCCCAGCACATCCCTGGCTGTTTGCATGGGAGCCAAGGCAAGATTCTGCCCGGGGTTCTAAAGGCAGGAGGTTGCCTTGAAGCTTTAATGCCCCTCTTTTGTGCCATCTGGACTCTGTTCTTTAACCCTCTACAAAATCAGTCTTGTGGCCTGGACTGGGACAGCCTATAAAACACACACACACACACACACACACACACACACACACACACACACACACACACACACCTCCTTAAGGGAATAAGAGGGGAGGGATGGCAGAGATGACCAATTCATTTCTGATGGAAGGACTTGTTAGACACAGGCAGGCACAGGTAGTAAATACCTGTGTCCCTAGAGCAGATGAAGTGCCAAAACATATCCCTTTCACACAGGGTCCCAGAGCAGCTCTGAGCTCCACCATCATCATCAGGACAAGCATGTCATGAGCTATCACACCCAGCAGACCTCCTAACCTCACCTTCCCTTCTATATTGACTGCACAGTCTGCTGCCTCTCCTCAGACACCAGCCTTTAGAGTCTCGGGACACTTGGCATTGCACAGCTGGAACACCAACAAGCTCAGATAATGTACAGACTCTCACCCATTTCCCAAAGTGACGTTTCTCCGGCCTGTTTCCTCCGTCCTGATTTTCCCAGTGTCCGTAAATGACAGCGAGTCTTTGGCATAGAGAGCTTGCGAGCAGTGATCTACTGGAGTCTTAAGGTGGGCGAGAAGCTGGAAGCCTTTCTTGGATCTCTGCCCACTGGTCACTGGAGCCGAGGCTGGCCTCTGACGCTCCGTCGTCGTAATTGGTGTTCATTGAGACCTTGCTTCGAGTTCTATAGCATTTCCATCGTGCACATCCCTTTAAAAGATTGCAAGCATAGTTAATGAGGTTTTAACGCCAGGCGAGGAGCGCAAACACTGGGATGGCTAGGAGTCAGGTTGTGCACTGTTGTCAACAGGAGGTGGGTGCCGAGCCTGTTCCTTCTCTGCATGGGTCTTCTGAGTGGGGTGGGGTTGTGGGGGGATGTAGTGCCTGGGGCTGTAAGCTCACTGTGTGTGTGTGTGTGTGTGTGTGTGTGTGTGTGTGTGTGTGTGTGTGAGAGAGAGAGAGAGAGAGAGAGAGAGAAAGAAAGAGAGAGAGAGAGAGAGAGCTCTGTGAGGATGCCACCCGTGTCAGAGGCCCCATTTCCAGCCCTGTTCTAGATGGAGGGTTGAGAGCTCCACTGTTTGTGGATGATAGTGACCGGCTGAGACAGTATGCGTTGGTTTCTGACAGAGAACCTGCAAATTTCACACACTGAAATCAGCTCTTGTTGCTCTTTCTTGTCTGTCAATCCTGGTTTAGGGTCTGCTCCAAGCCAAGTAACATCCCGCTACCAACACTTAAAGCCTGGTCTACCTCATCCCACTCCGAACAAACCGTGCTCACAGTTATGCCCATCACTTGCTTAGGAATGGCAGTTAAATAGTGTGCCTAGTGTCACATGAATTAGCTATTTGGTACCCCTCAAAGACTGGGTTTATGATGTCTGTTGAGGTCCAGTGGAGACTGGGGGTACACAAAGGCAGGGAGCAGCACCTCGTCCCATCCCCCTCCACCCCCCCTCCCAAGCCACCATGGCAAGGCTTCAAGAGCAAATGGTGTCACTGGCTCTCTGTTGTTTGTGCCAAGCCTCCCACGGCTACTCCTCCAATAGGACCTGCCACTCTAGACAGACAGGGACTGTTTTCTTCCTGAGTTCTGGAAGTGGCAGTGTACCACACAGTCGGTGGCTGTCCTCTTTGACTGCATTGAATGGCCATCCAGGTGCTGGGACACATTTCACAGACCCCATTGTGCCCTAGGAAGAGCGTCTGTGTGTGCCCAGTGGGCACGGGATCTGGGCAGCTTGCTGCTTCTGCTCCCTGGCCAGAGCAATGAATTGGGCCTGTCTTCACCGGAATGGTCTGGAAGGAGGAGGACAGCCTCCTCCCGTAGGATTACCCTGGAAGCTATGCTTCGCTTGTTCAGAGGAAATTATTTCTCCTCTCCCTTCAGGAAGAAGCACACTGCCAAGTGGAGCCTGCCGTGTAGCGTGACTGTATGAGACAGCAGCTGCCGTCCGTGCTGGAACTAGGGGAGGAGACATGAGACCATAGTACCTCACCCACCCAAGAGGTTCGCCATGGCAGCCCAGCGCATCCGGGCAGCCAACTCCAGTGGCCTCCCTCGGTGCAAGTCGGAGGGGACTCTGATCGACCTGAGCGAGGGCTTCTCAGAGACAAGCTTTAATGATGTCAAAGGTAAGCTCCAGCCAACCCCTGCCCGAGGGGCACACTGACTCTTAGGTTTACAGTCTAACTCTCCTGCTAGTCCTTCCTGAAACGGTGCCATCTATCTCCGGGAGAAGGAAGAAGGTTGTGTGTACACGTGCACGCACTTACTAACTTATGTGTGCAGGAAACACGTGGGTTAGGAGACACGTGGACGCAGGTTCACTTGGAGGCCAGATGTCACTCAGATGCCACCCACCTTGGTGGTTGAGACAGGGTGTCCTCCTGAACCTAGAACCTATGATAGAGTGCATTAGGCTGGTGAGCTTACAGAATTGGGCTGTTGGGCGAGCCTTTCAGCTATACGCATGGATCCCACCCAGGATGTCATTCGATTCCTGAAACTCTGCTTTGACCTTGCTGGACCACATCCAGTGGCTTGTGCCTTGGGATGCATTGGTAGCATCAGGGTCCCTGAGTCACTGTGGTCAGCCTTCTTACCGCAACGGCAGTTCATTGCTGATGCCACACGTGTGCATACACACACACACACACACACACACACACACACACACACACTTCCTCCTTGAAGGGGACCAGATATCATCGACTGCTCACTCTGAAGTCACTCCTTGTCTTCTTTCTCACACTGAACACTCAGAACTTTATCTCTGTTCCTTCTCCCTTGGCAAACCCAGAACTATGTGATCCTGGACTGAAGCCACGGCCCCCGAGCCTTTTGCACCAGTTCCCTGCTCCCCTGCCCTGGCTTAGGCGAGCAGTATGGAGGGCTGCCCGCAAGTGTTCTTTGAAAGAAGGAGAACGAGCTGGAAGGTGTTATAGCAACAGAGTTAGTGGGAGTTGCTATAAATAATGGAACATTTGGGTTTTTGTGGTTTTTTTCTTTTTTCTTTTTCTTTTTTTTTTCTCTTTTGGTTTTTGGCAGTCGGGTGATGGGCAGCGTGTTCTTACTTTAAGCTTTGGGGGCAGACAGATAGAAAAGGTGAGTGGAGCATGCATGCCTGGCTTGTGCTCAAAACCTAGAGGAGAGAGCTGAGTATTTGAAAAATAACAGCAGTGACCCAAAAGCAAACGGCTTTGACCAAGTGTGCAGAGCTGGCGAGCTGCAGGGAGAGCGTTTGAGAATCTGAGGTCACTCGGGACTGAAGAGCCTCAGTCCTGCCCAGGAGGTCCCTAGGTAGGCCTTGATGACAGCTTCTCCCACCTGGCTGCATCACGTTTGTTTACCTGGTGCCTACATCAAAAGGCACAGCTCTTGCCACAGCACCTGCAGACAGAGTCTTCTGTCCACCTTCATGTTTTACCTACATAAGCACTTAGGCCAGGGCATAGAAAACCCCAAAGTTGCAAACACCCAGGGAGGTATTTTGCACTAGAAAACGACCGATCTAGGCTGTACTCCTCACATCCCATTAAGATGGGATTCCATGAGGATTTGGAGGAGGAAAATCTCTGTCCCCAGGTCCTCTTGTTCCCAGGTGTTGTCAGCATTTGATGGACGTGATGCATGCATGTCCTCCAGAAGAGAACTGAGGACACAGTCCACCGTGGTCGTTCTCCAAGGGACAGGAGAGCCAGATCTCTGAATGAAATGTATTTTCCTGTGTCCTAGAGGGAGAGTGCTCAGAATTTTAAGTCAAACCCGTTCTTATGCTTCAGCCTGGTAAAGCTAAGATGATAATTTGTATTGATGTGTATCAGACTGTGCAAGCATGCTTTAGTGCCTTGGCTCTTCTCTCTTTTTAATTTCGAAAATATTGCTGTAAGAGAATTAATTACTCGAAGAGAACACAACAGGAAAGAACTTTGGAGGGAGCTGTGTATTATTTAATTTTTACCTATGGAGTTGTTTGTTTGTTTTGTTTTGTCCTTTATTTCTAGTCTATGCATCAGGGAAGAAATTGCGTATCCTGTTACTAGAGGGCACAACGGGCCGCAGATGTGGGAGAGAAGCACTTCGGTGGCCTCTAATCCTGCCCAAGTCATTTTCCTTTTCCCACTTGTCCTGCAGAGTGTCTTGGGGCCGAGGATGAAGGCCTCAGAAGCACAGTGTGACCAGCCCCCCTGTCTCTGCCCCTTCTTGACATATCAAAGAAAGAACTCATCAAGAAAGAATTCCTCCCAGATGGTCAGGGAAAGCTCTGAGCCAGGAGGAAGGCCTATGACGCCACCTAGCCTTCCCAAGTCTCTGATCTTAGTCAGATGTGAGAAATTAAGACGCTTACTCCAGAGGAGCCCTGCCCCACGCCTCAAGGAGAAATGACAGAGCCAGAAGTTAGGAGATGGGGTCTCGCTAGGGCCTGGCTTTCCTTCTCATCCAGCTGCGTCTCCCTGCTTGGCCATCCTTCCAGGGTTATCAGTCATCAGTTCCCTTGGCCTGAGGTTCTAAAGCTTAAAGACGTGATTTTGCATCTTCTTGTAGACTGGGCTCCCATAGACAGGAAGTAAGAGCTAAGTGTGACTTCCCTCGGGTTCTCTTGCCCTTGACTGTTACCTGCAGTGTTCACATTAGCACACTCCAGAGAGGAAGCTGCTCTGTCCTTTGGGGGCCTTTGTTTCCTCCTTTCAGTGGCAGGATTTGTGTGACGGTTCAGCTTGACAGAATTGAAAATCACCTACGAGACGATTTAGCCAGTAAGGGAGTTCCCAGACTGAGTTAGGTCGGGTTAATTAGGCTGACGACCTAGCCTAAATGTGGGCACCATCCCCTGGGCTAGATTTTAAAAAAGGAGAAAATGGGGAAGCCATCTGAGCACCAGCATTCATCGCTCCCTGCTTCCGGATTGCAGACCAGCTGCCTCACAAGGCTAACCGTGCATTCTCTGCCATGGTGCTCTCAAAGCGAGAGCCAAAACAAAGCCTTCCTCCATGTCATTGCCTTGGCTGGGTATTTTGTCACACTAGGTAAAGGGAACTAATGTAGTTTGTCACTGTTGTGACTTGTGGCAGAAGGGCCCAGTCAGGGGAATTCTGACTTGCTTGTCTACCAGCACCATGATTCAAACATTCTGGTCCTACCATGTGACTGTCGGCTCATGGATGTTCCCTGCCCACCTACTGTGTGCCAGGCTCCTGTGGTGCTTACAACCTTCTGAGAGACAAAGACTTCCGCCCTTTCAGACATGGTCTCTTTAACAAAGTGATTGATAAGTGTAACACATACAGACAATCTTCATGTATGCTAGCAAGACATGGGAACCTTTAGGGAGAAGTGAAGACCCCCAAATTCGAGGCTAAACTTGAAAGTCTCTAGGCAGGTTTGATGTATGAGGAGTTGTAGGAAAGGGCAACAGGACAGGAAGGTAAGAGTTAAGTGTGCAGTAGCCCATCTGTGTGAGTCCCGTGTCTGGGGTCACATTTGCCTGAGGCACAAGGAGGGTGCCTCCTACCTTCTCAAGGACTCCAGGCGCTGTTGTGAGATTCCTAAATCTCATCAAGTCTGCAGTGTGGTGATTGTAGTGAAGGAACGGGGGCAGGGAGTGTAGATACAGGGAGAGATTCCTTCTTCGAGGAGTCCAGACCCAGGAAAATTCTTCCTTCCTTCCCTGGTTCCCATTGCTAAACTCACACACTTGGACAGACTTGGATCGACCTTGTTGGCCCCTGATTTCATCTGAAAGAGACTATGGCAGTGTTTCCAAGCACATGGTTTTCCCTAAAAGTCATGCACTATTTTCCTTAAAAGTTTCTGCCTCCCTGTACACCCCACCCTTTCCCTTTAGAAAGGAGAGAATTCCTTGACTCCTCTTTTTGCACACTAGTGAACGTTACCTTCTCTTCGATTTAAACTTGCCCTGTTTATTCCATGGAACTTTGAGGGTAAAGGAGAAATTTCCCCCTTACCCTAGTAAGGAGAAAAAAATGAAATTAGAAGGGAGTGAATGGATTTCAAATGGCTTATGTATGACTCCCAACTTCAGGGTGAGCACCGTCAGGCCTCACCACAGCCTACTGAGAAAGATGGGGCTCCAATGGTTACATGGCACCAAAAGAGCGATTCAACTAAGGTCTGGTGAGGCAGCAGCACCAGGGAACTGGTGTGGGCTTTGTGTCCTTCTAAAAGTGAGGGAAGGTTCCAGGGCCCAGGTAAGCCGGGTGCAATCTTACCAGCAAAGAGATTCCTTACTGCTTCCCCAGCTTGACCAAGGAGACAGAATCTGATTTGTTGTGTCCCCTTTCGAAGAAAAAGGAACTGGCAAGAAGTGGTGTCTGGGCAGCCAGTGCGACAGATGAAAGCCCAGTGGCCTCAGACTTCATCCTGTATCCAGCAGCTGTTAAGTTGGTTTAGCTGAGAATTTTGTCCTTTTGCTTGTTTCTAGATACACAGTAGGTTTTAGAAAATATTTTCTTTGTGCTAACAAGATGGTTTAGTGGATAAGAGTGCTTGTTGCTTAAGCCTGACTATGTGAGATAATTCCTGGATCCCACAGTGGGAGGAGAGAATCTAGTCCTGGAAGTTACCCTCGGTTTCCCGCACCCTCACCATGTGCATGTGTGTATAGACAAACAACTTAATATCATTTTAAAAGGAAAGAATGTTTCTCTCTGTTAGCTACGGAGACCATATGTCTATAGACTAAATAAGGCCGTGGCAGAGGGCTTGCCTTGGGGGATATTCCCCTGTCTGTTTCCATCAGAAAGCATTCTCTCTGTCCCCTGAATAAGCATCTCCCCTGGGCCTGGCACACGTGGGAGGTGAACACGTTCATTATTTTTCCAAGTACGCATCCTGAGAAGATGACTTACTTTGTCTGTTCCAGGTGTTGTCTGTCTGTGGTAATCACAAGCATAGCTGGCGAAGAACCGTGAATTACCCTGGGTTGTTTCTAAAGTGATGGTTTCTTAGGCTGTGTTTAAGTAAAAGTAGTCATTGGGTAGTAATACGATGCACGGCTAGACTTCTGATTGTCAAAGAGCCAGGGGCCCCAGGCTTTAAATAATCATTTAAAAAAATAATGTGGCCAGGCGGTGGTGGTGCATGCCTTTAATCCCAGCACTCGGGAGGCAGAGGCAGGTGGATCCCTGAGTAAGGTGCTAACCTGGTCTACAGAGCTAGTTCCAAGACACAGAGAAACCCTGTCTGGAGAGGCGGGTTGGGGACAGACTCCAAACAAACTCTAAATCACTGTCACGTAGTCAGTGAGGGATGGGTGGCGCTTTGAAACGGAGTTAGACCTAGTTGTCGAGGACTTGCTCTGCTCCTCTTCTGTCTTCCATACCAAAAAAGACAAGGACTTGGTGATCTTCACTGGAATCTGAGGACCCTCGTTCCCGGTCTGTACATGCAGCACGCTGCTGCCTAGCCCAGAGCCTCACCCGGCCACTTCCTAGCCCAGAGCCTCAGTACTGTCCAGCATTTCACATCTGTCCTCTCTTTCATCATAATGACAGTCCTGGTCAGAAACATCAAAATGAGATGTTCAGAACAAGGGGACATGTCCACCACCTGTCATGTAGTCTGTCTTTCTAAGGTGGCTGAGGGACATTCTTCCCAGTCCTCTGCCTCAACCGGAAGGTTGGCTCGGAAGGGGTTGAGTGGCTCTTCACCGTGGCTGGTTTCTGTTGTTTTCCTGGCCGGGTTGGTGACTGCATCATGGCACCGTCTGTTTCTAGCCCGTCCCACCCACCTGACCCTCCCAGTCTGGAAGCATCTCCCATACTGGTGCGCCCGACCTCACCCTCTGTCTCTTTATGTTTTACGCAGTGCCTTCCCCCAGTGCCTTGCTAGTAGACAACCCCACGCCTTTCGGGAACGCAAAGGAAGTGATTGCGATCAAAGACTATTGCCCAAACAACTTCACCACCCTGAAGTTCTCCAAGGGCGACCACCTCTACGTCTTGGACACGTCTGGCGGGGAGTGGTGGTACGCTCACAACACCACTGAGATGGGCTACATCCCTTCCTCCTACGTGCAGCCATTGAACTACCGGAATTCTACCCTGAGTGACAGTGGCATGATTGACAATCTCCCTGACAGCCCCGATGAAGTTGCCAAGGAGCTAGATCTCCTAGGGGGCTGGACAGATGACCAGAAACAGTCTGGCAGACCCTATAGTAACAACCCCTTCTGGAATGGAGTCCGAACAAACCCTTTTCTGAATGGGAACGCACAGCCCAGTATGGATGAACTAAACCCCAAGAGTACTGTGGATTTGCTCCTGTTTGACACCGGCACATCTTCCTTCACTGAATCCAGCTCAGCGACCACCAACAGCACCGGCAACATCTTCGACGAGCTCCCAGCCACCAATGGAATCCACTTGGAGCAGCCTGTCAAGCGAGACAACCCCTTCTTCAGAAGCAAGCGCTCCTACAGCCTTTCGGAACTCTCCGTCCTGCAAGCCAAATCAGATGCTCCCCCAACATCCAGCTTCTTCACAGGCTTGAAGTCACCCGCCCCGGAACAGTTTCAAAGCCGAGAAGACTTCCGAACCGCCTGGCTGAATCACCGGAAGCTGGCCCGTTCCTGCCATGACTTGGACCTGCTCGGCCAAAGCCCAGGTTGGGGCCAGACCCAAGCAGTGGAGACAAATATCGTGTGCAAGCTTGATAGTTCTGGGGGCTCTGTGCAGCTTCCTGACACCAGCATCAGTATCCACGTGCCAGAGGGCCACGTCGCTCCTGGGGAGACACAGCAGATTTCCATGAAGGCCTTGCTGGACCCTCCGCTGGACCTCAACAGTGACAGGTCCACCAGCATAAGCCCCGTGGTGGAGGTGAAACTGAGCAACTTAGAGGTGAGTACCTTCATCATCTTGGAGATGAAGGTCTCCGCCGAGGTGAAGGGCGACATCTTTAGCAAAAGCACAGTGGTCCTGCAGTGCCTGAGAAGCGACTCAAAGGAGGGGCCTTATGCACCCATCCCCCTCGCCTACAGCTACGGGGACACCATACAGGTGCAGCTGGACAACCTGGAACCCTGCATGTACCTGGCCATCGTCGCCCAGGGCTCCAACATTCTCTACCCTTCCACCGTGTGGGATTTCATCCACAAGAGGGTCACCGTGGGTCTCTATGGCCCCAAACACATCCACCCATCCTTCAAGACGGTGGTGACCATTTTTGGACATGATTGCGCCCCTAAGACCCTCCTGGTCACTGAGGTTACCCGACAGGCTCCCAGTCCTGCCCCCGTGGCCCTACAGCTGTGGGGCAAACACCAGTTCATCCTGTCCAGGCCTCAGGATCTCAGGGTGTGTATGTTCTCCAATATGACCAACTATGACGTCAAGTCCAACGAGCAAGCCAAGGTGGTCAGAGGGTTCCAGATGAAGCTGGGCAAGGTCAGCCGTCTGATCTTCTCTGTCATCTCCCAGAACCCCAACGAGCTGTCCGACTTCACGCTGCGGGTGCAGGTCAAGGATGATCAGGACGCCATCCTCACACAGTTTTGCGTCCAGACTCCACAGCCACCCCCTAAAAGCGCCATTAAGCCATCCGGGCAGAGGAGGTTTCTTAAGAAGAATGAAGTTGGGAAGATCATCTTGTCCCCATTTGTTGTCACTACCAAGTATCCGACGTTTCAGGACCGCCCCGTGTCTAGTCTCAAGTTTGGCAAGCTTCTAAAGACAGTGGTGCGACAGAACAAGAGTCACTACCTGCTGGAGTACAAGAAGGGCGACGTCGTGGCCCTGCTCAGCGAGGAGCGCATCCGGCTCAAGGGACAACTGTGGACCAAGGAGTGGTACATTGGCTACTATCAGGGCAAGGTGGGCCTGGTGCACACCAAGAACGTGCTGGTTGTCGGCAAGGCCCGGCCCAGCCTGTTCTCAGGGCCCGAGCTGAGCACCTCGGTGTTGCTGGAGCAAATCCTGCGGCCCTGCAAGTTCCTCACCTACATCTACGCCTCCGTGCGGACCTTGCTCATGGAGAACATCAGCAGCTGGCGGGCCTTTGCTGACGCCCTGGGTTACGGAAACCTGCCCCTCACCTTCTTCTGCCGGGCAGAGCTGGACAGCGAGCCGGAGCGGGTGGCGTCTGTTCTAGAAAAGCTGAAGGAAGATTGTAACAACCCTGACAACAAGGACCGGAAGTCCTTCCAGAAGGAGCTGGTGATGGTGAGTCCTAGGCAGGCGTCCGAGCTTCGGGTGAGCTTCCTGAGGCAGACAAGCATGGGTTATACGGGGCTGAGTCACGAGGGCACTGTTGGGAGTGTCGTGGGGTAGGATCCTTAAAGACCCCTAAGGAAAGTGTCTCTCCCCTCTTCTGCCACAGCTCCGAGCCTCTGTGGTTTCCTGTGGTCCTGAATTCACTGGTTGGTTTTTTGACAACTTGACACGACCTACAGAGTCCCTAAGAACTGGGCACATACACTGAGAAGTTGCCCCCATCAGATTGGCTTAAGGTCAATCTGTGGGGCGTTTTCTTGGTTAATGAATGGTATGGGAGGGTCCAGTCCACTGTGGTGTGTGGTGTGCTGTCCCTGTCAGCTCATCCTGACCTGTATAAGAAAGCAGACTGAGAGAGTCATGGGGAACAAGCCCATCCATGGTTCAGACTCTGTTCCTGCTGGAATTCCTGCCCCAGCTTCCTTTGGTAATCAGGATGTGTAAGCCAAATAAATCCTTTCTTCCCCCAGGTTCCTTTTGGTCACGACGATTATCACAGCAATAGAAAGCAAACTAGGACACCATGGGAAAAGGGCACAGGGCTGTGATCCAGAAGTTTCTACCTGGGTCTTTGAAGGGTATCTCTGTCTCATTACATTCGCCTGTAGGCTGTGATGGAGAGGTAGAAGTCTTTGCCCCAAAGCCTGGCTTTTGATGTGTGTTCTTGCCTTATGTTTCCTGGCGCCTCCAACATACTGGGGTGCCTTCTCACTGCCTGGGGTTCATTTGAGTCCATGGGAGCCAGACTCTTGGCTGGTATAAAACAAATTGTGAGTCTCAGAAATGCTTTAGAAAGGAGAGATTTGGGGTTGGGGATTTAGCTCAGTAGTAGAGCGCGCAAGGCCCTGGGTTCAGTCCCCAGCTCTGAAAAAAAGAAAAGAGAAAAAAAAAAAAGGAGAGATTCCATGCCTGGTTCTGAGACACACTGACCTCAGACCAGCTAGGGATGTTACTGGAGACCTCCTCGGGTCAGGCAGCAACCTAGGCTTTGGAGCATAAGGTAGTGGAACGGCCCGGTGTTTTCCCACAGGCCGCTCACCTCCGTTGAGTGGTTCTAACGTTGTCAGTAGAAACACTTGGTGAGCTCCTGATCCTTCCTGCTTCCACTGTCCTCAGCTTTTTGGCCCTTCTACTCCGTGTCCTGTCCCCACCTGCCCTTCTGTGTGACATCATCAAGCATCTCACTGAGTCAGTGCAGATGACCCTCCAAGGTAGAGCAGGGCCTTTGAATAGGACTCATGTCATGACACAGCATGGGACGAACAGGCCTCTGACTCCCCCAAGAAAGCAGATGGCAGCGTGGATTGTGGTTAGGAGGGGTCTTGACAGGTCCCAGGGGATTTTGATGGCAGCAGTTTCATTGGGAAAGAAGCCAGAAGTGAACGGGACAGCCATGGGCTCTGCATGTAGATCTCCCACAGGGGTGGAACAGGTCTCTTTCATCTATAATGCCATCTGAAGTGGATTTCCAGAAGGTCGTGGAGAGTCCCCCTTGCCCTGGCCTTCTTGGCTAGTTGGAGCTAGCATGTGTTCCCTGGGAGCCCTTTGACAGAATCCTTCATTGCCTGAAGAATTAGGCGCATCTATTGTCCCTCCCACCACTGAAGAACATTTGCTTGGAACAGGCCCAGTTCCTTCCTCTATGGGAGATGGGAGCTCTGCACCCATCTCCTGAATACTTTCATGGTCTCTCTTAAACAACATGGCAAGTTTGGAGAAGGTTTTTTGGCTTTTTGGTCTGTGGAAGGGGTCGGGAGGGTTCCGACACTGAGTCCCCTCTGCCTTCCAAACTGGAGGAGATACAACTTGGCCTTGCCTGGAACTTGGCCCTGTGGCAAGGGCAGTTTCATAATAAAAAAGAAAACAGGTTCCTCCGTTTTCTGCTATCCTTCCTTCCCAGCTATCTCAGGCATTGCCTCCCGAGGAGCTGAATTTTAATAGCTGGCCAAACCTTAAAAGCCCACTGCTGGCCAACCCCAGCATCGTCCATCTGCTGGATTTTTCATGGATTCATGACCGAGGGTCCGTTAGGTTTTTCTATAGACTTGGCTGCAGCCAGCAGGTCAGCTAGGCCAGTGCCCTCTTGTAAACTGCCTTAGCATCGTCGCCACCTCTGCTCTGGCAGCCATAACCAGAATAAGTAGGAAGTTGCAGGCTTCAGGTGTCCACTGTGCAGAGTAGAAGGGAGAGGTCTCACCAAGGACTAGAGGCTCCTCTCCATGGCCATCAGGCTCCTCCCCCACACTGTGGACCTGTGGCTGCCCATGCCTCTGCCTGTGGCCTTTTCTCTGTGTCCTCCACGTAGCAGCTGTCCCCTTGCTGGGAGCCCTGGAAGCTGGTGTCTTTCTTGCCTGGAGCTCCTGACCATGAATTCTCGCAGATGTCCACCCCAGTGTCCTTTCCAGCCCCTGATGGAGCAAACTTGTGATCCAAGACCTTCATGGTGCTCTCTCAAGTCAAGATTGCTGTGTATTTGCTTCTCACTACTGCCCTCCATTATACCTGAACTCCATGGAGGAAGGAGGGCACAGAGGAAATCCTCAAAGACAGAGCTGGTGGGGGAGTGAACAACTGGCTCTGTGAGCAGTGGCTTCAGCTAAGAGGCATCTGAGCCTTCTGCGCTCTTGTGGGTCTCATGGTGCTTCCTTTCTCTCCTGTCATTCCTGCCCTGTGTGTATCGAGGGCCTAAGGCACAATGGGTGGGATTTTGCAATGGGAGCTCCACAGTTGGCTTTTCTGCGATAGCCTGCACTCGGGTACCTTTTCGTATTTGATGGGAAGCACTGGTGGTTTTGATGATCAAAGCGGGAGAACCTCTGGGAAGCCTGTGTGTTATGTTCTAAGTCACAGGCTCTTCCCAGGGAGCAGACTGCACTGTTGGGTACATAGATAGCCAGTGTCACTTTGGAGTCAGCTGGCCGAGAGTGACAGGAGACACTTTGAAGGTTCTGAGAAGCACCATCCCTGAAGTCATTGCCCAGACCCTGGCAGGGGTGGGGGACTTGGTTCTGTTGCCTGAAGTTTGGTATGGGGATTTGGGGTTATTTCCCAAAGGAGAGAAACTGCAGAATGTTCTGTTCTGAAGGTTTTAGAATCCTGGTACATCTTCTGTTGTATTGGGTGGGCCATGGGAAGAGGGTTCTCTGAGTGTGTTTGAAAGCCATGTGGGAACACATGTCCATGTATATATATATTCTGTGAATACACTGAGTGAGGAAACCGTTTGACTGCAGGCTTGTGTGCACATTCTAGATCTGAGTTACTGTCATCTCGCCAGCATAGGTCTGAAGTAGCCTGGGGAGAAAAGGGTCATAGGCAGAACGCACAAGGGACCAACTCTAGGGACTGTGATGGGTTGTAGCCAGTAATATGCTTTTTAGTTTAAGGCTTTTAAAAATATATTTGCTTGTATTGGGTCTGTGTGTCTGTGTGAACACATGCTTTGGTCCCCTTGGAGACCAAGGAGGGGGAGGGGGGCATCAGATCCATTGGCACTGGAGTGACAGGCATTTGTGAGCTACCTGATGCGTGTGTTGGGATCTGAACTCTGGTCTTCATGACAGAGCAGCAAATGCTGTCTACTTACTAAGCAGTCTCTCTAGTCCCACACAGCATGCCTTTGGTGTGAAACACTGTTTCCCATTTTAAGGACACCACCTTGAATGGCCCCTGTGGTCTTTGTTCTTTTGGGGGGAGAGAGGTTGTTGGTTGGAAATGAGAGGAAAAGAAATTTAAGTAGAAAGAACCCACAGTGACACCATTAAAACCCTGGGAGGACTGTGAAAGCCTCTCCCAAACCCCAAACCGTATCCTGAAGACAAAACCCCCAGCAGTCCACCGGATCACAGCATGGGACTTATAGAAAGAAAGCTACAATGGGCACATTGCAGGAATGTGTGTGAGAAGGAAGGAGTGAGATTGTAAGGCACAAACTAGGAAGGCAGTTGTTTCCAGCAGGGCAGTGGATCAAGTTGCCCAAGAAACCAAGGTGGGTGGCTATCAAGAGAATAGAAGAGCCTGGGCTGGAAGAGTGGCAGGGAGACTCAGGATGGATCAGGAGGAAAAGCCCACCTTACCCTGCAGACCAGGAGACCACAGAGACTGAGCTGCTAGCTGTGTGGTTAACTGGGTGAAGACACAGCTCCATCAGTCATGTCCCTTGTGTTGTGAGGAATCTTTTCCTTCTAGACTGGAGCATCTCAGGAGCAAACACACTAACAAAAGCCCAAGTACCAGCTTACCTATTTTCCTAAGAGCTCGTAAAACGGGTCAGCAACAACATGGCCTGTGTCCAACTGTTACTGTAAATAGTACCTCACAGTGACAGCGTGTCCCTTGAGCTTCCAGCTGTCTGTAGTGGCTGTGATGGTTAATTTTAAAGTCAGCCTACCACAACCTAAGATTGTTTGTAAAAAGAGTTTCTGTTGAATTGTTAGATGCAGTGGTCATGACTGCAGGGGGATTGTCTTGATTGATGATTGATGTAGGAAGACCCACCCCGCTGTGGGCCGTGCCATTCTCTAGGCATGTAACCCTGAGACTGTATAGAACAGAAAGCAAGAAGCAGACAGACAGGACGGGTGCGTTTATTTCCCTCGGCTCTTGACGGTGAGCATGATATGCCAGCAAGTTGAGTTTCCTGCCTTGACGTCCCCTCAGTGATGGACTCTCACCTGAAATCATAAGTCGGATAACCCCTTCCTCCCGTGTTTCTCTAAGTCAGGATGATTCTCACAGCAACAGAAATCGAAGTGGAAGAGCTGCTGTCTGGCAGCGTCTTTCTGCCCCTTGAATGCTGGGACAGAAACCAGTGGCCTACAAGCTACAGCTTCAATCTGTCCCTTCAGTCATGTTAGCAAAATTCTACCTGAAGTCAGTATCGTGTTTTGTTTCCTTTGGTATTTTCCGGCATGCCTTTGTATACTTGGGTAAACCATGTGACGGGTGGGGACCTCCAGAGCTGGAATCCTGAGGCGCGTTTTCCATTACTAGTACTTGCGTGTTTCCAAAGCTCGCCTATTTGGAGAATGCGCTCAAACACACTGAGTAACAGGCAGAGCCAGGGCTGGGCTCAGAAAAAGTGGAACGAGAGGAGTAGAGTGCAGGATAGGTGAGACACCCTCATAGCTGACGTCAAAAGCACTAGCCTAGTCGTTAACGGCTACTCCCAGAAATGGAGCCTTAGCTGCCCTGGACCTGGCCCTGTGTTCTCTTGACCAACAGTGGCCAGAGAGTGGCCTGGATTTCTCAGGACCTTTGTATTCCATGCCCAGAGCCCCAGGGGACAGAGCTGGTTTACTGGCTCCTGCCAAGAGTTGACTTGAATCAGAAGCAGGTGATTTTTGACGCACTCTGTCACCTAGGATATAAGGTCACCTCCAGAGCCAGGCACCCAAGTGCATAGACACCCAGACTTGTTTGATGTGACTGAGTGACTTGCTGTCAAGCCATCTGTTCATTTGCATCCTCCCCCCAGGGCAGCACATGGAGCTGAGGTGACCTTTCCTGCCTCTGTTTATCCCTAAACTCACAGCCCATCAAACAAAGCTTACACCTGACACTTGACCACCATCATACCACACATCTGCTCCGAGACACATTCATATGATCATAGTTTTCTTTCTGGAACATAAACACATACTTAGTTCTATTTAAAACAGTTTCTTTCCAGATATCAAAATCCAAGCAATAATTAGCCCCTCTCAGGAATACATAAGTAGTTGACATGAGGTATAACCCTTCTACCCTGGCATCATGTTTGGGTCAACACCTGGTGTCATGTGCCCAGCATCATGGAGAGAACCTCAAGAACTGGGACCTGCTTCTGCCGCTGGTCTCCCTCTGGTCTCTGTCTAAGGGGCTCTGGACTTAGCCAATCAGCATCTGTCAATGTGTCCTGTCACCAGCACAACAGACACACTTGGCCAGCTTGAGTCAAGCCTTCCCATGGCTGGAAATACCACTCACCTTCCCCTACTGCCTCTGGGAAGAGTATCAGTCCGGCCCTGGTTCATAGGCGGGTGGCTCTTATAAGGACACTGGCCATGGTGGCCTGCCACTGTGACCTTACCATTGTTCATGTTATATCCCAAAAGCCCTGTAAGGCTCCTCTTGCACATGCACAGTGCTGGGCAGGGGGCCTGTACGCTCCACAGGCCTTAGAACTCTTAGGCAAAAGAGCATCATCAACAGGTTGACTGTCCCCCAGAGCCAAGCCATCCCTGGCCTCATGCTGCATTTCATCTTCCCAGGCTTTGCTGAAAATGGACTGTCAGGGCCTGGTGGTCAGACTCATCCAGGACTTTGTGCTCCTGACCACAGCCGTCGAAGTGGCACAGCGCTGGAGGGAACTGGCCGAGAAGCTAGCCAAGGTCTCCAAGCAACAGATGGATGCCTATGAGTCTCCTCACCGAGACAGGAATGGGGTGGTAGACAGTGAGGTGAGTGGGGCTCCAACCCCTTGGTTACTTTCCTTGCCCCTCAGTCTATCCTAGGACCAATGGGATACAACAGTAAAATATCTACTTCATAGCACTCTGGCAGGGCAGGCTGAGGTGAAGTGAGTTTGCCCAATACGGCGGGAGCCGTAAGCCTGTCTTCAGAGCCTGGTGTAGAGGGATCAGGGCTGCTCTGCCACCATCTGGGAAGTGCGCGCTGCCCTCTCTTACTAATTTTACTTTTAAATGACCTCCTGTAAGATCAATGAGTATATTAACAGAGCCCTGGGGGGTCCACTCTATTGGCTGAATCCCTGCTATGTTACCTAACTTAGACAAAGGTGGGTGTGCTGAAGTCATGCCCATGCCCGACACTACCTGTTTGTGGAGGTGACCCTGGAAAGCTGATTCAGACTCACCAGACAGGGAAGCAGCAAGTCCTGAGCATGAGTGTGTGCTTCCTTTGCATGGGCACTTTCTGATACACGGCTCAGGTGAAAGCGGTGCTATAAGGCAGGAGAAGTCCATCCTGTGACTCAGACACAGGAGGACACCACCCTTCCCCCAGTGCAGGCCATAGCAGCTCCCCCTGCTGCTGTTACAGGAGTGACTGAGGGACCTCACCATCCTGACTTTTCTCTCTTCCTTTTTCCATGTTTCTGCTCCCCGAATCACCCAGGCCATGTGGAAACCCGCCTATGACTTTTTACTCACCTGGAGCCACCAGATTGGGGACAGCTACCGAGATGTCATCCAAGAGCTGCACATAGGCCTGGACAAGATGAAGAACCCCATCACCAGGCGCTGGAAGCACCTCACGGGGACACTGATCCTGGTGAACTCACTGGACATCCTGAGGGCAGCTGCCTTCAGCCCCGCGGACCATGATGACTTTGTGATCTGAGCAGGGCCCCTGCCCTACTGCTCACCAGGGCTGGGGCTCCACCCAGTAGTACTGGGACTCCTCCTACTACTGCTGAGACTCCGCCCACTAGTGCTGGGACTCCGCCTACCAGGGCTGAGACTCCACCCATCATCTGTCCACAGGGGGCGCCCATGCCATCACCCGGTGGTGCAGGGAGGGATGGCCGCTCAGGTCCAGGCCCATCTACCAGCCATGCCCAGGAGGGACTGAGGACTTTGACTCTCTTCCCCTCCCCTTTATCCAGGGGCAGGTCCCAGGGGGCTTTCTACTTCCAGTTGCCAATTGTGTTGCTTTCTATATGTTGAAATGTACTTTAAATTTAAAATCACTTTTTTTAACAGAAGACTTAGAGAGAACGTGAGAAAGGCGGTATCTAATTTTTTAATGGACTGTAAAGGTTATTTAAAAAAAATCCACCTTAGTAAAAGCAAATGCTGTTGAGGTCTATGTGTTCTTTAAAGGCCTTTGTAAATTATGTCCCAGGTGTATATGGATATGTTAAGGCCATGGGTGTTTTCTGAGTCCCAGACATATCTTGCATTTTGACATTCAAAGTGGGAACGATACTGGCTTCATGCAGACATGTTCCACTAGTCACCTGTGAGAAGGCAAGTTTGTGGGCCTGGTGGCTTTCAGTAGGTGGCCCTGAGGCTGCCCACCTTCCCTCCTTTCTTGCTGTCCTCAGCGGCCATCCACACAGCATGTTGCTCTGTGTGCTTCGGTGAACTGCAAAGTCCCTGCACGGTAGCTCGGTACCATTGAGATTCTTCCAACAAATAAGAAATCAGCTGGAGTTGGGGGTCCCTGTCACCCCTGTGTGTTTGGTTATTTGCAGTAACCAGTCTGAAGAACAATGCCCCGAGAGCAAGGTGGTCCCTGCCACTCTGGGCCATTGAATGCTGCCTCCCTCAGGGCAGTCCCACCTCTGCTATAGGTGGGAGGGACGCCCTAGCACCCAGCCAGAACCTGGTGGCCCCTGGCTCTTCCCAAGTCCACCACGGTCACCTGGTGACTTTTCAGGTGACATCACATGCTGGCATGTAGAGGTGTCATCTGCCATTGCCAAACTCCATACCTGATCTCTCACGTTTAACCTCCTCCTTCCTGGTGCGCCCACATCTCCTTAGGATAACAGTACAAGGGGATAGTGTAGTTGTATAAATGTTAGCAGGGGGAACGTTTTCCCTGAGTGATGCTCTCTGGAAAGCTGGGAGCTTGCAGACGATTATATTGAACATCAAGGTGATGTTGACTTCCAGGCTCACACAGAAGCCGTGGCATTTGTGGAGGAAACAGAGAGTAGAACACATACCAGAAAGACCAGCAGTTAAGTGACCCTGGTAATGGGAAAAACTCGAGCTGTCTGTTTACAGGGCCAGTTCCAGACCCGCCATCTGCTTTGCAAGCGCGGGCTGATGACCGGTGTACAGCCTCCGCACTGAGCTGAAATGTCTATAGCTTCTGAAGCGGCACCTGCAGACCCCGACTCAGAAGTAAACAGTGGGCATTAGTGCTGCAAGAACGAAGTCACAGGACCCCCTGGTCACCGCAGTAACGAAGGCCTGTCACGCTGTACCTTCATTTTGTCCAGAGAGCATCTCTTTTGGCCTTTTTCCCCCAAAGAAGAAACAAAACCAGTCGCACCTTAAACCATGGATATTTTTCCTCAGGGGCTTTGAATAGTTTCCTATGCAACAAGTCTTGTAGCACAAATTAAATTCTACAAAAGTTGCGGTAAATTTTATTTGGATATTTGAACTGGTTAGTGTGTGTGTGCGTGCGTGTGTGTGTGTGTGTGTGTGTGTGTGTGTGTGTGTGTGTGTGTGTCTTTCTGTGCCCAGCCAGACTTTAAATAAAACCTAGCATAAAGTCAGTCAGCGAATAGGTTCCTGTCAGTCACTCTGACAGTGTGGCAGTTAATATATAGGGGACGTTTTCTCTAGCTGTTAACTTAATTGTTCCTGAGTGGGTAGTGTAATCATTCATGACAACCAGGTAGGCGTCAGTGTTACCCAGGGCACCCAAATGAAGGAGGCAGATGTCTCCTTGTTCCTGGTTCCTACCACCAGGTAGGAACTGGTACCATCATCCCCCTTCACAGAGTACAAGACCCAGCCGTTTCTGAGTGTGCTTGGCATCTCTGGGGCCTGCTGAAAGCAGCAAGCAATGGAGGCCTTGCCCTGGTTACACTTCCCGTTGTCAGGAAAAGTGGAGCAAGGAGTGAGTGTAGGCACTGGTCCTGGGGACCAAACCCAGCTAGAGGTAGTGGGGAGGAGCTGGGCTCATCAAGAGTCTGTCTGAGAGGGTGTCTTCAATTGGACAGCTCAGGACAGGCCAATTAGTCCTGGACATCAACCCCTGGTTTAGTCCAGATAAACCTGTTCTCGATTTAGGATGATTTGATAAGTTTTTGCCTATTTGGTAGTTGAAGGCCAAGTCCCAGCTGGACCAAAAACAGGCCAGACCTGGGAACTGTGTCTATAGGGTTGACACATGGGTAGCATTGAGAAGCTAAGCCTCTGAATGGTCTAGGCTTGTCAGATGGCCCAGAGCCCTGTGAGCTCAACCCCCTCCATTGTCTATGTCTACGTTAATTCTGACTACTCCTTCCTGGATCTCGAATGTCCCCCACAGGCCCTGGAGTTAAAGGCTTGGTCCTCAGCAGGTCACTGTTGGGGGATGGGGGTGGAACCTTTAAAAGGTAGGACCTGATAGGAGGAAGCTAGGACACGGAAGTGTGCCCTCGATGAGCACTGGGAGACGAACTCCTCCCTTTGGTTGTTGTTTTGGGATTTTGGTTTGGTTTGCTTTTAACCTGGCCATGAAGTAGATGGCCTCTTTGGCCATGTAGTCCCTACTGTGTATGTTTCCAAAGGCTCCTTAACGGCAGAGCCAGTCAGTCCTTGACAACAGCTCCTGATTTGTGAGTCTAGGTAAACCTGTTCTCATTTCAGAAGGATTTGCTGGATTTTCACCTATTTTGCAGTTGAAGACGTAATCCCATGTTAGCCTCATAACTTACGTGTTACACGTGGCTAATAGGAAGATGGATTTTTTTTTTCAAGCGATAAGTGTGGAAACTATTAGAGCCTTGATTAGGTTGGGCAAGTGCTGTGCCACAGAACTATACCTGGGTCCCACCCCCACCCCCCCGCCCCAGGCCAGAAGCAAGGATTTTACCCCAGAGCAGCCCTAACAGATGCTATGAACTTGAAAACCGCAACCTCTCACCATTGCAGAGCCCAGAAATCTAAAATGAAGCTATCAGATGACCTAACCAGTTCATTCCCTCATTATTAGGGCACCAATAGCTGAACTTAGGTCCCACCATAACCTAACGTGGTTTCATCTACACAGACTAATCCAGATGACTCAGAGGTAGCAGATTTTGACACCGTGCAACACAGCATGCCGTGTCTCACCTTCCAAGCCGCTCGGTGAAAATCGGTGTTTTAATTCTGTTGACACAGATACTATTGATATTGACAAGTGGCACACAGCTTGGGAATTTGTAGGTGTCCTTTGGGACCGAATACTGAGAGAAGATGTAAAAATTAGATACAGGGCTTGGTAGCATCCACCTTTAATTACGGCAGGTGAATCTCTGAGTTCAAGGCCAGCCTGGTCTACGTATCGAGACCCTGCCTCAAAAAACTAAAAACAAACAAAAGTAGGGTGGGTGGGGGTTGCTGGAGAGCTGGCTTGGTGGTTAAAAGCCCACACTGCTCTTGCAGAAGACCAGAGTTCAGTTCCCAGCACCCATGCTGGACAGCTCACAACTACCTGTAACTCCGGCTCCAGGGAGTCTAGCCCCACTTGCCCCTTCAGGTTCTTGCTTTCACACAAGTACATACCACATACTACATAGCACATAGCACATACCACATACTTAATTACAAATATAATAAAGCTTTAAAAGAGATAGGCTTGGTTTCCGAGAAAGCAAGACGGGTTTTACCCATGCTAAGTTTTTGTTTTGACCTCCACCCTTGGTACCTACCGAGTCAGACTTTAGAAGTTCTTTTCTCGAGTATTTATCACCGGGCCACAACTCCCAACTTATCATAGAACCTTCCTATCAGGTCTCACTAGAGCTTACCAGCCAAGCAGTGAGGCGGGAAGTAAGATCTTTGCTCTCACCATTGCCAACCCCTCCCCAAATGCACCACATCCTATTTCCGGTGCACTCTAGCGTCTCTCTTCTCCCCTATGGAACACAGAAGTCTTCTTTAAGGGAATTACTGGGGATCGAACCTAGCCCCTCACCTATGCCAGGCAAGCACTCTATCGCTGTGCTAACGTCTCAGCTCTTGATTTTTTTAAGATACAGTCTCGCTAACTTGCCCAGGTCATTCTTGAATTCCCTCTGGAGACGAGGCCTTGGACTTCCTGCATCCCTCTGCCTCAGCGTTCCAAGTAGCTGGAATTCCAGGCCTGGCTCCAGAAATCTTTGCTGCCCAGGTGTTCCCTTCCCTCCCTCCTGGCAGGGTTACACACTGAGCTCTGCACAGAAGAAGCCTGTCTGTCTCTCAACCCCAAGATGTTTGTTACAAGAGGGGGGTCATTGCTATGTGTAATAGATTTTAAACTGAGAGGGCTGTAGCTATTGGAGTGGGTAACAGGCTTCGTGCTGCGCTTACTACCAGCACAAAAGCAAGTGGAAACTTGAATAATGAATGCATCAAAACTGGCTCAGATCCGAAGAGGTCAAAGAACATTTCAGGAATGGAACTCGGTAAACCGTATCCCAAGAACAGGCGCGCCAAGAACCGGAGACCTTTCTATTAGGTACCTGATGCTGTCACAGAATTCCATGCTTTGCAAACTAGCTTGAAAGGAACTCAATTAGCTCTTTGTGCCACGGGCCCCTTGACAATTTAATGAAGGCAAGAGACACCTCACAATTCTATAAATGCTTAAAACCTGGGAGGACAAAGAAAGGCACTCCCCCTGTATATGTAGCAAAGATTATGACTACTTTTAAGTATGCTGCTTTACACATTAATAACACCGCCTAGTGAAAGCGCTCATCTGCACCGGATGCTAAGCACAGTGATTGGAGGTCTGGGCACCACACTCCACAGAGCACACAATGGTTGGACTTCCTGCATTTTACTCAACCAGACAAACAATGGCTGCAGTCTTGTCAGCACCAGACATGTGGCACACTGATGGAGGTCTTATCTGACCAGGCAGTCAAGACAGCAATGGAAGGTCTCATCCACACTAGACACTCAACACATCAGTGGAGACTATTCAATCAGACACAAAATAGTGGAGGTTTTTATCCCACCAGACTCGCAACACAGTGATAAGCATTTAGACATCTGCAAAAAACATTCACAGACATAGAGGTCTGAGAATTCTCTGGAGTGTCTATAAATTAGCTCCTTGAAACTCTTGACAGAAATGATAATGCCCAGAAGATAATAAAAATAAAAAGTCAATTTTCCCTTCATTAAAAAAAAACACTCATTCTGAGGGAGCCAGTCTCCAACACTTTAGCTATCCACATTGTTATAAAAATCTCTTGTGTTAGTATTTTTGCTCCAAGCTAGGAAGGGTGATCATTTAAATTTTTTGATCCTCTAATTTATTATTTTGCCTGATGGGAGAGAGGCTAAGACCGGAAGAAATTAATTGGGGTGCGAGGTCAGGTATCTAAAGTCATTTTTCTTAATTTTCCATTTTAATTGGCTTGTCTTAAAAATATCGGTACTCATATATAAATACATTATGCATTTTTTTATAAACTTAGCTGGGTGGGATCTTGCTCTGTGATTACCACTCCAAAATCTCTCTCTTTTTTTAAACATTTATTTATTTATTATGTATATATACATCATACAGCTTTCTGCCTGCGTGTATGTGCCTTCAGGCCAGAAGAGGGCATCAGATCCCATTATAGATGGCTGTGAGCCACCATGTGGTTGCTGGGAATTGAACTCAGGACCTCTGGAAGAGCAGACAGTGCTCTTACCTGCTGAGCCATCTCTCCAGCCCACATTATGCATTCTTATATGTATACATATACACATATACATATATGAGTAATGCTGAGTATATTTCTCATCTCGGAGGGTAACCAAAGACTTCTCAGAGTGCATCAATTGTCCTGTGAGCTGCAGGTAGGTGGAGCCTATACACGCTCAACAATGCCTGTCACCAACATGGGGTTCAAGGATGTCCCAGCAGGGGACCATCAGTTCTTTTGGGGGAGGTCTTACACAGAAGCGAGCAGGTGAAGGCATGCTCAGTGGAGTGGATAGGGAAGGGGGAGGGGCCCATTGAGGGGTCTCCGGAGCAGGAAGAGCAGCTGCGGGGAGACAGGCAGAAGAACGGCACCCATAAGATACGTACCTGTACCCCTACTAAGAGTACGGGGTATGGGGGAGGCCATGGAGGAGAGAGCTGTCCTGGAGGCTCTAAGAGAGAGAGAGGTGCTTTAGTGGTATTTACTAGGCACTGCCCTAGACTCAAGGGGTGCGCTGTCCCGAAGGAGCCAAGAAGCTGATAGGAGCCAGTATCTACCAAATCAGTATCCAGGGTTAGGTCAGGAAGAAGCCAGAGCTGAAGAGAAGAATTCCAATCCAGGGCAAGAATAGAGGGTAGCCTTGGCAGGGAGGGGAGAAAATCTCTGGGAAAGTGCTGTGTGAAGAACAGTGACTGCAGTTGGTTCTAGGTAAACCACACACACACACACACACACACACACACACACACACACACACACACACATGCCTGATAGAGTGATATAAATTTTAATGATTCTACTTATTATACATTTATTATTAATTTTAATTTTAAAAATTAGAAAACCAAATACCATGTGGTTTTGATAAATGTTTACACTGTATCATGGTTAAATCCAGTTAAGTACTTACCTTGAACATTTTTCTTCTTTTGAGACAGACTCTTGTGTACCCTCAGACTGGCCTCAAGCTCAATATATAGCCAGGGATACTTAGGAACACCTGATCCTCCTGCCTCTGTCCCTCGGGTACTGGGGTTGCCAGTGTGCACCGCCTCACCCAGCTCTCAAGCAAAGTACGTTGTGGTGAAAATTCTCCAAGTCCTTTCAGCTCTTTGAAATGTGTAGGGCACTGTGGCTCTATACAGGCAGCCCCTGTCTAACAGCTCACCAAGCAACCGCTCCTCAGCCTCTTCCTCCTCAGCCCTTAGCTCCTGTGAGATAGGAATTCTCCATTCCATGTGTGGGTTTGAGAACACATATGTGTATGCATGTATAGATATGTATGTACATACATGTATGTATATGATACATATAGATGTATGTGTGTATATGTGTGTTGCTGTTGGCATGGATGTAGACATGTTTCCAGGGTGTATTCATCTTTGCATGCAAGTGGAGGCCTCAAGTCCAGAGTCTCTCGCTCTCGATCATACTGTGTAATGGCTATTCCTGGTTGTCAGCTTGACTATATCTGGAATGAACTAAAGTCCAGAATTGGAGGGCTCAGCTGTGATCCAGATCTTGAGGCTGGAAGACACAAGTTTCTGACCTGGATCTTGGTATGGAGATCTTGAAGCATAGTGGCCATGAAAATCTTAGGCCCAGGCAAGGTAGTTAATCCCAGTAGACTGAGGTAAGGAGATCCGTGAGTTCAAGATCAGCCTGGGACAAAGCAAAGCATGGTTGTATGCACCTTTACTCTGGGCCTCATCTGCTGTAGACCTAACGTAAGGACATTGGAAGAAGGAAGATTCACTCTTCCTTGCCTGCTTGTGTTTACTTTGCCAGCACATCTGTTGGAATCTACTGAAGTCCAGCTGAAACAAGGAGCCCAGTGGGACTGAGAAACTACAGATTCTCAGACTTCCCATCCACAGCTGCCCACTGTTGGGTTAGCTGGACTGCAGACTGCAAGTCCTCACAATAAATTCCCTCAATGTAGAGAGACATTTCCATAAGTGCTGTGACTCTAGAGAACTCTAATACAATACTCGACCTCATTCATTCATTCATTCATTCATTCATTTTTTAAAACAGGGTTTCTTGGTGGACCTGGGGCTCCCTGTTTTGCATAGACTGGACGGCAAACAAGCTCCCAACTTTACCTGTTTCCCAACCCCCAGTTCAGGGTGACAGGCGCATACCATAGCAGCTGGCTTTTAAGTGGCTTCTGAAGATCAGAACTCGGGTTGCCGTGCTGCCCCCTTCCCCAAGACCATTCTTTGCCTTTCATTCTGTAGCAGTCACATGCCCGAATTCACACACATGCACACACAGGCATGCACACTAAACATATGCAAAGAACAGAGAAGTAAGTGGCAAAGTGAAAACAGGGTGTATGTGCTGTGGTTTGGAATGCACCGCTCAAATGTTCAGACATTAAGCCAAGTGCTATATGTAGTACATGGCCATGATTTGGGTGTTCAGAAAGTTGAGGCAGGAGAATTATGGATCTGAGGCTGTGGGCTACATAATGAAACCCCATCTCAAATTTACTTATTTATTTGTTTGTTTATTTATTTATTTATTTAAAATTCACGTACAGAGCTGAAGAGTTGGCTCACTGGTTAAGAGAACATATTGCTTTTGAAGAGGACCCAAATTCAGTTCCCAATATCCACACCAGGCGGCTCACAACTACTGTAACTTCAGTTCCAGGGCATCCTCTTCAGTATTCCATGGGCACTCTATCCACACACACACACACACACACACACACACACACACACACACGCACGCACGCATGCATGATTTAAAATAATAAAAATTAAAAAATTAGATGTGAAATATAACGGCCAATGTATGATCGCCTTTAAGAAGTGATTGGATTACTGAGGGCTCCTCCATAGCACTCAACTCACTGGCTCCTCTGCGCTCACCCCCCCACCCCATCCTGAGAAGCTCTACAGGAGCTCTACAGCTCATGGCTTCATCCTGAAAGAAGAGACCCGTTCTTCTCCATAACCGTCAGCTTCCGGTCTCCAGAATTGGGAGGGTCTTTGGTATTTTGTCATAGCAGTTCTCCAAAAAGTGAGTCAGATGAGCAATCTAGGCCAGTGACCAGTCTCCCACCTCAGACACAGCCACAGAGGATGTGGGACGCGGAGGAGAATCCATTCCATCTGTGTTCGATTAGGCGGGCGGCTGTGGGTCTCAGAGAGTGGCAAGGTCCCTGGACTGGGAAGGTATTAATATAGAACTTTCCTGGAATGTGGGGGCAATAAGGTCAGATGCTGTGTCTGGGGAGAAAATCAGACTAAAATATAAGTAAATACAATACGAAGGGCACCATGTATCTAGAACTCCGGCTCCACCTTGTAAGACTGGGACAGAACTGAAAGAGTAGAACTGAAAGAAAGCCAATACGTAGGAAGTAAGATACGAGACTCTTGTCACATCCATCGCAATGGACATTAGGCTTTAAAATCAACTACTGATCATTCTGCTCCTTCTCAGCTCCCTGTGACTGTTACTCGAGTCTTGTCTCCTCAGCTCATCCTCTGACAGAACGGTCCTTATGAAAATTAGCCTGTGATCCTCTCTGCTTAACCTGCCTCTTGGGCTCTCCCCTTGTCTCCAACGGAGATTTCTGTGCCACCACACAGGTCATTGAGGACTCAGTGTGACGTCTACCTACATACATGAGAGTTTGGACATCGCCCTGTAATTGTCACTAAAACACATTTTGGCAAATTGGTCTTAACCCTAAAATGCATCCCTTTGTTTCTTTTGGGTGGTGATGTGCCTTTTATCTGAGGACTGACATTGGTTGACAATGGGTGCCAGTGATGGCAGTTGTTCTAATGCCTTACTTGGCAACCCAGAAGGCTGGGTGGGGGCAGGCACCACACATCTTTCAAGACTTGAACTGTGGATTCAAGGAGGGCTGTGGAGCACAGCTGACACTTCCTGGCTTTGTGAGCCATGCAGCTCTCGGTGGTCTGGATCATGCCTTCTGTATGTCTTTCATCTTGCAAACACTCTCACTATATCTGGAACCCTCAAAGCACAAATTCTCAGCTTCCTTTGCAGCTAAATATATACTCATGACCAGCTTCCGCCATGCAGAGCTCTGGTTTGGGAGCCAGGGACTGTAGGAGCAAATGACTTGAGAGAAGTCTCCAACTTTCCAACAGGCGTTGAGATGATCCTGCCATGGGGTTACAGGAGACTGTGACAGTTTACTGCTTCCCTAGTGCCGGACAGGCCTGCTACTGCAGAATGTTCCTCTCGGGGACAGTTCTAGACATTCCCTGGCTGTTTAACATTGAGTGGGGGACATCCCTCCTGGAGCTCCAGTGCCGGTCAGCCCTTGCCACTTGGGTTGCTGGTACCTAAGCATCTGCCTGTGGACTGCTGACCTCTTCCAGTGTCAGCTCTGTTGGTCAGATTCCTCTTAGGGCATTTTCCTTTAAGATGCTAAAGTCCCTTCCTTTGCTTTCCACGGCTGACCTTTTTTTGCAGTAACTTGGTGTGACCCACACTGTGAGTGGGGCGGCCAAAATACCCAAACACAGGCAGTCAGTTTGTGGTTGATTGAACAGTCATGGCAGGCAAGTGCTCTGAGGAAAATGAGGCCAGGTATTCATGCCGGGAGATCTTTGGGTGCACCTGGTGTATTTTCTAGTTTGTTAAACAGATATATGGGGTTTTTTCGGGGGGTGGGGGTGGAACTTTCTATGCTGTTTCTAGAAAGTTCTGTATCTGCTCGTTTTTGGTTCCCTGGTCTTTCCGCTGCAATATTGCATATGTTCAGCCCAGCCGAGATTCGCACATTGGGAGGAACCAGTGCTTGCTTTAGTTTTCACACACCCACATGTTTTTCTGCACTCCTAAGTGCAAAATCAGCTCGCGCCCAGGGTGCAAGATCATCCTTCGTGGGTGTGAACAGCAGATGCGCGCTGGGGAGCGCCGGCAACTCAGGTCCTCTCTGAGTGGCCAAACCCTTTCTGAGTGTTGGCCCATCACATCCAAACAGTCGGGAGACAGGGAGGGGGCCTGAGGGGATGCAGGTAGCTGCCTGGCATGCGGTTGCTCAACTTCGCATGTACTAGAAAAGCAGAGCAAGTGAATTTAGTCCCTTCCCTGTTTGACTCCCAGCCTAGCTGGAAAACAAATACAGAATGGATTCCCGCCGAAGTCCACGCTCACAGCAACTTGTAACAGGAGCCTGTGCACGAGAGTCAGAGCATGCTGTGGAGGCAGATTCCTTATGCGGCCAGCAGATGCCTAGGAATGTAATTATGCTTCAAAAACTTCAGAAGATTGGATTAGCCTTCTCCGAGGCATCCGCACAGCACCTGTATATAACCCTAATTATCACATCCTCCAATGTGACAGATGAGTTGAGAAGCCGAAGGGAGAGGAGGTGAAGACTGTGTGCTGGAGACCTGGAGTACTTGACCTAGTTAGAAATCATTCACACAGCCCTGGGGATTCATATGCAATTCCTATGACGTGGGAGACACTATCATGTTCAAACGTTAGATCTGTACAAAAAACATAGAGATGTTCTGATGGCTAATGTCGCTACCCCACTGAGCAACCAAAAGAAGAGAAAATGTGTTTCGAGGGAGGCCTCGAACAACTCTTGCAGAAGAGTCCTGGCCTCTTGTTTTCTTCCTTTTAGTTGGCTAAGGGTTCCTGATGCTGTGATGAAACATGACCAAGGCTTGGGGAGGAATGGGTTTGTTCTGCTTACACTTCCAGGTAAGAGTTCACCACTGAGGGAAGTCAGGGCAGGAACAATAGAGACCAAAGACTGTGTTTTATAAAAAGAAAGAAAGACAGAGCCAGGAATATGTTCAGTAGAGGCACGGTATGGTGAGGTGAAAGGGGGTGCCTCTGTGGGCCCATACTGAGGCATCCCTTCTCCCCTGAGGGAGGGAGGGAGGGAGGGAGGGAGGGAGTAGAGGCTGGCCATGAACATGTGGAGTGAAGAAAGAGTAGGGAGAGAAGGGGCAGAGAGGGAAGAGGGTAAGAGGGTAAGAGAGTAAGGGAGTGAGGAGGGGGCAAGCAGCCCCTTTTATACTGAGTCAGGCATACCTGGCTGTTGCCTGGTAACTATGGGGTAGAGCCTAGAAGGAATGCTAACAAAGACCACACATGTGCAGGCAGTTGCTTTTGGGTTTCATTGTTTCCCAAGAAAAACAAGAGAATGTAGTTGTTGACTAGAACCCTAAGCTGGATGGAGGGAAGGTCTCCTGAAGAGGTGTCCCCTTAGCACCTGGAGGAGACTGTTGATTGAGAATGAATACTTCACATAAAAAAGGTCTCCAATCCCCAAACAGAAATTGACATTCGAAAAAGGAACTTGGTTTTGTCACGAGTGACTGTATTCTGGAATATAGTTCCCCTCCCTCAGAAGTGAGCTCTGCCTTGCAATTATATGGTACTTCAAACAGGCAGCTTTTCCCTGTCCTTATTGATAGGATTGGTTTCAAGATGTATTCAGCATACAGTACCTCTCTTTGCATTATTTAAATGCTTACAATAGGCCGGGAATGGTGACATAAACGTTTAACCCCAGCACTCTGGAAGGCAGAGGCAGGGGGATATCTTCTTTGAGTTCAAGAGCTGCTTAGTCTGAGTTCCAGGACAGCCGGGGCCTCATCCAGAAAATCTGTGTCAAAACCAAACAAACCAACAAAAAACCAAAACAAAAAAAATCCCAAAAGTAATGAAAACCATTTACAATAACTGATCTTATTTTGCAAGGCATTCGGATGGCAACAGATGTCTGGCTAGTTATTAAATATAATTATTATTTTCTTCTCGCAGCTGGGGGAGGAGCACCAGCCTGGTAACCTGGGGAGACAGAGGGACTTCAACCAAGATCTTTTCTTTTTCCTTTTTAATGGAGCAGTGCAGATCATGGATCACCATTAGACCCAATAGGAGGTACACAAGAAAAGCAATGACACTGGGGTGTGTCTGTCTCAGAAGCGGGGTGGTGCGCATCTGCATTTGGCGAGCTTTCCACCTCTTTCTCAGGAGCACTGAGGTGTGAAGAGAACTTTGGTTTTAACTCAGTGCTAAGACACTGGGCTGAAAAGGAGGCTGTAGAGTGCGAGTCTGGGAGGGGGCCGGGATGTTTCTGATGTGCTTCCTGTTTCACTAATATCCCCTGCCAGCTGTTCTCCCTGTCCCTCTGAACTTCAATTAAAGCCAGGCCATTGTTTTCTGGGAGTTTTCTCTGATATAAACTACACAACTGTGACCCCAGCTGCCCCCACATGAGGGAGAAATAGCCCCAGGGTTTTGCAACAGGGCCTTTATCGCCTTTGCTGGTGACTCCCAGCAGCACAGTGAGCTCCCAGGGGAGGAGAGAAGCCACCTCAGGGTGTGAACACAGGACTGACAGAGAGGCTATTTTCGGGAACAGTGGCCTTGCAACGTGGGCAGCTAGCTGTACAGGGCTGGAAATCGATGCGGACCAGTCTACAGTTGGGGCTTTGCAAAAGGGATTTCCCACAGCAGGGCAGGCTTAGCAGGTCCTCAGTTTCAGGGAAGAAGTGGCCTGTGTGTTTCTACAGGATGTATCAGAGCAATCCGGCTCCTTACTGTGGGCTATACATTCAGTAGGAGCCCCCCTGCCATCTCTACTGGGGCATCTCAAAACAAGACAGCAATGCCCGCAGGTCAGTAAAAAGCGAGAAGATAAATCACTCTGAAGACAGTTCAGGCGACTGCATCTGCTTTAGTGCACACAAGCAACCACTTACATGGAAGGAGCCTGTTGACCGTGATTGGTTAGCACATTACCTGGATCGTGAACACTCAGACCACCAGGGTCTCTATGCAGAGAAAGCACATGGAGGAAGACGTAGGGACTGAAGACTCATCGACAGGCCAGCTGCCTGCTACTCACACTGTTTCAGAACTCAGAGCTCTGACTTCCGGGGCATAGTGGGCCACTTCCGGGGCATGGTGTGCGGTGTTTCTTCTTTAGAAGCATGGTGTGCCAGGTAGGCTGTCTGCCAGGCTGTGCCTGAATTTTCTCCTACGTTCACTCCCCTCTGCCCCCGTTGAGTGTCCTTTGCAAGCACCCAGGCTAATAAAAGCCTCAGATATTTGCTTAGGGCTTACTTGGGGGGAGGGGGGAAGGGGACTTCAGAGACAATAGCTTATTGGACCCTTATTGGCAATGTCTTTTGTGGTAGGCACAATTATTGCCCATGTTTCATAGATAAGAAAGGAAACTGCCGGGGTTGCTATGTAAGTGCAGGCCCCCAAGTTCTGGTTGCCCCAGAGACAAAACAAAAAACAAAAAGCAACAACAACAACAAAAACCCTGCAGATAGACCCAAGTCATGCAGTGTGACCTTGCCCCCAAGTTATTTCTGATTGGTGGATAAAGATGCCTATAGCTGGACAGAATTGGGATAGGTGGACCTTGGTATTCCTGGCCTTGGGGGTCAGAGGAGACCATGAGGGGAAGAAGGTAGAAGAGAAAGGGATAAGACGCCATGGGTTAGGAGTCAAGAAAGCATGATCCTGAAAGTTGGCCAATTGGAGTAAGTTATAATTTGGAGTTATTGATAGAAAATAGATTTTAATAATGTACAGGGTTGATATCTGCCTGCAGTGGCGAATTAATCTGCTCTGTGTTCTCCGGGGGTCACACTTCCAGCCACCCACCAGAGCCCTCTGAATTCGCTAATGAAAGGCACACACACACACACACACACACACACACACACACACACACACACATGCTTAATTTTGAGATGCCTTGACTAGCTCAATGATTGGGTACTTCTGAAACTCCCTGGAGCCAGCAAACACTGTCCTCCAGTATTCCTGGTTTAACACTTCCTAAATCTATATTTTACCTTTACTTCCCTGTCTCTTTCTGGGCTACCCTCTATCTTTGCTGCCCAAGACATTTCTGGGCAGCCCTTCTGGGGGCTGCTTTCCTTCTGGTACCTACATTTCAGTCTTTATTCCTTCCTGGTCCTTCCCAGCGTGGTCTTTCCTACCCCTTCTCCAGTCTGCATTTTCTTCCTCCTCCCTCATTCTTACCCCAGGAACCTAGAAGTCCCACCTCCTTCATCCTGCCCAGCCACTGGCCATTGGCTATTTACTGATTAATCAAAAACCAGCTGGGGACCGGAAGCTTCAGTGGTTGGACATGCAGATACCCCATTTGGGGGGCTGAATTAAGACAAAATATTAGAACCAATTCCTAACATTTGCCCAGTTGATTAAGGCTTATTATAAATATAAAGGTTATATGTGTCTTTTATTCAGAAACTAAATGTCAAAGGCAGGGAAGAAACTCCCAGATTGGGATTAAATATTATCAACAATAAGAAACAGAAAGGCTAAGCAATTTTCCCAAGCTCACACAGCTAAGGCACTGAAGTCCACTTGTAGCCAGCCAGTCTCTCACGGCATGCAATGTCCCTTTCTCAGTGTCTTGGTCACTGTTCTATTGCTGTGAAGAGACACCATGACCAAGGCAACTCTTATGAAAGAAAGTTTGCTTACAGTTTCAGAGGTTAGTCCATTATCATGGCAGGGAGCATGGTGGCAGCAGGCAGACATGGTGCTGGAGCAGTAGCTGAGAGTTCTACACCCTGACCTGTAGGCAGAGAACGAGGGAGAGGGAGAGGGAGAGGGAGAGACTGAACCTAGCTTTTGACCCTAGGTCAGCTTCCTCAAACAAAGCCACACCTCCTTCTAATCCTTTCAAACAGTTCTAACTCCCTTGTGACTAAGCATTCAAATCTATGAGCCTATGGGAGCCATTCTTATTCTAATTCCCATACCTAGCATGTTCAGGTAGTGGTTAAATGTGACACGGAAACCCCTGGCTTGAACTGAGCAAGGTGTTTGCCACACAAGCAGGAAGACTTGGCTCTCCAGTAGTCATGTTAAAAGCTGGGAGGACATGGCTGCCCACCTGTTGTCTCACTTGTAAGGATGTGGAGATAGGGGATGCCTGGAGCGATTTAACCTGCATGGAGCCCTGGGTTCAAATGAAAGACTATACAGAGGGTAGAGAGTGTCAGAGGACAGTACAGTGTGACACTACACACACAGAAACACACACACACACACGCACACACACAAACATAGATACACAGAAACAGAAACACACACACATACGTGAAACATACAAACACAAGTAGAAATATAGACACAGACACACACAGAGAGAAACAGACACACACACACAGAGAGAGAAAAACACTCAGAAACAGACACACAGACACAAATACACAAATAGACACACACACAGAAACATAGACAAATACACAGAAGCACACACACAGAAACACACACTCACACACAGAAATATAGACACGACTTAGAGTTTCTATTCCTGCACAAACACCATGACCAAGAAGCAAGTTGGGGAGGAAAGGGTTTATTCAGCTTACACTTCCACATTGCTGTCCATCACCAAAGAAAGTCAGGACTGGAACTCAAGCAGGTGAGGAAGCAGGAGCTGATGCAGAGGCCATGGAGGGTGCTGCTTATTGGCTTGCTTTCCCTGACTTGCTCAGCTTGCTCTTTCATAGAACCCAGGACCACCAGCCCAGGGATGACACCGCTCACAATGGCTGGGCCCTCCCTCATTGATCACTGATTGAGAAAATGCCTTACAGCTGGGTCTCATAGAGGCATTTCCTCAAGAGAGGCTCCTTTCTCTTCGATAACTCTGGCTTATGTCAAGGTAACACACAAAAACAGCCAGTACAGCACAGAAACATAGACACACACCCAGGTACACACACACACAGTCACACACACACACACACACACACACAAATACACACAGTCACACACACAGAGTCATAAACCCAAACAAAAAAATAATCCTTAATGCAAAGCAAATGGTGAGATTAATGGTAATATCTAGCTTTGGGAGGTTTTAAGAGAAGGAAGGAATAAGCAAAACAAAGCTTAAAGGTTTTTACTTACTATTGGAGTGTGCACTGTGTGTGTGTGTGTGTGTGTGTGTGTGTGTGTGTGTGTGTGTGAGAGAGAGAGAGAGAGAGAGAGAGAGAGAGAGAGAGAGAGAGAGATGTGTACCACAAATAGGCATTTGAAGGCTAGAGGCATGTGGGTTGGGGGATCAAACCCAGGGGGCCAGGCTTACACAGGAAGCATGTTCACTTATCTAGCCTCGTTGCTCAGTCCAGAAGAAGGGTTTGCTGTAAGCTTTTTGGCTTTTTTAAAAATTTCATTTCAGGGGGTTGGGAATTTAGCTCAGTGGTAGAGCGCTTGCCTAGTAAGCACAAGGCCCTGGGTTCGGTCCTCAGCTCCAAAAAAAAAAAAAAAAAAAGAAAAAAAGAAAAAGAAAAAAATTTCATATGCATGAGTGATTTGCCCACTTGTGTATCTGTGCACCACATGTGTGCCTGGTGACAAGAAGGTCAGCAGAGGGCCTCAGATCCCCCCCCACCCCCGGAACTAGATTCATAGAGAGTTGCGAGCCATCCTGTGGGTGCTGCGAGTCAAACACCAGTTCTCTAAGAGCAGCAAGAACTCTTAACCGCTCAGCCATCTCTCCGGGACCCTGGCATTTGGGCTTTAGTTTTCTCTGGTGGGGCACTCTCTCTTGTGGCTAACTAGGAGACAACCATGAGGCCAGCTGCACTGAGGGGACTTCCTAGGACTTTAGTGAACATGTCGTCCACTCATAGCAGGGCAGGAAAATAGATTGAAGCACATTTATGCAGCAAACGCTATTTGGCCATGACTTGAGGAAAAGCCAATCTCTATGACTGGGGTAAGTAAGGTTCTCCAAGATACAGTAAAGGAAGTATGCTTGTAAATGTGGAACTCACACTTCCGCTGAAAGGAACACATTTGGGCCTAGACCCCTGAGGTACCTGGCCCTGCGGGAGACTGGAATTTGAGGGGAGCCCGCTTCAGCGATACCTCCTTCGTGCTGTTTCGTTTGTTTCTCTGAGCCAACGCTAGTTTCCCAATCCTCCAGCTATTACAGACAGTAATTTATGAAATGACAGCAATTTGGAATTGGCTGTAAGTACTCAAGAAATAGAACGAATACTCCAATTTGCAAAATTAAAAACAATCAAAGTACCTAATTTGCATGCTATTAATCAACAGAGTGGGCATGTATCCGCAGATAATCAGAATTAAGTGTATACACCTAGAACAAGATTATTTATTTATTCTCCCACCCAGGACCCACGCGTGGCTTTTAAGGGTCTGTGAAACCCCAAATGGTGTATACATTTTTGTTAAATTGGTTTCTGTCTTCTGAGGAGACTTGCAGCTTTTTAGAGACCCTTAAACAGACTCACCATCCACAAAAACTTAGCTTCTAGCCTAGAACTGGGGAGGAGAGGACGCCATGTTGGGAGAAAGCTTGCGGTCTCCTCAGTCGTCTTATCAGCGAGAGAGGAGTCTGTAGATGGAAGTCTGAAGCAGCTGAAAGTGTCTGCTGTTCATGCCGGCTGAGCCCACCTGCACCCCCCACTTGCCAGCAATACATCTGTGCTCCCTGCTCGTGAAGAGCATCATCTACAAGCTGCCAGGATGGCACTGGTACCCAGAGCAGCTGTGCTAATGAAAGGACTCTTTTTTTTTTTATTATTCTAAACTAACTGGTTATCCCTGTGGATGAATGGTCTGGGTTAGGAGACCAACCTCCTGTTTCTCCCTGCATGCGCATTCACCCACAGGGTACGGCTTTCCTCTATGATGTAGGAGGTTGGGCACCTCCAGACAGGAGCCCCATCTGCCTTTACCAAGGAAGCAAGGACTCTGCCACAGAGGTTCAGCCAAGGCCCTATGGCATCTCAGCTGGCAGGGTTATGCAGTGGACAGCTGGGGTTATCAGAGTTTCTTGGGCAGGGACATAGGTTCAGAATGTAACCACGATCATTAGGGACTCCGTATGTGGAAAGGAAGGCCCAGCTGGTACAGTAGGCCAAACTGGCTTCCTGAGCCAATGGAGAGGGAGTGTGTTGTGGGGAATCCCCTGGCCAATGGAGGGATGGGGAGCCGGATAAACTGACTTACCTGGCCAATCAGAGGTTGGAGGAGCAGCCTTGGGGATGGGGGGCGTGGACAGAACAAACTGGCTTCCCTGGCCAATGGGGAGGGGCAGGGGGCCGGACAAACTGGCTTCCCTGGCCAATGGGGGGATTGGGGGAGTGGCCTGGGGGATGCAGTACAAACTGGTTTCCTCCACCAAACAGGAGAATGTAGAGTACACATGCTTGGGAAATACAAACCAGAACTAGGCCTGAAAATTGACATCCTAGTGTGGCCAGAGATCAAAACTCACTGTTTCACTCATGATGGTTGAGAACAATATAGGACTTCTGTTACCGCCCAGATAACAGAGAAGGGAGAGGGAGAGACACATCTGGGACATCCTAAAAGATTCCCGGATGAAAGCAAAACGTGTCTTTTACTTTTATTCTGTGCTTGCTTACTTTGTTTATTCCTTTATTTCAGATAGGATGTTGCTGTGTTACCCAGGCTGGTGTCCATCTTCTGGGCTAAAACAACCCTCCTGTCTCAGCTTCTCTGAGAGCTGTAACTATAGGTAACTTCTACCCTGCCTAATACACAAGTGGGAAAAAAAGACCTCATCTGTCTGTCTGTCTGTGTGTGTGTATGTATTTTAAATTTTAAATGTATTTATTTACTTAGAGAGCTTACACCACGTGGCACATGCGAAGATCAGAAAGCCGTTCTCAGGAGTCTGGTGTCTCCTTCAGTATGTGGAGTGCAGAAATCAAACCCAGGCCGTCAGATTTGTTGACAAGTACCTTTACCTGTCATCTTGTCAGCCCTAAAATGTCTTTTTAAAAAAGGAAGAAAGAAAGAAAAGCCAGACAGTGATGGTGCATACCTTTAATCCTAGCACTCAGGAGGCAGAGGCAGGCTGATCTCTTGAGTTCCAGGCCAGGCTCTTCTACAGAACCCTACCTTGAAAAAAGAAAAGAAAAGAAAAACAGACAAACTACAACAAAAACCAAACCAACAAAACAAACAAAAACCCAAGACAGAAGAAAATAATATTCAAATTAACCAAATGCACTTCATTCCCCTGGAGGCATAAAGTCCCAGTTTTGGGCGCAGCCCTCTTTGTGGGTCTTTGTGATCAGCAAGCAGCTCAATATGGCTGACCAGGGCACACCTTGCCCTATTCTTGTTCTCTATGGCCAGGAGAGGTGGGAGGCCTTTCCTTGCTGGGTACCCTGAGTGTCTGAAGAACACCCTTGGGTGTTGGATTGTCTCCTAAGCACTCAAGAAGGGAAAGATGCCCTCTCACCAGCACTGAGGCAGGCGGAGGGCAGCAGGAGATGCTAGACTCCCAGAGGGAGAGAGTCTCCACGTGACCAAAGAGGTACCCAGGGCACACAGGACTGCCAGTGCAACCCTCTCCTTCAACATAGAGTTCAAGTCCGTGAGGTAGACTGACTTCCTCTCCTCCTGTGATGTTCCCTCATCTCTGTGACAGGCTTCTCTCTCTGACAGCCTCTCAAGGCCATGGCATCTCTGTCACCTCAGGCACAAACAGTCGAGGGTCCCACTACACCCATTAATCTGCCAGCAAACGTCTAGACTGGGCTGGGCCACTCCCTGCAGAAGGTTTTAGGGTTTTTCCCCCCAGGGAAATTTGTGCCACGTGACAATTTTCCAAAGACCAAGAACTCGTTAACTGTTAGACAACCGACAGAAATTTGATTTCCTATTTTTGTAGCCCCAGGTATCTTTGAACTAACAGCCATCCTTCTGCCTCAGCCTCCTAAGAGCTGGGATTATAGTCATGTGCCAGCAGGCTCTGCTAAACTATTTAAAACATAAATTAAAAGCGTTTTCCCCTGGGTTGGGGATTTAGCTCAGTGGTAGAGTGCTTGCCTAGCAAGCGCAAGGCCCTGGGTTCGGTCCCCAGCTCCGAAAAAAAAAAGAAAAGAAAAAAAAGCATTTTCCCCACTTCCCTTCCTTGTTCTTTACATTAACTATGGAATCTTAATTGGAAAACTTTTAACCTTAAAGAGATGTAGCTGGAAACGTCAGCCTTCAGATGTCCCCTTATTGTGACACAGTGGCTGTCTTGAGCACGCTAGAGATCATTTCGGCTCAGCTAGAAGGGAAAAATTACTGAGTCTATCTTCAGAAAAATACAGCTGAAGAGAAAGAGTAAAATTCCATCTCTGAAAGAAACTCAAAACACTCGACTCTTGGCTCAGTCTTTCATTAGAATTATTAGAGAATATTTTCAGACCCAACCTCCCTTTCATGACTGAGCAAGATGGTATTTTTTAAATCATCCAAAGTACCTTTGATCTACGTTTTCTACACACCCAGGGGAATAGCTGTGCACTTCTGAGAAGCTGTAACTCTGGGGCTTGTCAGCCCTTTCATTAAAGCTCTGAGGGTGAATCGGAATCCGGGTCTCTTTCCCATAAATCTTCTTTGTTTATCGTTCCTCTGACCCATCTTAAAGGGAGTATATTTCATGAAGTGTGAGTCTTTAGAATATGTTAGGCTTTCTTCCAATGACGTGTGAATTTTAAAGTGTCTGAGGCTCCATCAAAAGTTAGAGAGGCACTCCGCGGGCTGTGTAAGAGGCCCTAGCATCTCTGTGGAAGTTGACCTATAGTCCTGAGAGAAACTGGTACAACCCCCAGACACTCAGTAAATGGCCAGAAACTGTTATCAAACAACTCAGGAATGAGAGTCGAGTCTGCCAGCTTGCACGACTCTTCCAAAGCAGGGCCTCTTCGGAGACCATGTGAGTTCACAAGGATCACAGCTGGCAGCTGAGAAAGCTAAGCACAGAAGTGTGGTCTGGCCTTGGACCCCACTCAGAGCACAAGGTGGCAACTCCTTCCACGGAGATGTCTCTTTTCCTTATATCTATGCTCAACCCTCCTGTGGGTGCTGTCCCCAATAGCATCCTAGAGTATCTCCCTGGCCCTGGCTTTGGTTGAGCACTGCTAATAAAACCCTCCTAGCTCCGTGGGATATAAAGTTACTTTCTGATTGTGCCTCCCTCACAGGGACCGTTGTCTTCAATCGTCCCACCAGGAGACTCAGGGTGGTGCTCTGCTACACCTCACATCCCTGATGGCTAGTAGAAGGGGGCAGGGATGGGCACACTAAACCTAGCATGAGGCAGGGTGTGACTAGAAAGAGAGAGAACTAACTTGTAGGGGAGGGGTGGGGAAAGGGAGGGGGAGGGGAGGGGGGAGATGATGGAAAAACACATGGCAGAGTTTGTGAACAGAAGCCGGGCACAGGGCTGATTCTGCTGGCTATATTATAATGCACTGTTTCTCCATCTTCCTAATGCTACAACCCTTTTAATATAGTCTCTTGTGTTGGGGTGACCCCCAACCATCGAATTATTTCTGCTGCTACATCACAACTGTAATTTTGCTATTGTTATGAGTCGTAATGTAGACATATGATACTCAGTTGGTCTTAGAGTGACACCTGTGGAAGGGACCATAAACTCCAAGGGTCACAACCCACAGGTTGAGAATCTCTGATCTTATTATGCAAAGGGCTGGCCACAGCCAGTGCTGGCTGGCCAGAGAGCTTCTTTCTCCAGAGAACTCAACCAGCCCAGTGCTGCCTCTTCACTTCTTTCATCCATTTAAATTGTTTATGTGTATGAGTGTTTTGCCTGCATGTAAGTCTAGACCACATGTCTGCAGTGTCTGCAGAGGCCAGAAGAGGGCGTCTGAGCCCCTGGAGCTGGAGGTAGAGATGGTGGTGGGCTGCCAGGTGAGATCTAAGCAAAGAACAGCCAGTGAGTGCTCTTAACTGCTGAGTTTTCTCTTCCACCCTCCGCTTATCTTATTAATATCCCTTAAAGAAGCTTCCTTCACTGTGATTGCTTAAAGGAACAAAACTGCCACCATTATATATATATATATATATATATATATATATATATATATATATATATATTATGAGACATATATATATATGTGTGTGTGTATATATATATATATATATACATATACATATATATATATATATTCTCATAACCCCAGCTCTAAATGTTTGTCCTGGTCTGGAAAATCCCTGGAGCCTAACATTTTTACCTGCAGCTTTAAGGTCCAGCTCTGTCAAAGTGAAGGGCTTTGTGGACCCACAGGCACTTGGGCCACACCATCACAGTGCTAAACAGACCAAGATCTGCCTGGGGAGGGAAGAAGGGTGGCAGCCAGTCTGTTGGACAGTTGCTAGAGTACATGGTTCTGACCAGATAGGCAGAAAACTACACCAAGCAGCCAGGGCCTCCAGGAAACAGTTCAAAAGGTTATACATTAGTCACAGGCAAGAACCATGTCGGGAGCCCAGGCAAGTCTCAACTAGATCAGCCTGATTCAAAAGTGACGCAATGCCAGCCACAGATGCTAAGTCACTTCCTAAAGGAAGACAACGGAGTGTAGACCCTCCGCGATGTAGGATTCTCTGCACCCAATATCCAGCCTGAAGAGGGGGGAGATGGTGATACACAGTTACAAGAGCAGACTGTTTTATTTTCTTGTCTGCTTGCTATGTTATAATGTCCAGTCAAAAGCAATTTAAGGAAGGGTTTGTGTTATCTCCCAATTAGAATGGAGTTTGAAGGAGATCAAGGTGGCAGGAGCTTGAGGCATCTGGCCACTTAAGCCAAGTATTAGAAGAGAACAATATGTGCTTGCTAGTGTTCAGCTTTGTTTCTCTACTATATACAGACTAGGATCTCAAGCCTAGGGAATGATGGTGCCGCCCATAGTGGGCAGGTCTTCCCACCTCAATTAATGTGATTAAGAGAGTCCCCTATAGACATTCCCTGAGGCTTGACTCTCAGATTCTTACAAGCTAACAATACTAAGAATCACGCATACCCAGGAAAGAAGTAAATGATGGGACAAACATATTTAGCAGAGAAAGACTTTTTAAAACAGCGGTTATGGGGCTGAAGAGATGGCTTGGCCGTTAAGAGCACTTGTTCTCCTAGAGGACCTAAGATTCCCAGCACCTATTATCAGACTCATGGTTCCAGAGGATAAAACATCCTCTTCTGGCCTCTTCTGGCTGACACTGTATTCACATGGTATACATACATACACACACACACAGACACACACACACACACACACACACATACCTATACATACATAAAATAGATAAATGTTTTAAAAACATATTCCATGGAGAATAATAACATAATGAGAAATGGATTCAAAAATAATAGGAGAGGGGGTAGAATTAGAACAGAAAAACAAAAATCAACCAACCAACCAAACAAACAAACAAACAAACAAACAAAAATGGGACATGAGAGCTAGAAAATACAATACTTGAAACAGTCTGAGTAGATGCTAGGGAAGGGAAGATTAATGAACTTAAAGATAGAGAGGAATGACCCAAATGAATACCAGGAGGAGGAAACCGTTTTAGTGAGCTAGCGAGCAGGACTGAGCAGTCCAGTGAGCATACAAACAAAGCTCCAGCAAATGGACTCTGTCGGGAGGTGGGCATGGAAGTGTGTGACAAAGTGTCGGCTGGGATGCTGTGCGATGCTGTGCGATGCTGTGGGATGCTGTGGATGCTGTGGGATGCTGTGGATGCTGTGAGATGCTGTGGGATGCTGTGGGATGCTGTGAGATGCTGTGGGATGCTGTGGATGCTGTGGGATGCTGTGGATGCTGTGAGATGCTGTGGATGCTGTGGGATGCTGTGAGATGCTGTGGGATGCTGTGGATGCTGTGGGATGCTGTGGGATGCTGTGAGATGCTGTGGGATGCTGTGGATGCTGTGGGATGCTGTGAGATGCTGTGGATGCTGTGGGATGCTGTGGGATGCTGTGGATGCTGTGGGATGCTGTGAAATGCTGTGGATGCTGTGGATGCTGTGGGATGCTGTGGATGCTGTGGGATGCTGTTGGATGCTGTGGGATGCTGTGGGATGCTGTGGATGCTGTGGGATGCTGTGGGATGCTGTGGATGCTGTGGGATGCTGTGGATGCTGTGGGATGCTGTGGATGCTGCGGGATGCTGTGGGATGCTGTGGGATGCTGTGGATGCTGTGGATGCTGTGGGATGCTGTGGATGCTGCGGGATGCTGTGGGATGCTGTGGGATGCTGTGGATGCTGTGGGATGCTGTGGGATGCTGTGGATGCTGTGGGATGCTGTGGGATGCTGTGAGATGCTGTGGGATGCTGTGGGATGCTGTGGATGCTGTGGGATGCTGTGGGATGCTGTGGATGCTGTGGGATGCTGTGGGATGCTGTGGATGCTGTGGGATGCTGTGGATGCTGTGGGATGCTGTGGATGCTGCGGGATGCTGTGGGATGCTGTGGGATGCTGTGGATGCTGTGGGATGCTGTGGATGCTGTGGATGCTGTGGGATGCTGTGGGATGCTGTGAGATGCTGTGGAATGCTGTGGGATGCTGTGGATGCTGTGAGATGCTGTGGATGCTGTGGGATGCTGTGGGGTACTGTGGGATGCTGTGGATGCTGTGGATGCTGTGGATACTGTGGGATGCTGTGGGATGCTGCGGGATGCTGTGGGATGCTGTGGATGCTGTGGATGCTGCGGGATACTGTGGGATGCTGTGGGATGCTGTGGATGCTGCGGGATACTGTGGGATGCTGTGGAATGCTCTAGATGCTCTTAGACTTTACAAAACAGCCAAGAAACACAATGACTCTATCATGATACACAACAACAATAGTACCAAAGTTCACAGATGCCAGTCTATATCTTGCCTCTGTATCTATGGCTACATTGAATCCACATGCCTCTGTCTATGGGTGATAAAAAGAGACTTAGAACATCTAGGTATGGTGGTCCATGCCTTTAATTCCCACACTCAGTGGACTGAAGCAGGCAGGTCTGTGAGTTCCCGGCCAGCCAGGGCTACATAAAACTGATTAACGAAATTAAGACAACCACAAATCAATCAGGAGTTATGTCTAGAATATACAGGGGCGGGTGTGGCTAGAGAGGAGGCCCAGTGGTTAAGAGCACTTGTCGCTGTTGTAGAGGATCTGAGTTTATGCCCAGCACCCACAAGGTGGCTCACAGCCACCTGTAACACAGCTCCAGGGGATCTGAAACCCTCTTCTGGCCTCCTCAGGCACATGGGGTACAGACACACATGCAAGAAAGCACTAGTATACAATAAAATAAGTTTTAAAATATTTAAGAAGGACTATCCAGTTGCCATATTGTTTGGAGATCTGCCAATTAATGGATAGGATTTGCAAAATAAGAGAAAATTAACATCAAAAAATCTGACAAAATTTGGTGTTGATGCTGGGAACAGTAGAAAGTTCTTCAGCTTAATGATAAAAGGTCTTTGTGAAAATTAATATCAAACTTACACTTAAAGAAAAGAGACCGAGATGTCTCCTGGGATCTGGTACAAGGCAAGGACATTAGGTTTAACCACAGTCTAGCCATGAGATAAGGAAAAGGAAGGCCATGTAAATCCCTTACTGCATAAGCTTGGTGACCCGAGTTCAATCCCCAGAACTCAAGGTAGAAGGAGAAAGCCAGCTTCATAAAGCTGTCCTGTAAACTCCACACACATGCCATGGCATTGTCCCACATACACACATGTGTGCACGCATGTATGCACACATACACATATATATTCATGCACACTTGGAGGAAGGCAGGCAGAAGGTAAACTTCTATTGTTCTCCGATGACAGACTTATTTGTAAGGCGAATCCCAGGGAATTTATTAAACCAGTTGTTAGACCTCATATGTGAGTTTATCAAAGTCTTTCGTATTATGTTAATTTGATCCAAGTACTATCATCTTATAGGTAATGGAAAGACATTAGAAAGTTAACAAACAAATCCTGTTTATGGCACCACGAAAACGCATAAAACACCCAGGAATAAATCAAGTAAAACATTACATTGACATAATATAATTATGAGTAGAAGACTCAAGCCGTTGAGGTGGCACCGCAGGTAAAAACTGGCCTGGATTATTCTTTCTTATCTTTTAATGGGAAAAAATAGAAACACACATAAAAGAATAGAATATGAAGGCCTCTCAGTGCCCGCTCCAACAGTCGCCCACATCCTGCACTTCCTAAGACTGAGCTTTACTTCTTTGAAGCATTTAAAGCAAATCATGTCAGCTCATCTTACAAAACAGAACAAAAGAAAAAAAAATCCAAGGACTTACTTGCAACCAGAAAGTGATTAAAGTTTAAACACACAGTATTATTATCACAGCTGAAGGATGAGAAGTAATTCCTTAATACCCTCTAATAACCTGTCTCTGCTCATTTTTTCCTGATGGTCCCCATTTATTCTGCTCTTGGCTTTTGGGTTTCTCATTCTCCTGTGACTGCGACAGTTGTGACTGTACCTCTGGCTCTTCTGTGCTCCTCATTTGCTGGAAACGGCCTGCTCATTTCCAGGTTCTTTGACTCTCTACTGGATTTGGTTGGTTGAGTGGCTGGGGGTGAGCTCAGGCTAGTCCTGTCCCTCCGTGTCACAGATGGCTGGATCAAGAGGGGCCGTGTGGGCTCAGGCTGTCCTTCATAGCTTTGAAGGTTGACAGGAGCCATGAATTCTGTATGTCCCGTCTTCTGTAATGTGTGAGTCAGCTTTTTGTCGCTGTAACAAAATCCCCAACTCCAGCTAATTACAAAGAAAGGGGGCTAATGGCTTTGAAGGTTTGAAGTCCAAGACTGGTGGCCCTGTTAGTCTGTCCTCTGGTGACTTTATATCATGGCAGAAGCAAGTGGTCACTACTGAAACAGGCATTTGAATGGAAGAGGGTACCACAGGGGACAGGAGAGGCTTTTATGACAACTTTCTCTGGAGAACTGCCCTCGTGGTTATACAAGAGATTCCTCATACCCCAGTGACCTAAAGACCTCCTGTGCAGTCCCATCTTCCCACAGAACCATTCTTGAGAGCAAGCCTTTGATCACAATGGACCCTAGGGAGTGTACACCATTTCTAAACACAGCAAAGATAATGAAAAGATAAAGGAGAAGTAGCCAGCCTGATCCATCTATTATTTAGTTCCCCGTCAGTTTGACACCCAATTTCCTCAGAATTTTAACATTAATACATCTTAGCTGATACTTCATGGCTGAGAAATTACATTGTTTGTTGGCTGACATTTGTTAATTGGTTGGTTAGTTGGGTGATGTTTCTTGGTCCCTTGTCATCATCCCAGGGGGATCCCTGTATGTCATCTCCAGGAGATTCCTCTACCATTCAGCTCCCTCCTTACGAGGCCTCTGCACCCTATCTTTGCCTCTGGTCTGCTCCTTGATGTTCCTTCCCATCATCCCTTTGGGCTGCTCCATGCAGAAACGATTTCATGCATAACTCTGACGAACTCTCCCGGTAGCTATGATACCTGGTCCTGATCCTAGTTTCCTATTGACAGGTCTGCTTGTTTGTCCAAGAGTCAAGCCTTTGAAGCAGCCGGTTCTACATCAGACTTGCTGATGTCACCATGTAATCATATTGACAGGCCTGAGGCGGAATACAGTGTTGGAGGCTGAAAGGCCAAGATTAGTTCTATTTTCCAGTGTTTTATTACAATAAGGCATCAATCATTCCTAGATCTGTACAAACATGCCAGAGAGTGAACCTGTGGGAGGGAAGGGAACACACTGAGCTGGCCTCCTCACTGGCCCGGCCCTCAACGATCTGCACAGACATATAAAGAAAGGAAAAACGGATCAGCAGTTAGGTCATCGAGACCTATGTGCATCCGAATCAGGTGGTAAGGAAGTGCCTGGTTATATCCATGCATGGGAGCGTGGCAGAGAGGACTTTGGGTAGGGAAGTGCTGCCCAGCTGCTTCCTGAGGAAAACAGCAGAAGGGTTAAAGAAGAGATATACAAAGAAGAGGCCGGGTGCTCCGCCCTAGATAGAACATCTATCTCAAGTTCCCTTCCTTTCCAAGGCTCAGGGACTCCTCAGAAGAGGAGGTGGAAAAGGTAAGAATGTGGGGGTAGGGGCAGGGGAGGCTGGGAAAAGCTGCCATCTGGACATAGTGTGGCTGTCCCACTCATGAACTCACGGTAGCCAAGGTTATGTGCACAAGACCCATGTAAGACCAAGCCAGGCGGGATTCCAGGGCAGACAGGGAGGAGCAGTCCAGGCTTCACCTTAATGAGGACCTACTGGTACTTGATGGTGGCAGGGGGAGGGGGAACCATTCCTTTGTGAGGTTTCTCAGTGATAGATTGCCCCTGTGCAAACGGGATAGCTTCACACCCATGAATTCATTAGCTTGTATGGGTTCTCTCTCCTTCTCTCCTTTCTCTCTCTCTACCCCTCCCTCGTCTCCCCTTCCCCCTCCCACCCTCCCTCTCCCCTCCCTCCCTCCCTCCCTCTCTCTCTCTCCATATATGTATATGTGTTAGGAGAATATGGGAGTGTTGGAGAAGGAAAATGGAGAGTAGGTATATTTCATTGTATATATGTATGTAATTCTCAAGAATAAATAAAAGTATAACTAAAGAAGAAGACACAGACCCAGGAGATGTTGATCATGAATAACGGGAGACACACTCCTTGCTGGCTGCACTTTTGACCTAAACAATAAACCAATGCATTCTGGTCTCAGGAAGGGTGGAAGAAGAAACCTCTCAGTATTACACGCCAAGGAACTACAACCTATCTGCACAGGACAGCAAGGAGGGGGCAGACCCCAAGACTGTGGAGACCAGCCTCAGGCTGAAGAGGACAGGCAGACCGGAGGCACCGCCTCTGCCAGAGGTGCTTTTGTTTGAGGAAATGACTTTGTCAAGTGGCTAAAAATAAGTCAAGAACTAAAGAAACAGATTTAGGTCATCCATGGACCTATGAGGCGGGCGTGTCAAGACCATTGATTCATCCAGATGAGGGTCCCGAGGCCCTGGTCAAGGGTAGGAATAGGGAGGAAGGAACTGCAGAGGTCTCAGGGGGATAATCTTCTCTGAGGTGGCGCACAGAAAAGAAGTCATCAGAGTGGACAGGGCCCCGCATGTTTTCTGTGTGCTTTTCATTTCTTTGCTAATGGAAACAGGCTGACACGGTGGGGATTGGTACAGGAAATGGTGAATTTCAGGACAGATTTGTGAGGAGGCAAGCAGGAAGGAGATGAAGCGGCAGACAAGCCTCCCTCCTTGGGAGTGGGGACCCCCTCCTTTCCCTTGCAGAGAAGCCTCAGCACTGCCCAGGTGCTGATTCCTATGTGGCTTCAGCCTCACAAGGCAGCGTGTCAAATGAGAGGTGTGTGGGAACCAGGTGTGATCCAAGACGCCGGCCCTGTCCCCACTCACCTTACAGACCCAGCCAGGTGCACGGGATGCATCCTTTCATTTGGACCTCGTGTGTCCACTTGGCCCAAACTAAAGTCATCTGAGAGGAGGGAATCCCTCCGTAAGCCTGGGCTCTAGGCAAACCTGTAGAGCATTTTCTTAGTTGGTGTTGGATGGGGAGGGCCCAGCCCATTGTAGGCAGTGCTATCCTGGGCTGCTGGTCCTCGGTTCTATATGAAGGCAGGCTGAGCAAGCCAGGTGAGCAAGCCAGTAAGCAGCACCCTCCACGGCCTCTGCATCAGCTCCTGCCTGCAGATTGTACCTCTGCTTGAGTTCCTGTCCTGACTTACTTCAGTGATGGACTACAGTGTGGAAATGTAAGTCAAATAAATCCTTTCCTCCCCAACTTGCTTTGGTCATGGTGTTTCATTACAGCAATAGTAATCCTGACTAAGACAGAGGGATTTGGGGAGCCAGATGAAGTACTAGGTCTGTGGTTCTCCAAATCCTTGTTCCTTGTCCCTTGATTTTAAATAACTATAAGACACAGAAAGGGTCAGGGATAGGGGAATGGAGGTGGGGAACAGAAAGGGGCGGGGGACAACAGGGAAGTGAGGCAGAGATAGAAACCCGGGTGCTACACACTGCAAGGCCATGTGTTTTGCCAGAGTTTCTGTCTTTGGTTGCATTGGAGGAAGTGGAGAATAAGGGTGTAGCCTCCGGCCCTTTATAATAAGTAACAAGGGGGCAGAGGCTAGACTCCACCTAGCAGTGCTGGACCTACCTGAGGGTCCTCGTCCCCTCCCCCCAGGGGGTGAGCTTGTCTTGGAGACCCACTTTTGCCCACAGCATGGGAGTCCCTATCCTCTTCCCTCCTGCAGCCAAAAAGAGGACCATGTTTCCCCAGCAACCATAGAAACATCTCAGAGAACAGTTGTATTGTTTTGAAGTGTTTTGAAATCTTATCAATGGTTTCCAAGGAAACATGAGATGATGAATAGTGGCCTTGCTAGGTAAGTTCAAGAAGCAGGGGGGTGGGAGATGGGAGTGGGGGTAACAGGCTGAATTCTCCAGCCACAGGCTGTTTGGCTGTTTACAGAGCTGGAGAAACATTTTAGCATGGATGTTTTAATTTTGTTGCCCATTCAGCTTTCCACACAGTCACTCCTCAGGGATGTAGCGTTATTTGCACCTCCATTAAAGAAACCCTACAGTGTTTAAAACTCAGGTCTGGAGAGAAGTTCACCAGCAGTTAAAAGCATGTGCTGCTCCAATAGGAAAGCGGAGCTGGGCTCCTGGAGCCTAAGTCAGGTGGCTCACAATCACCTGTAACTCCTGCCCCAGGGATCTGATGTCCTCCTAGGGCTCTAGTATTCACATGCATACCCACACACTGACATACACTCAGAAAAATAACTAGCATAATGTTAATTGATCTCAAGTGTCATTACATTCAGGGGAAATAAAGGTTGAAGTGGCAACCTGGATGCCAAACTTTGGTCACAATAGTTTGTCAATCAAACGCTGCTGCAGGGTCCTCATGGGACAATAGCAATCATCCCAGAGAGAAATAGCCAAAGCCTGGAAGTTTCTACCCTCCACACGCAATAGGCACAGTTCCTGCCGTCACCACTTTAAATGTGGGCTAAGTCTGAAGCCCCAGCAGAGACGGCTTTGCCATCCTTTAGATATACATCCTGAAGGGCTAGCATACTTCAAGCTTGTCTGTGTGTGGACCACAATGGTGAAGCATTTAAGGCATGGGGACCAGTGAGAGGTAATTAGGTCATGGCGTCTCTAACTTTGTGAATGGATTAAGTCTGCCTGTTGGATTGGATTAGTTCTGGAGAAAATGGGTTGATCTAATCAAGTTTGGCACCTGCCCTGAATCTCTCTTCCAAATGCATTCCCGCAATCATGAGACCCATCTGTCACGAAGCCATCTGCTATGGCCTCGCCATAGCCAACCAGATGCTGCCACTCTGAAACTTCAGAATGGTGAGCCAAATGAATCTCGTTTCTGTTTAAAGTACTTAGCCTCAGGGACTTTGTTATGGCACCAGAAAGCATACCAGGTGTATCGTACTTTTCATCACTCTGATAGAATATCCAAGAAAACAACTTAAGGAGAGAAAGATTGTTTTGATGTTTGGTCTCACCAGTTTTGATCCATGATCTTTTGCTCTGTTGCCTCTGGATCCATCATGGCCAGGAGCCCATGGGAGAGCAAAGCAACTCAGCTCACAGTAGACTAGAGGCAGGGAGTGACAGAAAAGGGCCAGGGTAAGGCACACCCCTAACACATATCCCAGTGACCAAGTTCCTCTGACCAAAGCCACCTCCAAGTTTTCATCACTTCATTCAGGGGACCCGAGTTCTTATCTCAGAACCCACATCAGGTGACTCCCAACCACCTATACCTCCAACTCAAGAGCTATATACTGCCATCTTCTGGACTCTGAGTGTAACTGCACTCACATTCTCTCTTACACACACACACACACACACACACACACACACACACACACACACACACACACAGTCTCAGTAAACCCTCACTTCCCTAAAGCCCCATCATCTGGCAAGCAAACCCTCGGCTCTCAGCACACAAGTTGTGGCAGATATTCAGCGTCCCTTTTGAATTTTGATGAGCTCACAAAATGTTCCACAGCTGCCTCACCAGGCAACATTGTAACTTTCTGAGTTCATCCATGACCTACCTCAGGGTTCATTTCCACTCTTACTTGCTTAAAAGAACAGTGAAGAGAACTGCAAGCACTCACATTCTGGAAGTCTGATCCAGTTTACACAACATCCATTTCATCCTTAAGTGAAACGAAATCTCCGTTCTAATATCCTGGGAAATAGTCCCCATCTAGTCCCCATCTTTGCTTTCTGCAAAGAAATTCTCTTCCATTTTTATTACTTTTTAAACATGTCTCAGTTAGAGTTTCACTGCTTCGAAGAAACACCATAACTAAGGATAATATTTACTTGGAGCTCGCTTACAGCTTCAGAGCTTCAGTCTGTTATCATCAAGGGGGGGAAGCATGGCAGCATCCAGGAAGGCATGGTGCTGGAGGAGCTGAGAGTCCTACATTGTGATCCAAAGGCAAACAAGAGAAGACTGACTTCCAGCCAGCTAGGACAAGGTTCTCAAACCCCACCCCCACAGTGACACACTTCCTCCAAAAAAGTGCCTCCTCATAGTGCCACTTCCTGGGCCTAACACACTGGGACTGAGTGTGTGTTCTGGAAAAAGTCGGGGTGATGCGGGGTAAGTTACTTCTGGTGCAAGACTTGCCAGAGCTGCTGGGGTGTGCAATGGTTATGCAGAGTTAAACTGTTTAACTCAGGGTAATCCTCACCTGACTTCTGTGTTTCCACTCAAAACCCCTTCCCAACTGCTTCTCCCCCCAAGAAGTTTTTTGCGTGACCCCAGATACTTAGATATATGTACACAGTTGCGCATGCCACACACTTACCCATAATGTATCATAAAGCAATTTAATATCTGGGTGTGCTGGCACATGCCTTTAATCTCAGCACTAGAGAGGGAGAGGTAGATGGATTTCTCAGAATTCAAGGCCAGCCTGGTCTATATAATAAATGCCATGTCAGCCAGGGCTACCTAGTGAGGCTCTGTCTCAAAATAAAACTAAAGAAATAGAGGAAAAGTATGAAACTTAATATCTATGTTTTTACTTTGTTACCCGTCTCTTTGAGCATAAGCAAAATGTTGGGTGATTGTGGTGGTTTGAATAGGTTATGACCCCCACAGACTCGTGTGTTTGAATGTTTGACCCATAGGGAGTGGCACTATTAGGAGTATATTAGGAGTGGCCTTGTTGGAATATGTGTGGCCTTGTGGGAGGAAGTGTGTCACTAGGGGCAGGCTTTGAGGTCTTTTTTTTTTTTTTGGTTCTTCTTTTTTTCGGAGCTGGGGACCAAACCCAGGGCCTTGAGCTTCCTAGGCAAGCGCTCTACCACTGAGCTAAATCCCCAACCCCAGGCTTTGAGGTCTTATAAGCACCTGTCTGGCCAGTGTGATGCAGTTCCCTTCTGCTGCCAAGATGTAGGGCTCTCAGCCCCTCCAGCACCACGTCTGCCTAACCACTGCCCTGCTTCCCACCATGATGATAATGGACTGAGCCTCTGAAACTGTAAGCCAGCCCCAGTTAGATGTTTTTCTTTATAAGAGTGGCCTTGCTCATGATGTCTCTTCACAGCAACAGAACCCTAACTAAGACAGTGATCTATGTGCTCAGGGTTATGTGACTAACTGGGTCAGTCTTTTTGTGAGGGAAGGCAGCCTGTGTAAAGTACCCATATGTCACCTATATCTGCTCTGAGGACTTGTGACTGTAAATTGATTTCTCAAACATGTCTCCCCTTTATCCTCTCAACTCCTCAAGGGAAGCTGGGCAGGAGGCACAGTGGGAATGCTGTATTGAGTTATGTGATCCAACAAATGCCGTCGCTCCGTTCAGTCAAACCTTAGGCTAGCCCGAGGCTACTGAGGAGGCAAAATGCAAAAATGAAATAAATCATAAGGAGGGCGGGGTTGATTATCGGAAGTCAGCGCAGAGCAGCTGTGCGCATCTATAGACAAAAAAGAAAAAGAAAGAAAGAAGGAAAGAAAGAAAGGAAGAAGAAAAGAAAGGAAACTCAGACTGCAGCACATGCAACCAATCAAGTATATGGCTTGAATATAAGGCAGGGACCTTTCAGAAGAAGGAAGGAAGAAGACAGAAACTTTAGGATAGAAGTCTTCTTTGATTTGACACTCAAAGCAGATTCAGAAAGGGGGAAAACAAAATCAACGCAGTCGAAAACAAAGAGCACTGCATTTATTGGGGACTAATTGGGATTGCAATCTAGGAAAACACAGGCTTCAGCGGCCTTGAAAAGAAGTCTCTGCGTTAGCTTTGAACCTCAGGGGGTTGGCGATGACATCATCTATTAGTCAGGGGTTTGTAGTTAAGCTCTTAAGAAGGGCCTCTGGCTTACTTGGTGGGTGGGAGCGAGTTGGAGGGGGGCGGTTAGTATGGGGGCTGTCAGAGGTGCTTCAGTGCTGAGCTATCTTCTGGGTGGGTGCTCTTGGCTTCATGACAGCTCCTTAATTGTCCGAACCCAAGCACCTCCATTTTGAATTCTTCTTCCTTGAAACCCCCTTCACAGACAGGCTTGAGGAGCTGAGATAGGAGGACTGCAAGTTCAAAATCAGTCCTGGGTTACAGGGCGAGTTCAAGGCCAGCCTGGACAGCTTCTGGAGACCACATCTTAAGATTTTAAAAAGGGGGAAAAAGGATGGGATGACTAGTTTTATGTCAACTTGACACAAGCTAGAGTCATTTTAGAAGGAAGAGCCACTGAGAAAATGCCTTCAACACACGGACCTGTTCGCAAGCCTGTGGTGTGGGTTTTGTTTTTTGTTTGTTTTTGATTGACAACTGAATTGGGAGGGTCCAGCTCATTGTGGGTGGTGCCAGCCCAGGGCAGTTGATCCTGGGTTATATAAGCAGGCTATATAAGCAAGCAAGCAAGCCAGTAAGTAGCATTCTTCTGTGACCTTTGCATTAGCTTCTGCCTCCAGGTTTCTGCTTTGATTTCCTGCCCTGATTTCCCTGAATGATGAACTACAAGCGATAAGCGGAAATAAACCTTTTCCTCCTCACATTGCTTTTGGGCAGAGCAACAGGAAAGTTAAGTAGGACAGAGAGGTGGGGGTATAGCTCAGCAATGAAGCGCTTGCCTCAGATTCTCTGTGCCCTAGGTTCAACCTCTAATACTTACCCAAAGAATAAAAAATATAAATAAGTATATAAACTGACGTTAGAAATGGCCTGTAAGCAATCAGGCACTTGTTCCGCCAGCCCAAAAAGGACCCTGCAACAGTGTTGACAATCAGGCACCTTCCTAACCAGTCCCTGAGGGACTTGGGACAAGACACGTCATCACTAGCTGCCCAGAGGAGACACATTTCCATATTACCCCTGTCATGTCCTCCTGCACATGCGCTATGGCTCCAGCCCTTCCCCCCACCCAGGCAGCCTCTGTACCTCTTTCTTTTAATAAACCTAATAAACCCCCACGTGAGACCTGTTGCATGTTGTGATTTTTGTAGAACCTGCCACTTAGTTCCATCGTGGCCAATCCCAAGTTCATGTATCATGATTCCAGCTCTTGGGAGAAATTGACATCTGTGTCAACTTCCCAACAGCTAAGGAAGAGTCCCCAGTTCTCAGGTTCTGTGGGGGCAGTTGACATCCCTGCCACAGCCAGAGGACTAGACCATTTTGTATAAGAAGCCAGCACCAACCTTAGTGTAAAAGGCAGTTTAAGGAGTCCATTCTGGGCCACTGTCGAAGACGCCCTATCACACAAAAGCGTCAATCTGTTCTGTTCAGCCTATCAAAGTTCATGTGTCAGGGCTACCCACACATTGTTTTTCAGAAAGGGAATCCACATTTCCAGCCCTAATTCTGAACCAAGAATTTTTAAGGGGCAGAGAAAAACCTCTGGATTAGTGTTATGTATCCAGAAAATTAAATTAACTAAAGCGTTGGCCCCTGAGGCAGCCAGAGAATCAGTTTCATTTTGTAAATCCAGATCTCCAATAGCAAAACGCATGCTCTGTGAATGGAGCCCCCGTGACTCTCTTCCAATCCCTTAAGCTTTCTAAAATCATTATGTATTACACCGATAAAATAATTTACCCAGAGCTAATTCGTGGTGGAATGGTATCTCAGTGCACAGCCATTTTCTTAGAATAAAGTACCATTTCTTAAAGACAACACAGTGGTCAAGGCAAACTTAGATGGGATAATTTATCACCTTCTCTACTGTCACGGAGATTTGCTTAACAAGTGGGTCTTTGGCTCAAAGTCAGGTGACTGAGACCCCGGAGTTGCAGAGAAAACCAAGCCAGCCACGTGGTGGAGCATCAAAGCATAGATTCGGAAAGGGGGCCTCTTGTGTACAAAATTCCTTGGGAAGGATTTCCCATCTTGTAAGAGCATTTAAGCAGCCAGGTCTCAGCACCACACCAGGTTGAATAAATAAACAAGCCTCGGAACATCTGCTTCCTGGCTTAATCCCATAGTTTGGCCCCGGGGGTGGGTTTTTTTATTATTATTATTAATTAAAAGCCGAAGTATGTATTCTTTCACCATGGAATTTTCAAAACATCAAAAGTACACAAAGAAGTTACTAGAATGGCTTTGATCCCCCCCCCCCCCCCCCCCGCCAGGGCATTCAGCACTGAAAGAGGCCAGAGGTCATTCAGGGGTGGAGGGATCCAGAAGCAACAGGTTGAGACTAGAAGAGAGGTGGGGGCAGGCTACAGGCAAGTTCGGCCTAGAGGGGCTTTGAAGGTAGAGGTTTCTGGAAGCCTAGGAGTTTAGCTACTCCCTCAGCAGCCCGGGAGGAGGCAGATAAGCTGAAATCACATTCCAAGCACGTCATCTGGAATGGTAAATATGCTTAGCAAAGTCGGCTTCAAAGAGGGGTCTGTATCTTATCTGAGTGAGGAATTGCTGAGAGTTGAGGAACCGCTAAAAGCCAGCCCTGTTACAGATTTCTCTGTCAAAATTTCTATCAGAAATTATGTCAACATTGCCCTACAGAGAATCCCAGTGGCCGGCTGTGGGAGACAGATTGAAGGGTTGGAGAGATGGCTCCCCGGATGAAAGCACTTACTTAGTGCTCTTAGAGAGAGGACCCCAGTGGATTTCCATCACTTAATCAAGATGGCTCACAAACGTCCCAAACCCCGGTTCAGAGGGATCTGGCGCCCTCTTCCGGCCTTTGGAGGCACCGCATGCACACAGTCCACTTACATGCACTCAAATATTCATACAGGGCTGGAGAGATGGCTCAATGGTTAAGGGCATTGACTCTTTTTTTCCATCACCCACATGGCAGCTCAAAACTGTCCAGAAACTCCAGTTCCATGGGACCTGACTCCCTCTACTGGCCTCTTTGGGTACTAATCAAGGAAAGCTGTGCAAACATGGTTGGCAAACACACACACACATAAAAAAAAATCCTCATAAAACAAATGAACCTTAAAAGAAAATGAATGCCTTGTCATCAGACTCTATGGTATCCTAGAGTGCCCTGTGACAGCAGATGAATGGTGTGGAGTCCCCTCCCCTAAAGGACGAGAGACCCTTTCCAGATCAGATGTTTTAAGATAAGATGGCATATCTAGGTGGCCTTGAAGATCCACAGCTCCAAGGAGTCGTCAGATGACCACATGGCTGGGCCTGAACTGCAAGTGAAGCCTGGGAGAAAGGTCTGCCTTCAAGCCTGGGAGCCTTTAATTGGCCCTCAAAGCAGGGTTAAATCAAAAGATCTGTTCTCTTCTCAAAGACAGTGCCATCTGCATCTGCATCTCCTAGGAGACTCTAAACACCAGATCTTGAGAGGCTAGGCACTTCTTCCAGGAATCCTCTGCAGCAGAGTTGAGCAGGAGATGTGTGAAACACCATTTGCCTGCAGCTAGACTTCTCTGTTTGCCTTTCACAGCAGACAGATAAGACTGGAGATCTAATCAAGACATGTTAAGTAGCCAGAAAGGAAGACAGTCCCAGACACTTCTACTTGGGACCTGACTCTAAGCAGCTGAAGATAAGAGGTTCAACCAGTCCCACTGAGGCAGGGTCTGTGGGAATCAGGGCTTCTGTTCAGGGCTGGGGCTGGGTGAAGCCAGTAAAGAAATGTACAGCAAGCACACTCCGGAGGAAGCAGCTTGTGAACAGAACTTCCCAGCCAGAAAGTGATAGGGCCCCAGGGCACTGGTGGAAGCCAAAAGGGTGGATCGCCTGCTAGCCAATCAGACAACAGAGGCTCTGCATAGATCTCAGCCTGGGTCCCTGGCTGAGCTGCTTGAACTGTGGGAATTCAATGTACTCACCTCACCTGTCCCCTCTCCTCCTGTGTTAATGACTGCTCTCTTACCTAGGGTCTTTGCTCTTCCGTGAACCATCCATCTACTACTAGACCTTTGAGATTCTTCCTAGCTTTTCCTTCCTTTTAAATAATACATATTATGGGACCCCAAAACCCCAAGTAGCACACATTGTACTCATGAAACATGATCATAGCCACCAAACATTGGGGAACTCAGACACCATGGATGCAGTTCCTTCTCTTGCCATAAGGTGGAGATGTTTTAAATCCAGCCCTCACCTGAGGCCTCAGGTCCATGAAGAAGCTAAGATCTGGACTTGGGCCCCACAGCTTCTTTGGAATGAGGAACTAGACCCTCTCTCTCTCCCCTCTCCCCTCCTCTCCCTCCCTCATCCTCTTTCTCTCTTCTTTGCATCAGTTACTGCTTTGTTTCCTTTTTTTGGAGACAAGATCTCAAACTGGCCTTGACCCCCCCATTTGTGGGGGAACTGCTGATCTTTCTGCCCCCACCTCCCAAATGTTGAGACTAGAGGTATGTGCCACCACACCCAGGTATCTAAGCAACATTTCAAGGTTTCCAGAGGTCCTAAGCTGCCTAGGAATTTGCATTTTTAACGAATCCTTTAAGTGATTTCTAAATAAAATCAGTCTCCAATGCGGGAATCAAGCAGCACCCACACAGACCTCAAGAAATCGGGTTTTAGAAACGTGAACAGCTTTCAACTCCAAATAGCAGTGGGAGAGTGGGTGGGTGGAGGAGGGGCAGCTGTTGATGAGAAGTGGGGGGTCTCCATGGAGAAGGTGACAGTCATAAAGCAGTGCTTTGAGCAAACGAAACTTGCCTGTGAAGTAAGTCAATGATCTAAAAGAGAAGACAGAGAAAATAAGTTATGGCCCAACCCTACAACCCCACCCCCATCCCTGCAAAGCGCATTCTACCACCCATCTCCTCGTGCAGCTGGAATCTACTTAGAAGAAAATGGGAGAGATATTTTACAGGTCGTGATCCGTTTAGAAAGAACAGATTCATTATTTTATCACCAAGGTCTGTGAACTCTTCCCCCGAACCCCCTGCAGGCAGAATACCTCCCACCAATGACCTCACCATGGTCCCCAAGACCCATAGATATATGATGTTTCGCGGTAAAGGAAGTTTTGCAAGCAGGGTTGAGTTGACAGAATTTAAAATAGGAAGGGTGAGCCTAGACTACACAGATGAGCCTAACTGAAGGCATAGAGTCTCTCTAGCTGCAGTCCTAAAAGTAAATGTAGGAGAGTGAGAGGCATGAGACTGACCCTCTGGCTGCTGGAAGGACCACCAGAAAGGGGAAGGAACATGGGCAGCCAATAGGAAACACATCAGAAGAAAGGGGTCCTCCGTGGCACGCACATAGCTGCTGGCCCCTGGCTTCCAGGGATTGCGACCCTGACCTGTGGGACTACGAGTGATAAGTTTTCCACACTATGTTCACGACGTTTGTTCAAGTGCTGTGAGGGGGTGAACAAGCGAAGTCTGCAAAAGTCCACACTCGACATGGCCTCACCGAAAACCGTGAACTCACATTAAACTAACTCCTGGGGGTCATGTGGACAGGCCATCCCTCCATGGGAAGGTCTAGCTCCACCTGCGGGACCATGGAGACTAAAGAATTCCCATGATGCTTCGGGAAAGACTGGATGAGAGGAGGGGCCACAAATTGAAGGGTTGGATGGTCAGCTCTGTAATACAGATATTGACCCCAGCCCAGGCTGGAGTTTGTCTTAGGAAGGGCCGATGGAGCTTGGATTGTCAGATCTAAATCCAGCCTTTCCCTCCAGAAACCAAGGCCTTTGTCATTGCTGGCTTCTTGTGGCTATTGTCCATTTCCTGGCCGTTCCCTACCAGGGTTCAGGGTATGGCTGGGTTGTTAGCAGGATAGCATTGGATCTGAGTTCTAATTTTACCCAGACGACGTAACCAAGTCTTTACACTTGGTGTCCTTACTTGTGAAATATGGTGACGGTACAACAGCCTCCCACGCTCCCGAAATTTTTCTTCCTGAGGTTTCAGTGGTTTCATGGTTGGCTGAAGTTCAAAAGCCTTAGACGGAAAGCTCTAGAAATAAACACTTCATACGTTTTCAGTCGTATGCTCCTCTCAATTGTGTGACAAGATCTCATCTCTAACTAAATCATCTCTTACAGGACGTGGCTTCAACCTCTGGCCACCTTTTACTCACCCAATAATTGTCTTGGCTATCAGCCCAGTTGTCATAGTAGCAAAGCGCTATGTTTGGGTAACCCCTTATTTTACTTAACGATGACTTCACAGCTCAAGAGCGATGATACTGACAGTTCAGAAATGGCAACTTCAGGTGGGTGATTCTGGGAGATTCCCCAGGGAGTCATGTGACTCAAGAACCAACTTGTTCCATCGGTTCCTTCAATTGTCCTTCTAGAATACATGACCTTTGACTTGGACTCCAAACCCCAAATCTAGCATCTAGCTCACAATAACCTCTTTTCCAATTAATTTTTTTTTCAATGTTAAAGATTAAACCCAGAGCCTTGAGCATTCCAGGCAAGCACACTATACTGATATAGGATATATCCATATATCCCCCCAGCAATATGGAGTATTAACAAATATTTGCCTGTTTATTTTATGTGTGTTTTACCCTTATGTATGTCTGTATACCACATGTGTACAGGTCCCACGGCGGTGAAAGAGTGAGTCAGATCCCCTGGAACTGGATTTACACAAGGTCGTGAGCCACCATATGGGTGCTGGGAACAGAACCCAAGTCCCCTGTAAAAACAGGTGTTGGTTTTTAACTGCTGGGCCACCTTTCCAGCTCCAAATGGAAGTTTTAAAAATGTTTTTCTTCTGTATCTCCAGGGCAAATCTTCAGGAGGAACCTCCTGGAAGGTTCCCTGTGGCAACTGTGTCTCACCAGGATTCTTCAGCTTGATTTCTCCAACAGCCCTTACTCCAGGTTTGGGGGCTGGAGTTCAGCAAATGCCCAACATTCTCTCTCTGTTGTTCAGCAGGGTTCAGGCAGCTGCTCAGGGTCGACTTAAATGTGAGACAATAGTGAAAACCCCGTCCGGGTCCCCTAGCCCTCCCGCAACTCCGCCACCCCCGCACCCAGAACCTTTCATCTTTTCACCAAGATCGCTGTCCTGTCCTCTCCAAGTCTGAACAGGGCGGGCCACTGCAGTTGACTTGTACCTGTTGTGGCCAGCCACTGTTTAGCTGGAAAGCGAGCGCCACCTGCTGGCCCAGACGTCCCGTATTTGGGTCCGTTTCTATGCCTACGGTCGGGACCTACAAATAACTCCCCACCCATCTAGGGAAAAGTCCCCAACCTTCTCGACAATGTTGACAATTACATCTATCTTTGATGTCCACAAAAGGAGCCCACCCTTGAGCAAGCTTTAGAATCTCAGTATCATTCTAACCAACTCCCACGAAATACGGCAACGCCCACATGGACTCCGGCACAGAGTGTCCCTAATGCTAAACCTCTTCTCCAGTGAATACTACTACACAGAACTGAAGGAACGACTCCTCCACAGGGCTGTGGCCTTGAAGCCACAGGCTTTACCCCAGAGCTAATATGACTTGCAGGCTGTCGAGCCGGGTGCATTTGGAAAGGAGGCGGCTCAAAATAGTCTGCTTATTAATCTCCCTTTTAAAAACAAAAACAAAAACAAAAACTGAGCGTTCGTTTCCCATTGGTGAGTCCAGAAAGTCCCACAGAGGAACAGCACACACATGGCACCCGCCTCTGGTGTCTAAAAAGCACTTTTCACTGTTAAGCTGTTTGCGCCACTGTAAGGTTCGTTTGTTAGTCTTTAATTACCCTTTATCCTTTGTGGCAAGGGATATATCCAGGCGGAAGTTCTTCCGCGAAGCTTAGAGCACAACTCTTAGTATTTGCTTCTCCTTCCACTGTGAAGGTCCTGGGGGACCAAACTTCAGATCCCCTGAGACTAGCAAGCATCTTTATGCCAGCTGAGTGACCTTGGTGGTCCGTTCGTGTCCCTTTAAGATTGTGTATGTAGATCTCGGGGACCCATGGGAACGTGACTCAGCTGCCTAGTTCTGATTTCATTTTTGAGACAGGGTCTTACAGTACATCCTGTGCTGGCCTCAAACTCACTATTTAGCCCAGGCTGGCTCACAATGGCATCTCAGATGAGCCTCACCATACCCAGTTCGTTGTAGCTTCAAGGAACAGTGACAGGCATGCAAGCAGTAATAGTTTCAACGATAACATTGAAACACTTTGTGTATTTTATGCTAATCTCTTTAATGGAACCCTCTGGCCATGTTAAATCGGATGTGTGGGTTCCTGGTATAATTCAAGACTCGCACTGACTATTTTAACTGCCATATTAGCTGGCTGGGGTATCTTGAAGATGGATATTATGCAAACAACCTCGATGAAAATCTCAATGGTGTAGGACGTCCAACCTGACTGCTGTTCCCATCTGCAGAAAGGACCATGTGACAACACTGTGTGTAGCAGCAGAGGCAATGTTTCTGTTGGGATGAAGAAAAGGCCAGTATGGTTAATAGGAGCCTGAATCAAAGAAGCTGCCATGGGGTGGTTCATTTGCGGACCCACAGAAGCGGCATTGAGGCACAGGCATCATTGAGTCAGCGCACATGTTCTATGGTTGTTTTGTCAATTTGCAGGCATTTGAAACAACAGCTTTTCATTTATTGCTCTGTTTTGGGTGTTATGAAGATATTTTTTTAAACGATTAAAAAAAGGATTATTGGTTTGTTAACTGTTTTTGTATTTTGAAATGACAGTGCATTATATTTAACTACACACACACACACACACACACACACACACACACACACACACACACACACACCATACGGGTTGGTCCCCCTTTGTGGAGTTGCCTCAGGCATGGACATTAGGAAACTATTACTATTGAGTTTTATAAATCGAAAACTTGTGTAAGTGGCCCCAGTAAATGGCATTCTGGTTTATAGAGGGGCTGGGGAAAACATTCCTAATATTCCCTCCTCGAGCTGGGAGGGAGCTCCAAAGGGAGTGCCTCAGCTTGGGTACAAGGAAGACAAAGATGGCCAGCTGACAACACCAAGATCAAGAGAGCGAGGCTCAAGAAGAAGTGGGCTTGGCGGAGGGGCCTGAGCTGAGCTTAAGAATCCTCAAGGCGGCCTCCAGGAAACTCCCATCCCTTCCCCAGCTGAACCTAGGAAACTGCAGCTGCTCCTTTGACCTTTCCCCTTTGACCTATTGAGGTGAACTGCCCCAAAGAACTAAAATTTCCCCAAGATTCCATGGTAACTTCCCTTCATACATCAGCCTATAGAAACAAAGGGGCCCAAAGAATGAAAATGTCCCCAGATATCCCATGCTTGGGGGTTGCCCCTGGTGTCAGCCATAGGATGAACTTGCCTCCCAGAAAGAGATTTTCCACAGTGCTGGCAACTGAAATCAACGAACATTTCTTGGCTGTTGTTTAATTTTTACTGAAAAATGTTGGCTGTGTACAGGAAAAGCAGAGAAATAAAGGGCTCTGTGCGCTTCGTTCTAAACTTTCCATAGCATGCAAAGGGGTGTTTTCAGGGGTACACCTTCCTGAGAAACCTGATCTTACAGGCATTTATTTATTTATTTATTTATTTATTTATTTATTTATTTATTTGGGAGATAGAGTCTTAGGTAGACCAGGCTAGCCCAGAGCTCGCAGAGATCCATCTGCCTCTGTGTCCTTAGTGCCAGGATTAAAGGTGGGTGCCATGACGCCTGACATAGGCAACTTTTGACCCATTTAACATTTTATTTCTTTTTATTTCATGTGTTTGAGTATTTTGCTTGCATGTCCACGTGTGCAACTCACGTGTGCCTGCTGCCCTCGGAGGCATCAGGAGAGGGAATGTGGCCCTTGGAACTGGATTACAGAGGGCTGTGAGCTAGCATGTGGGTTCAGGGAACCGCACCTAAGACTCCTTGCCAGAGCAGCAAGCAGTCCTAACCACTGGGCTACCGCCTCTGGACTCTGTCTTGAATGTAAACACATAGTTAAGACGACTCTTGGCCTTGATGGGCACAACACCACCGTCTGTCCAGTGCCACCCGTGAGTCACTGGTAAGTAACATGCCTAGAAATAGAAAGAATTCTGCTCTATAAATAAATGCACCAGGGTAATTTGGGGCCATATGGGCACATGGGTACATTAAAATCCCATCAGGAAATCCAGGCCCCGGAACTATCAGATGCACCAGACCAAGAAAAGGCGCCCCTCCCTCACCTGCCCCCATGAAGAAGAGGACACTCAACAATGCTGTGGCCACGGATCCACTGACCTGCCACCTGCCACCTGGTGGGTATGCTAAGGGACCAAGAGGCAGAGACCACCTGACCCCTCCAGAGGCTAACTCTGTTCGTTCTCCCATTGCTTGTTTGTCTGGATCTGGTCTGTCCCTTTCCTTATGGGCTCTAAGACCCCATACCTTACCTCTGCAGCTCAACTCAACCCTGAGACTTGGCTGAAGCCTGTGCCTCTGTGGCCTCAGGCTGCAGAAGTGTCTCCAACAAGAGGTGACCCAGCAGGTTCACCCTCTGACCCAGTGCCCTCTTCCCCAGACTTCCTCCTGCAGGCCTAGCAACCTCCCGTGTCTGACTGTCAGGTAGGCTTTCTTGAGCTCTGTGGCAGCCTCTTTAGCCTTCGGTAGCCATTCTTTTGCTGTCAATAATAAAAAGCGATTAGGACGACACAAAACATTTGGTAAGCGTTTTCTCACAAGAAAAATAAATAAATGCTTGCTGCTGATTTCCATATGTCGACCCCTCCCTCAAACGATTTTATTTTAAAATGTATTTTTCTTCCTCTGTGCATGTTCATGCACGGACACACACATGTGTGGCTGCATGTACATGCACATGTGTGGAGGTCAAAGGTCAGGTGTTCTCTTCCCTTGGGGACAGGGGGTGTCTCTCAATGGATCTGAAGCTTGCTGATTGGCCAGAAGGGCTGGCCAGCAAGCACCACGGATCATCTCTGTCTCCCCTGTGCCAGGATAGCAGATACTCATGGGTGCACGGAGCTTTGTATGTGGGTGCCACAGATCTGAACTCAGGTCTTCATGTTTGTGCAGAAAGCAGTTGACTGCAACGGCTAACGTTACCTTTAAAGTTTATGCTTACTATGCCTGAAAGAGCAAAAAGAAAAAAAATGCCTCGAACATACAAGCTTGTAGCCTGTCAGCCCACTGACCTTTCCCCCCAGACGTTGAAGATTATCTTTCCGATCAATACAGAAACCAGTTGCACCAGGGAGAGCAGCCAACCCTCCAGGATGTAGGGACGCCTCACTCACTCAGTTGAAGGCCTTGAGGAAAGTCCAAGGTCTCACAAAGAGGAAGAGAGTCTACCTGGTGCCAGCCATAGGGCTGGGGACTGCAAGACCAGACCCTGCTGGAATTTCCGGCCTGCAGCCCGTGGCCTGCCCTCAGACTTCAGACCTGCATGTCATATAGCATTTATACTAAAGGGTCCTTTGGGACTTGGTCCCAGGGCCTCCTCTACCCCTACCCCTTGGATGCCTAAACCTGTAAGACCCCATTCCCTTAGGTAAAATGCTGTAGTATCTGCATGTAACCTTCAAGCGTTCCCTTGTGTATATTAAACCACCTACAGATTACTTTCAATATGCAATACATTGTAAGTGCTGTGGAAATGGTGTTTAGAGAAAATTAGAAAAAAAGAGAAATCTGTCTGAGTTTTAGTACAAACATACCTTTTTTTTTTCTTCAGTTTTTCTCCCCCAAACTAGGATTGGCTGAATCTGTCAATATGCACTATCATATGTGTGTGCACTGTGTACATACATGTGCATTTTGTACATATATGTGTGCGTGTTCTATGGTTTTTTGCTCTCTGGTTTTTTGCTCTCTGGTTTTTTGTGGTTTTTGTTTTTGTTTTGAACCTCAGCAATGTTTGGAAGATTTCCACTGGTATTTGCAAAAACCAGTGAGACAAACTGGTGGAAGAAAAGATTTTGCTTTTTTTTTTTTTTATTAACTTGAGTATTTCTTATATACATTTCGAGTATTATTCCCTTTCCCGGTATCCGGGCAAACATCCCCCTCCCCCCTCCCCTTCCTTATGGGTGTTCCCCTCCCAACCCTTCCCCCATTGCCGCCCTCCCCCCACCAGTCTAGTTCACTGGGGGTTCAGTCTTAGCAGGACCCAGGGCTTCCCCTTCCACTGGTGCTCTTACTAGGATATGCATTGCTACCTATGAGGTCAGAGTCCAGGGTCAGTCCATGTATAGTCTTTGGGTAGGGGCTTAGTCCCTGGAAGCTCTGGTTGCTTGGCATTGTTGTACATATGGGGTCTCGAGCCCCTTCAAGCTCTTCCAGTTCTTTCTCTGATTCCTTCAACGGGGGTCCTATTCTCAGTTCAGTGGTTTGCTGCTGGCATTCGCCTCTGTATTTGCTGTATTCTGGCTGTGTCTCTCAGGAGAGATCTACATCCGGCTCCTGTCGGTCTGCACTTCTTTGCTTCATCCATCTTGTCTAATTGGGTGGCTATATATGTATGGGCCACATGTGGGGCAGACTCTGAATGGGTGTTCCTTCAGTCTCTGTTTTAATCTTTGCCTCTCTCTTCCCTGCCAAGGGTATTCTTGTTCCCCTTTTAAAGAAGAAGTGAAGCATTCACATTTTGATCATCCGTCTTGAGTTTCATTTATTCTAGGCATCTAGGGTAATTCAAGCATTTGGGCTAATAGCCACTTATCAATGAGTGCATACCATGTATGTCTTTCTGTGATTGGGTTAGCTCACTCAGGATGATGTTTTCCAGTTCCAACCATTTGCCTACGAGTTTCATAAAGTCATTGTTTTTGATAGCTGAGTAATATTCCATTGTGTAGATGTACCACATTTTCTGTATCCATTCCTCTGTTGAAGGGCATCTGGGTTCTTTCCAGCTTCTGGCTATTATAAATAAGGCTGCGATGAACATAGTGGAGCACGTGTCTTTTTTATATGTTGGGGCATCTTTTGGGTATATGCCCAAGAGAGGTATAGCTGGATCCTCAGGCAGTTCAATGTCCAATTTTCTGAGGATTCTCCAGACTGATTTCCAGAATGGTTGTACCAGTCTGCAATCCCACCAACAATGGAGGAGTGTTCCTCTTCCTCCACATCCTTGCCAGCATCTGTTGTCCCCTGAGTTTTGGATCTTAGCCATTCTCACTGGTGTGAGGTGAAATCTCAGGGTTGTTTTGATTTGCATTTCCCTTATGACTAAAGATGTTGAACATTTCTTTAGGTGTTTCTCAGCCATTCGGCATTCCTCAGCTGTGAATTGTTTGTTTAGCTCTGAACCCCATTTTTTAATAGGGTTATTTGTTTCCCTGCGGTCTAACTTCTTGAGTTCTTTGTATATTTTGGATATAAGGCCTCTATCTGTTGTAGGATTGGTAAAGATCTTTTCCCAATCTGTTGGTTGCCGTTTTGTCCTAACCACAGTGTCCTTTGCCTTACAGAAGCTTTGCAGTTTTATGAGATCCCATTTGTCGATTCTTGATCTTAGAGCGTAAGCCATTGGTGTTTTGTTTAGGAAATTTTTTCCAGTGCCCATGTGTTCCAGATGCTTCCCTAGTTTTTCTTCTATTAGTTTGAGTGTGTCTGGTTTGATGTGGAGGTCCTTGATCCACTTGGACTTAAGCTTTGTACAGGGTGATAAGCATGGATCGATCTGCATTCTTCTACATGTTGACCTCCAGTTGAATGAGCATCATTTGCTGAAAATGCTATCTTTTTTTCATTGGATGGTTTTGGCTCCTTTGTCAAAAATCAAGTGACCATAGGTGTGTGGGTTCATTTTGGGGTCTTCAATTCTATTCCATTGGTCTATCTGTCTGTGTCTGTACCAATACCATGCAGTTTTTATCACTATTGCTCTGTAATACTGCTTGAGTTCAGGGATAGTGATTCCCCCTGAAGTCCTTTTATTGTTGAGGATAGCTTTAGCTATCCTGGGTTTTTTGTTATTCCAGATGAATTTGCAAATTGTTCTGTCTAACTCTTTGAAGAATTGGATTGGTATTTTGATGGGGGTTGCATTGAATCTGTAGATTGCTTTTGGTAAAATGGCCATTTTTACTATATTAATCCTGCCAATCCATGAGCATGGGAGATCTTTCCATCTTCTGAGGTCTTCTTCAATTTCCTTCTTCAGTGTCTTGAAGTTCTTATTGTACAGATCTTTTACTTGCTTGGTTAAAGTCACACCGAGGTACTTTATATTATTTGGGTCTATTATGAAGGGTGTCGTTTCCCTAATTTCTTTCTCGGCTTGTTTCTCTTTTGTGTAGAGGAAGGCTACTGATTTATTTGAGTTAATTTTATACCCAGCCACTTTGCTGAAGTTGTTTATCAGCTTTAGTAGTTCTCTGGTGGAACTTTTGGGATCACTTAAATATACTATCATATCATCTGCAAACAGTGATATTTTGACTTCTTCTTTTCCGATCTGTATCCCCTTGACCTCCTTTTGTTGTCTGATTGCTCTGGCTAGAACTTCAAGAACTATATTGAATAAGTAGGGAGAGAGTGGGCAGCCTTGTCTAGTCCCTGATTTTAGTGGGATTGCTTCGAGTTTCTCTCCATTTAGTTTAATGTTAGCAACTGGTTTGCTGTATATGGCTTTTACTATGTTCAGGTATGGGCCTTGAATTCCTATTCTTTCCAGGACTTTTATCATGAAGGGGTGTTGAATTTTGTCAAATGCTTTCTCAGCATCTAATGAAATGATCATGTGGTTTTGTTCTTTCAGTTTGTTTATATAATGGATCACGTTGATGGTTTTCCGTATATTAAACCATCCCTGCATGCCTGGGATGAAGCCTACTTGGTCATGGTGGATGATTGTTTTGATGTGCTGTTGGATTCGGTTTGCCAGAATTTTGTTGAGTATTTTTGCGTCGATATTCATAAGGGAAATTGGTCTGAGGTTCTCTTTCTTTGTTGTGTCTTTGTGTGGTTTAGGTATAAGAGTAATTGTGGCTTCGTAGAAGGTATTCGGTAGTGATCCATCTGTTTCAATTTTGTGGAATAGTTTGGATAATATTGGTATGAGGTCTTCTCTGAAGGTTTGGTAGAATTCTGCACTAAACCCGTCTGGACCTGGGCTCTTTTTGGTTGGGAGACCTTTAATGACTGCTTCTATTTCCTTAGGAGTTATGGGGTTGTTTAACTGGTTTATCTGTTCCTGATTTAACTTCGGTACCTGGTATCTGTCTAGGAAATTGTCCATTTCCTGAAGATTTTCAAGTTTTGTTGAATATAGGTTTTTATAGTAAGATCTGATGATTTTTTGAATTTCCTCTGAATCTGTTGTTATGTCTCCCTTTTCATTTCTGATTTTGTTAATTTGGACGCACTCTCTGTGTCCTCTCGTTAGTCTGGCTAAGGGTTTATCTATCTTGTTGATTTTCTCAAAGAACCAACTTTTGGTTCTGTTGATTCTTTCTATGGTCCTTTTTGTTTCTACTTGGTTGATTTCCGCTCTGAGTTTGATTATTTCCTGCCTTCTACTCCTCCTGGGTGTATTTGCTTCTTTTTGTTCTAGAGCTTTTAGGTGTGCTGTCAAGCTGCTGACATATGCTCTTTCCTGTTTCTTTCTGCAGGCACTCAGCGCTATGAGTTTTCCTCTTAGCACAGCTTTCATTGTGTCCCATAAGTTTGGGTATGTTGTACCTTCATTTTCATTAAATTCTAAAAAGTTTTTAATTTCTTTCTTTATTTCTTCCTTGACCAGGTTATCATTGAGTAGAGCACTGTTCAATTTCCAAGTATATGTGGGCATTCTTCCTTGATTGTTATTGAAGACCAGTTTTAGGCCGTGGTGGTCCGATAGCACGCATGGGATTATTTCTATCTTTCTGTACCTGTTGAGGCCCGTTTTTTGACCAATTATATGGTCAATTTTGGAGAAAGTACCATGAGGAGCTGAGAAGAAGGTATATCCTTTTGCTTTAGGATAGAATGTTCTATAAATATCCGTTAAGTCCATTTGGCTCATGACTTAAAAATATGGAACGCTTCACGAATTTGCGTGTCATCCTTGCGCAGGGGCCATGCTAATCTTCTCTGTATCGTTCCAACTGCCGAAGCGAGCACAAGATTTTGCTTTTATTTATTCATTATTTGGCATTTTCTTGGGATTAAAACCTGCTTAATATAAATGGCAAATGGTCAGTTCTTGGCTTTTTCTTTCCTCTTTTAAACCTTGACAATGTTTAAAAACTGATCATTGGTATTCAAGAAAAAACTAATCAAACTAGTTGATGAAAATATCTGACGTGTTTATGGGTATTTTATTCACTTTTTTGGCTTCTCATACCCGTTTACTTTCTAACAAAACCTGCTTACCATAAACACTGCGCTAGTCCCCTGGCCCGGGCTCCTCTGAACTGCAGGATTTTCTCCAGCGACTGCGAAGTCCATCTGGGCTTTTCCAACGCTCTTCCTCGATGCCTTTCCTCTTGTCATCCCCTTCCCTTAGTTCCTCCCTCCCTTCCTCCGGCCTCTCTAGACTCCATTCCTTAATCCTGGCCATTTAGTCCTTCCAGACCGCCCTGGTTCTGCTCCTTGTGGAAGACACCTTTCTTTCTGTCTCTCTGTTCTCTCTCAAAAAGCCTTCCCTCCTGAGGGCTGCAATGCATGGCCGGGAGCACCTCCCTGTTCATATGCACAGTAGCTCGTCCCAGTAGCACGGACCTCATGACTCTGAGGTACGACAAGGGTTAAGAGCCTTGCCTTGTCTGCTTTATCCCCATGACACCTTGTAGGCCTCACCACTGTTTGGATGGTAAGGACCAGGTTTGGTAAGTGTACACATTTCTACAAGAAGCCAATCAATCAGTGGCAAGGAAGAATCTCAGTCAGAGTGGAGCCAAGACCTCTCTTTGCAGCGTGCTGATGAGGAGGGATGGATTTCAGCACCAGACCACAGGCTGGCTCACTGCTGAGAGAGCATGGGACCGGAAGAGCAGGACCCTTTTCTGTGCTCTTTCGTGTTCCCCTGTGGACTCTTTTCTTAGTTCTCTCTTCTGTGTCACCAGGCAGAGTCCTGAGGGCCAAACAGCCCACGTGTTTGGGGCCAGCCAAAGAATGTGATGTCGGATATTCTTGGGCTTTCTCCAGGACCCCCACCTCCTTATATTGTGAAGGAAAAGCCACCACGCAGCGTCCTCCTGCGTGCTTGAGTCATGTGATGTGGAAATGACGCATAGTACGCAGTGAGGTGGAGCCTCCCGGACGAGAGAATGACATCACTGAGAAATGCCGCTCGTCATTCAGAGCCAGCAGGCAGAGTAAATTCCAAGTGATTTTCCAGGCTATTGTCATATGGTAGGACTTCAACAGAAATTACTACCTGTCTCGCCAAAGAGTTACGTGAAACACATGCCTGTTTATCTGCACCCAAACTTCTATGAGCTGTGCCAGGAAACTGACTGGAATACTTACCGATCAGAAGTGTCTAACCTGTCACTGCCTACGGGTCACACATTGCCATGGTGGTTGTGATGTATCCCAATGAAAATGCAGGTGACAGTAATGGACTGTTAAAGGCCAAAGAGACATGACGCTAAACACTTGTAAGAAGAGAGCCCTGAAAAATATTAAGGATGATTCTGTAAAAGGAATGGATGAATACACAAATACATTACAAATAAATAAACAGAACCACCTTGGAGGTTGGCGAAGCCCATTTTGGTCACTTCTCTCATTGTGCGATGTAACTTTAAGGGGAAGGGTTTATCCTGGCTCGTGGTCGGAGGAACACAGTCCTTAAAGATGGCGGCTGCAGTGGAAGCAGCTGGTCACACGGCACCTACAGGAAGCACACAGAAATGAATGTTGGCTTTTTACTTATCACTCAGTCCAGGACTCTAGCCTATGGGATGGTGCCGCCCACAATCAGACATCTCCACAGACACACCGGGACGTGCTTCACACACAAGTCTAACACCAGTCAGGCTGATAATGAAGAGTAACCATTACAAAGCCTTACATCTAAAACACAGCGAGTAAAATCCTGCTGGCTGCAGGGCACGTGACTCGATCGAGCATAGTCAAGAGCCAAGATTTATTTGGGTTTGGAACGCCTGACAGTGGTTAAGAGACCCAAACCAAGGAGTGAGAAAGGTCAAATTGTCCTATAGGTACAGCCTGGTGGGTGCTGGAGAAGGTTTGGGTGATGAGCAAAGAGACAAGGAGAAAAAGGATTTTTAAAACGATGGCCGTCTTGGTGAAATCCATGCCTCTTTGAAAGGCACATTGTGGCTCACGCTAGAGCTACATTGAGCCTCTTCCGGTGACTGTGTGGTGAGGAGGAGCAGTGTAGACCAAGATGTATTTGGGTCTCCTGTGGCAGAAGTTAGCTGTGTTATCATTAATGGCTCTCTCTTTCTCAGTAATTTTTTTCTTTTTATGTGCATTTGTGTTTGGCCTGTGTCAGGGTGTTGGATCCACTGGAACTTGAGTTACAGACCATTGTAAGCTGCCATGTGGGTGCTGGGAATTGAACCTGGGTCCTCTGGAATAGCATCCAGTGCTGCTCTTAACCACTGAGCCATTGCTCCAGCCCAATGAGGAGTCTGTTGGGGAGGTTCTGCACTTTTGGTTTGCTCCATCTTTGTTGTTTTCTGAGATAAGTATCTCTGGTCTCCCTTCTGATATAACCCAGGCTAGCCTTGATTTCTTGACAGAAATCAATCTCCCCATCCCTGGCTTCTGCCTCCCGAGTGCTGCAGTTACAGTGGAACACCCACCACAACAGCTCAAGGGCTCTGCTGTTGTATATGAGGACTTCCTCCAACCTGGTCAGAGACCTAAGCTTGAGAAAGAACCGGTTGAGCCTACTTCTTTTGTTGGTGTCTGAGCCTGACTCTCTCACCAGTGATCCCTGGCTCCCGCCCCTGTGGCTGGCCATGCACATCTGACATCTTTCTCCATCCCTGGCCTGGCTCCTCCATCATTTAGACTCCTCTTCCTCTGCCCCTGGAGGGAATGATCCTCAGTCTGTGGTCCATCCTGGTTCTTGCTTCCTTTCTGTTCAGCTGCCCTCTCCCCTAAGCTGCTGTTCACCTGACCTCTGCTTCCAGCCCCTCCATCCAGTCCCTGTCTTCCTTTGTCACCAACATCGACTCAGGAGAGTCCATTATGTCCCCTGACACAAGTACATCTGTACACACACACACACACACACACACACACACTCACACACACTCACACACATACTCACACATACACACTCACACATACACTCACAAGCACACACACACTCACACATACACACACACTCACAAACACACTCACACACACACTCATACACACACACACACACACACACACCATCCTACGACATTCTTTCTATCTCTTTACATCCCTTGACTCTGCATCTTATCAATAAGGCTTCCTAGGCAGCAGGCATGATTCATGCGTGGTTGTGTCCTTACCTCATAAAAAATAGACTCTTTAATAATCACTAAATCACTTTACCAAAGTCCCAAAATCCACAGTGACAGTGACTATTGGTTCACACTTCCCACCTAGTCAGGAAGCCTTTCCAATCCCAACCAAAAGGGCTGCACATCTCAGGCAGAGGCAGGAAAAGGAGGGTGACACCTGTGTGCATCTTACTTCTCCAAAATTACAGGGTGAGGTCATTTTCAGAAGATGCTGTGCTCTCTGCAGCATCTTCCAGCATCTTCTTTGGTTCGAAGCTTCAGGAATGAATGAAGCCAGCTCAAGGGATTCAGAGTCTTAGAGTCCCTCACTCCCTGCAGTCCCCAGCAAAGGAGCTAGGCAATCAGACCTACCTAGGTCTATTCTTTGCTTGTTAAATGAGATCTCTGTATTCGTAACACTATACTTCCCCCTGGTGGAAATAAACAGGCTATGCTGATTGTAATCCCTTTCCTGAGGCCCCATCCCCACCCCCACCTCTCAACAGGCTCGAGAAACTAGGAAGGAAAATCAAATTGGCTGGAGAGCACTCAGCGGGAAAAGGCTCTCACTGCCAAGCCTGAGTTCCATCCCGTTTTGACCTCCACATGTGCGCACACAGGCAGCTGCACTCACAGTCAGAAGTAAATAAATGCGATAACAGCAATAACAGAAAGAAAAGGAAAAAAAATCAGACCTCTTTATTTGTAGGGTTTTATTTATTCCAGAACTGCTAACTTCTGCCCTGTTGGTTCTGTGTCTGAAAGGTGTTCCCCACTCCCCTCCTCTCTCTTCCATTCCCTTCCCCTCCCCCTCTTCTCCTCCTCCTCCCTTCCCTCCCCCTCCCACTCTTCTCCTTCCCCCTCCCCCTCTTCTCCTCCCCTCCTCTTTCTCTCATGGCTTTGCTGGGGTCTTGCAACTTAAATTCCTTAAACCCTCATTCAAACAAACAAACAAACAAACAAAGCGTGGTTTACACCGTGTTTCACTTCCTAGTATTGCCGCAGGTTGCATCTTGGCCTCCAGGACTCAGTTTGGGATGATCTGGGTCATCTGAGCTGACCAGCTCGGGTTAAAACACCTCTGCTTGAGCGCTTGCCTAGCAAGCGCAAGGCCCTCGGTTCGGTCCCCAGCTCCGGAAAAACAAAAACAACAACAACAACAAAAAACTCTGCTTGATGTAAGCCCCAGCTAAAATCTACAGATTCAGCTACATCATGCTTCAATGTTTTCATTAAGACCCACCATCAAACATTAGGCAGAGCTCGGAGAATCCTGCAGAAGAGGGGGAGGGAGGATCGTAGGGGGCAGAGGAGTCAAGGATGCCACATGAAAACCCATGGAATCAATTAGCCTGGGCTCACAGGGACTCGCAGAGACTGAACCAGCAACCAGGAGCCTCCAAAGGACTGACCCAGGCTGACCCAGGCCCTCTGCCGTGCTGCTTGGTCTTCTGGGGGACTCCTAACAGTAGGAGCAGGGCGGTCTCTGATTCCATGGTCTGCTTTTGGGCCCCCTTCTCCTACTGTGTAACCTCTTCCAACATCTCATGGTTCTATATACCCTAAAAGTAAAGTAATTTCCCACACATTGAATCTGAAAAGTGTACAAAGAACACTAAAGACGGGAAAGAATCTTCATTCCTTGGTGTGGACAGGGTTCACCAAACAGGGAAAGGTAGCATTTGACACAACAAATACAGTTGATGGATAAAATACAAACTGGTCACTGGCATTCTTTCTCCACCTCAAAATATAACTTTAAGAGAGGAAAATTTTAACATCCGAAAAATGTGTGTTCGTTTGGAAAGCACGCGGTCAACCAAAGGTTAGTATCTGAGGAAAACAAGCAAACCAAAAATGTGACAGAGAATCTTCCAAAATTTCCTTTAAAAAATTTAACTTCATTAGTCATCAGGGAAATGAAAATTAGAGGAACAAAATGGGGAACTACTTTCTTGGTAAATTTATTTATTTATTTATTTATTTATTTATTTATTTATTTATTTATTTATGCATTCAGGAGCATGTGTGTGAGCATGTGCAGAGAGGTCAGAGGATAACCTACAGGAACCAGTTCTCATCCTTCCACCAGGGAAACCCTGGGCATAGAATTTAGGTCATCATGCTTCTTGGCGAATGCCTTTTCCCCGCCACTGAGTCATCGCCCCAGCTCTGGCTAAGTTCTTAGACTTATTCTAGATTAGCTAAAATGAAAAGACTAATTCTACGAATTCGACGAGGCGGTGGAGAAACAAATTTGCACACACCAAGAAGGTAGGTGTAAGGGGATTTGTGTAAACACTTGAGCAGCTGTCAACACTGAACATGTCCCACACCTCTGCTTCACGCACGAGTAAACTATGCCACAGAGGCAGGGTCATTCATAGCATCGTCAGGCATAAATTCCCAAACCCAAAACGAAGCGAATGTTCTATAAGACTAGAATGATGTGTCCTAAATTGGATTGCTCATGGGATGAACTATAACGGAAACAGGTGAGCATTTTACTAAATACAACACGGATGAATCCACCAACTGAGGGGTGGGGAGGAAAGCCAGTCACACACGGTGATGATTGAAAAGAACCAAACACATCCTGAGTGCCTGGACACCACAGGAGCAATTGTGCTGAGGAGAAGGTGGTGTTTAGGGGAGGGGGCACTGGGGGACTGACCCTGAGGCCCCTGGAAGGCTGACCCTGTTTAGTATTCTTGCAGTAATCACGAGGCTCTAAGCACATAGCTTGACTGCTCACAGGAGTACTTGTGAGATGTCAATTACAAAGTCATTAGTGGTAACATTACAGCCATGTCTTCCACCCTGATGTAAGACTCGCTTTCAAACTCTTTATTTGCATCCAAGATAAAGTCGAAAACTTGTTCAGTAAGCAGAGCTCATACCGTCCTCAGTTCAGGCAAGCCAGAATTCAGTGCCAGTCTGAACCACAAAACACCAACTTAAATGCTCTCCCTGACCCCCATAAACCAAACACTGCGAAATATGAACACTAACATCACAAAACAGCCAGCAGTGGTTTGTGAAAAAGGCCGGGTTCCGTGGGCTCCATGTTTAAGTGTGACTCTTGGAGCAGCCGGAGAGGGGCCAGACTCAGAAATGCTGTTGGCAAACGCGATCATAGGAAGCCAAGTGGAGAGTCGAAATGTAAGCTTTGTTTTGTTTAGAAAACAGAGGGGTTGGGGATTTAGCTCAGTAGTAGAGCGCTTGCCTAGGAAGCGCAAGGTCCCCAGCTCCGGAAAAAAAAAACCCAGAAATTTATTCATTAAAAATATAGATTCATACGCTAGAAATAACGCCTGTGCCCTTCTGCTTGGACTCCAGGTGCTGAGTCACGAAGTAGCCATCTTCCTGGGCTGCAGCCAAAGTTTCTGTGGGCTCCCTTTTGGCTGTTACTCATGCGTCCTCTAACTTCCGCTCCCCATCTCCATCACATGACCCTTCCGTCCTAGATGAAACTCCCTGCAAGATTTGATGCCTCCTTAGAAAACATGTTTGTGGGGGATTTGTGGGGGCAGGTGCAATTCACACAAACTGTGTGTCACTCGCCTTGTGTTAAACAGTTCTCCTCGGCTCATCAGCGATCGCTCTGTGATACTGTGGATACCCAGGGCCCTTCTCCCTTAGATGGCGCTCAGTCAGTCAGGCTGTTGCTAACCTCCACCCCTCTCTTTTTTTTAACCCGTTCCCTTCATGCCTCTAGATATTCTAGCACACAAAGGACTCCTTCAACATGTCTCCATGGGGAGCTGGGTGAGAACCATGTTGGTATATGACTACAACTGAGTGTGTGAGGCAACAGAACATTTGTGTGTGTGTGTGTGTGCACGCGCGTGTGCATGTGTGTACATGTATCTGAGTATATATGAGTGAGAGTGTCTGTGTGTCAAGTTATATGAGTGTTTACATGTATATGTGTGTGTGTACGTGTATGAGTGTCTGTGTGTCAAGTTATATGAGTGTTTACATGTATGAATATGTATATTCATGTGAATGTGTGTGTGTACTAGTGTACAAGTGTATGAGTGATAGTGTCTGTGTGTCAGCATGCATGAGTGTTTATATGTATGAATGTGTATATATGAATGTGTGTGTGTGTGTGTGTGTGTGTGTGTGTGTGTGTGTGTGTGTGTGAGTATTGTTCTGTAAAAGCTCCAACTCTAATTGCTTCCTGGATTCCTGCTTAGTCGGGGCTGAGGGGCCGTGGTCTAATTCACATCTCCTTCCTAAGATGAAAAGTTTGTGTATTTGGTTGCTGATTGGTTATTGGTTATAAAGCTGTTTTCCTAGGTATAAAAATAAGACTCAGTAACTACTTTCTATATTAAAGTCATAAATTGTTCAAAGCATATTCGTGCCCCCAGGAAATCCTGAATAAAACACCCGGGGTTGTCACAGCCTCCCTCACGTCCCCCAGAGCCCACACGAGTCACTTTTATCTCTTCCAAGACAGTAATTCTCCATGGAACAATTGTACGTGTAGCCCAGTTTACTGGAAGATTCTGGAAGACCAGGAAGGCAGTATGCAGCAAGACCAGGTCTCGGGTCACTGCCTGCTCTCAGACCTATGTCTCAAGAGCTTGAGTCCTTTGTGCTATAAGGAGGGAGTTTCTTTGTGTTTGTCCCTCTGAAACTTGAGCCTGACTGAGGGGCAGGGTCCATGAGAGAAGCCAGAGCCTTTCTAAGACTGTGACTGTGGTCACTGCTGTCTCTTGTCAGTCACAGGGGCCTGGTTTCAGAGACTGTGTCTGCTTCATTCCTCACTGTTTCACTGGGTTCTTTTCCTTACTTTCATGGCTTGTCACCAGAGTTAAAGTTGTTTAGTGGTGAATTACCAGGTCAGCAGGACAGGAGACTGGTCCTTACCTGTGGCTTTGCAGAGCTGCTGTGGGGGCAGCTCAACAGGCAGGTCTAAGGCAGCCTCCACTCCCCCACAGATCTCTCTTTTGTGCTCTGTAAGAAGCCATGGCAAGCTAGGTCCAGGAGCCAGTAGAACTATTGAGAACCTCTTCCCCTGATGTTTGAGGTGAATTTGTTGGGATGAAAAAACTGAGTTGTATAGCTTCTCCTTCGGTGGAAGAGGGAGGCATTGTGATGAGGGTAAAGACTGAGAATACAGGAGGAGCTGTGGGAGCCAAGAGGCATCACATAGGGAGGGAAGGGACTGCTGGAAACAGATTCAGTAATGCTTTGAAAATAGACTCAATTATCTGTTTGGCTTGGTAAGTCAAAGGTACTCTACTAAACCATGAATCAGTCCAGCATCTGAACCATCCCATAGCTACTTGGTCCTCTCAGAGGTAGAATAGACCATTATCCTTTGTGTCATAGTGATGCTTCTTCCTGGGAAGGCTGCAGAGGAAGCTGTCGCTCATAGACCATGCAAGCTCACGTCAACGCCTTCAGTGTTAGCGAACTTGGGTGAGGCCCTTTCAGTTCACACTCAGGCAAGCCCTTGTTGATCCACATTTGAGGGTGAACCCCACTAACTCACACTTGTGTGGACTCCCCCACTCACTCTTGGAAGAGCCGTTTCTAATTCACATTTAGGCGAGCCTCCTCTGTCAGGCACAGATAGTCCCTGTTGGTAGTTTGAATAAGCTCAGCCCATGGGAAGGAGCACTACTAGGAGGTGTGTCCTTATTGGAGGAGGTGCAGCCTTGTTAGAGGAATTGTGTCACCGTGGAAGTGGGGCTTTGAGGTCACATACATGCGTATATACATACGCACTCAAGTCTGGCCATTGTGATCCAGACCCTCCTCCTGGCTGCCTTTGGGTCAAGATATAGAACTCTCAGCTCCTCCAGCACCATTTCTGCCTGTGTGCTGCATGCTTCCTGCCATGATGATAATTGACTGAACCTCTGAACCTGTAAGCCAGTCCCAAATAAATGCTTTCCTTTATAAGAGTTGCCTTGGTCATGGTGTCTGTTCACAGCAGTAAAACCCTAAGACAGTACCAGAGCTTCTATGTCTGTTTGGTGTTCCCTAGACCAACATCTGACCCAGTCAGTGTCTACTTGTTGGCCGATACATCAGGCCTTCAGTGTACACCCCATGGTTTTCTCCTATGATCTCTAGGGTCCTTTTACTCCTTATAGCACCTCGCCTGTAGATACATTTCAATATTGCTGAGTCTGAAGTAGAGGGGAGGGAAGCCCCAGTGCCTTTGTCCCTGGGGTAATTCTCCTTATAAAGGTAACTAACTTTTAATTTTTTTCAAATCCTATTTTTAATGATGGTTCTTAAACACTTTGACCTTCCTTGTAACCGACCACCTACCAGAGGTGGTGGAAAAGAAAGGATACAGGGGAAGTGGACCTGTTTAGAAAGGTTCTTTGGAGCAGCAACTCCTGTCTATGTTGTCTGGAAACTGGCAGTTCAGCTCACAGGTCAGCAGGCCATGACAGCTCCATCCACTCACAAATACTTCACAAATACCCAGCAGCCCAGTTTGGTAGAGCTGGGTTAGCCTCAGCACGGCTCTTGCCTCAGCATGTGCATGCAATGAGCCCAAGTCCTTGGAAGCATCAGCAAACTGCAGTACATCACCAGAAGTTTTTTGGTGCATTTCTCTCTATGGCGTTCTGGCAACCACACGATGTAAGGTGGACCAATACATGCATGTTGTTAGCAAAGAATCTTTTATCACACACCTTTTCACATGCTTTCTTTAGCAGAACATCCTCTCTCCTGGGTCTGCTTTAGGGAAACACTCCTTCACGAGGCTGTGTTAGCCTTTCACACCTGTGTCCACTTTAACGAAACGATCCTTCACTTGTTTGCCCCATCCAAGCAGCCTTCCAAAGAACCCTTAAGCTCCCACTTCAGGTAACTGGAGACACTCTGTCTCATCTGAGGCCCGGATTATAATGGTGGAAGGAGCCATGATCTTGGCTCCTTGTAATAGTAGGTAAAGACCAGGCTGTGAGTTCCACTGAATGCCTTGTCTTAGTTACTTTTCTATTGAATGTGGTAAGACACCATGACCAAGGCAACTTCTAGAAGAGTTTTAGAGTGTTAGAGTCCATGACTGTCTTGGCAGGGATCATGATAGGGGCAGGCAGGTATGGATGGATCAGTAGTTGAAAGCTTACATTGCTATGCATAAATACAAAGCAGATAACTAGGAATAGCACAGGCTTTTGAAACCTCAAAGTCTTCCCTAAGTGACATCTCCATCAAGACCGCACCTTCTGATCCTTCCCAAACAGTTCCACATACCAGGGATCACATATCCAAACATAAGAGCCTGTGGAGGTCATGTTTATCCAAACAACCACATGCATGTAACATGAGAGCAGGGGGATGGGGGTTCCAGCTCTGTGACTCTCTGTCACCACCATTGCCTTGTCCACAGGGTACTCCACTCCACCCTAGGCTGGTGAGTAGTCTATGACTGGGGAAATACCATCCCTGTCCTCAGTGACTGTGAAAGATGGAGCAACTGAAATTTGGTAGGACCCAGAATATTTGTCCCCTAGAATGGCTTGTTATGTAGACCAGCAACATGGCTAAGCCAGTAAAGACGCTTGCCACCAAATCCGAAAACTGGAGTTCAATCCCCAGGACCCACATAGAAGAAGGTGATAATTAGCTCCCAAAAGTTGTCCTCCACACATGCCTACTCCCTTCACCACACAAATAAGTAAACATATGCAATAAACTTCAAACAAGTAAGTATATGTAATAAACTCTAAGTAAATATACGTAATAGGAGAAGAGTGGCTTGTGCCTCATAATTCTCCTGTCTCCATAAGACAAATTTATATTTCTATGAAGCATTTAGAATTAAAAAAATTATGTACGTATATATGTGGGTGCTTACTATATTCAGTGTGTGTGTGTGTGTGTGTGTGTGTGTGTGTCTATCTACACATGCACCACAGCATCATATCAGTAAAAAAATAATATAAAGAAACAAACACTGAGCTACAAGAAGGCACTATGCCCACTCCTGAAGTCTTCATAATGCTCTTCTGTCTGTAAATGCTTTGTCATAACGCTTCCTACTGTCCCATATTTCTAGACATCAAACAAAAAACCAAACTCCAAGTGGCAGAGAGCTGGCAGGAGGTAGAATACACGTTGAAATGTCCAGTCCCTCAGTCCCCTGCCACTCACAGTTCCTGTAGACTGTGGGTCCTGTAGTCCTGGAAGCCTGAGCTGTGAGCTGCACCCAGCTCCAGATAAAATCTGCCCTCATCACTGTAAGCTCCCCCAAGTAACCTGTGGGGGATATCATGTTTCATAAAGCATGGGTAAAGTCGAATGATTCATCTGAAGCGAATCTGAGTCGAAACAGTGACCCCAGCAACTGTTTCCCACTTATAGGCAGGAAGAACCAACCTCACATATGTGTCATGGATATTGGTGACCATTTAACAGTGGGACCCTGAGTAGATTTCATTACTGTGTTTCCACTTAGTTCATGACCCTGCTAGCCCCTGGCACAGCCTCTGTCTTAGTTTGGGTTTCAGTGCTGTGAACAGACATCATGACCAAGGCAATTCTTTTTTTTTTTTCCTGAGGAAAGTATTTTTCTTATAAAAACAATGTTATAGCTCAGTTAATAATAGAAATGGCATCTTCTAAGTTTCATCAACTTTAAGTAATAATCATTCACTTAGATTGTGAATTTTAGTCTATTATTAATCTCATGAAATTATTTCATGATTTTTTCATTATCACACCATACCTCTCAGATCTGAGGCTAAAAGGGGGAATCAAGAGAATCTTGCCTCAAGTACTAGTCAACAGATTCCACAGATTCAAAGATGAATATGAACCAAGCAGTTGAAAAGGACTGTTCAAAAATCTGATTAGTTCTTTACTTAGTACCACATTCTTTTTTTTTTCTCTTGTGGTACCTGGCACCATTTTTTTTTAAATTAGCTTCTCAATCATCATCTGGAAAGAAAACATTCTGAGCAACATCATTAAAAACAGCTCTGATAAAGCACGGTCACTACTACGTATCATAAAGCGGGTACAAGCTATTTTACATCCACAGAGGTATGATACAGTACTGTCCTACATCTATAATACTAGAGGATACAATTTAAAAGGCATTATTTGAGACTTGATTCTACTTTTCCAGCAGAGGGCCCAAAGGATGGTGTGACACAGCTTTGTAAAGAAACATACTCTAGACAGGATTTCCTTTCACTAGTAGCACAGTTCTAAGGATTCATTCTCTCCATGAATGTCAGCTAAAACCGTTATTAAAAAAATGAAATATCCCTAGAACAAAACCGTATAACCACCGGATTCACATGAAGATGACCTAGTGGAGACAAGCTGGACCTCACCTTACCAACAAGCTATCAAATCTGTTATGTTTAAACAGTGAGACCTCCAAGGAAGGAGATGCCAAGTAGTGCTTCAAAGCTTCGGACCACAATCAAACACAGCATCCTTTTCAACAGAAGCAGAAGCTCATCTGAATATGCTCATGGATGCTGACATCAACATTTAATCATCTCCTCACTCATCCAGGAAGAGGGGGAGATCAGTTACTACTGTACTTTATTGTGTTCAACCAAATCACCATGTTACAAAAATAGCAAGCTGCCATAATAAAAAATAAGGCTCCTCTATCCAGCACCAGATAGCATCATTTTACTTTCAAGCCTAGAAATTGCACGCTTGTATATAAACCAACCGAAGATGAGGATTGAGAGTTCATCTTGGTGGATTTTTCCTTTGATGAATATGAAGTGTCCTTCCTTATCTTTTTTGATGACTTTTAATTGAAAATTGATTTTATTTGATATTAGAATGGCTACTCCAGCTTGCTTCTTCTGACCATTTGCTTGGAAAGTTGTTTTCCAGCCTTTCACTCTGAGGTAGTGTCTGTCTTTGTCTCTGAGGTGTGTTTCCTGTAGGCAGCAGAATGCAGGGTCCTCATTGCGTATCCAGTTTGTTAATCTATGTCTTTTTATTGGGGAGTTGAGGCCATTGATGTTGAGAGATATTAAGGAATAGTGATTATTGCTTCCTGTTATATTCATATTTGGATGTGAGGTTATGTTTGTGTGCTTTTCTTCTCTTTGTTTTGTTGCCAAGATGATTAGTTTCTTGCTTCTTCTAGGGTATAGCTTGCCTCCTTATGTTGGGCTTTACCATTTATTATCCTTTGTAGTGCTGGATTTGTAGAAAGATATTGTGTAAATTTGGTTTTGTCATGGAATATCTTGGTTTCTCCATCTATGTTAATTGAGAGTTTTGCAGGATACAGTAACCTGGGCTGGCATTTGTGTTCTCTTAGGGTCTGTATGACATCTGTCCAGGATCTTCTGGCCTTCATAGTTTCTGGCGAAAAGTCTGGTGTGATTCTGATAGGTCTGCCTTTATATGTTACTTGACCTTTTTCCCTTACTGCTTTTAATATTCTTTCTTTATTTTGTGCGTTTGGTGTTTTGACTATTATGTGATGGGAGGTGTTTCTTTTCTGGTCCAATCTATTTGGAGTTCTGTAGGCTTCTTGTATGCCTATGGGTATCTCTTTTTTTAGGTTAGGGAAGTTTTCTTCTATGATTTTGTTGAAGATATTTACTGGTCCTTTGAGCTGGGAGTCTTCACTCTCTTCTATACCTATTATCCTTAGGTTTGATCTTCTCATTGAGTCCTGGATTTCCTGTATGTTTTGGACCATTAGCTTTTTCTGCTTTACATTATCTTTGACAGTTGAGTCAATGATTTCTATGGAATCTTCTGCTCCCGAGATTCTCTCTTCCATCTCTTGTATTCTGTTGGTGAAGCTTGTATCTACAGCTCCTTGTCTTTTCTTTTGATTTTCTATGTCCAGGGTTGTTTCCATGTGTTCTTTCTTGATTGCTTCTATTTCCATTTTTAATTCCTTCAACTGTTTGATTGTGTTTTCCTGGAATTCTTTCAGGGATTTTTGTGTCTCCTCTCTACGGGTTTCTACTTGTTTATTTATGTTTTCCTGGAATTCTTTCAGGCATTTTTGCGATTCCTCTCTGTAGGCGTCTACTTGTTCTCTAAGGGAGTTCTCCACGTCTTTCTTGAAGTCCTCCAGCATCATGATCAAATACGATTTTGAAACTAGATCTTGCTTTTCTGGTGTGTTTGGATATTCCATGTTTATTTTGGTGGGAGAATTGGGCTCCGATGATGCCATGTAGTCTTGGTCTCTGTTGCTTGGGTTCCTGCGCTTGCCTCTCGCCATCAGATTATCTCTAGTGTTACTTTGTTCTGCTATTTCTGACCGTGGCTAGACTGTCCTATAAGCCTGTGTGTCAGGAGTGCTGTAGACCTGTTTTCCTGTTTTCTTTCAGCCAGTTATGGGGACAGAGTGTTCTGCTTTCGGGCGTGTAGTTTTTCCTCTCTACAGGTCTTCAGCTGTTCCTGTGGGCCTGTGTCTTGAGTTCACCAGGCAGGTTTCTTGCAGGGGAAAAGTTGGTCCTACCTGTGGTTCCAAGGCTCAAGTTTGCTCGTGGGGTACTGCCTAAGTCCTCTCCGCGGCGGCAGCAACCGGGAAGATCTGCGCCGCTCTTTCCGGGAGCCTCCGTGCACCAGGGTTCCAGATGGCCTTTGGTGTTTTCCTCTGGCGTCTGGATGTGCACAGAGTGCAGTCTCTTCTGGTTTCCCAGGCGTGTCTGCCTCTCTGAAGGTTTAGCTTTCCCTCCCACGGGATTTGGGTGCAGAGAACTGTTTATCCGGTCTGTTTCCTTCAGGTTCCGGCGGTGTCTCAGGCGCAGGGGTCCTGCCGCTCCTGGGCCCTCCCCTACGGGAACCCAGAGGCCTTATACAGTTGCCTCTTGGACCAGGGATGTGGGCAGGGGTGGGCAATGTTGGTGGTCTCCTCCGCTCTGCAGCCTCAGGAGTGCCCACCTGATCAGGCGGTGAGGTCTCTCTCCCACGGGGTTTGGGAGCAGAGAGCTGCTGCGGGCCGGGATCCGCGGGTGTGGGACTTCCGACCAAGGCAATTCTTATAAGGACAACATGTAATTGGGCTGTCTTACAGGTTCAGAGGTTTAGTCTATTATCACTTAGGTGGGAACCTGGCAGCATCCAGGCAGGCATGGCACTGGAGAAGGCAAGAGTTCTACATCTTGATTTGAATACAAACAGGGGAAGACTGATTTCCAGTTGATCTCCATGACCCCTTCATGTCTTCAAAACCAGTCTACCTGGGTGACTTGTACGCATGACCAAGTCTGACTGCCAGCAGACGGTATGGCTACCTCACACAATGGCCTTCTGGGCCTCCATGCAGGGCCATCCCTGTTACCTATTGGCCTCAGGACCTTTTGTTAGTCTCAGGGGGAAATTTTATCCTTGATTCTAAAACCAGAACCACATGGCTGAAACAGCTGAATTCTGCTTCTTGCTGGGTCTGGAACATGGTTCCTCGTTCGGTTGCATTTTCCCCAGCTTTCTGTTTTCGATGATTTCCTTTACTTCCTAAGCTTTGTTGTCCTGGAACTTACTCCATAGACTGACTTTGAACTCAGAGATCTGCTTGCCACTGTCTACTTGGATTAAAGGTGTGTACCACCACATCTAGACCTAGCCTTTTCTTTAATTCCTTTTCACAAGATCTTTATAAGCATGACCACTATGCTTCAAGGTCCAGACCAAAAGTCTGTCTTCCAGCCTAAGATCTGAATCACTAAGTATACTCTTCATTTCTGGATTGTAGTTTGATCCAGATGTAGTCAAGTTGACAATGGAGAATAGCCACCACAATCCACCCCTTGTCAACTTGGCACATGATCATCTCCTTACGTCCAAATGAGAACAATAACCAGATCGTGATAACACCTAACATGATATAACTCTCTCTTGATCAGCTGCAAACACATAAACAATAAGCTTAGCTGGGTGGGATCCTGCCCTGAGATCACTACTCCTTCAATTCCATTTAACATCTTGGAACATAGGATTCGGCTCCATTCCATGTCCTGGTGCCCCTTTAATCTTTGAACCATACATTTTGTATTTTTTGTTTCTCAGTTTGCTACATCTTATCAAACGGCTCTTCGTAAGAGTGAACCACAGAACAGAGTCTATGCTAAGCTGTTTCAAGACTTCCTTTGTCAATGCAATTAATATAAATCTCTTTACTTCAGCCTTGGGAAGACTCTTCAGCCAAGGGCAAAAGATAACTACATTCTTCAGCAAAATATCACAAGAATGATGGTCTCTAAGTCACATACTAAAATTCTTCTCAGAATCTCTTGAGCAAGGTCCCCACAGTTCAAATCACCCAAAGCACCACTGTCTTCTATGTTTCTACTAAGTATATGGTCCATTAAGCCCCACTTAAAGCATTCCATTGCTTTCCAAAGTCTCCAAACTACATTTCTCCAAACAAAAGTATTGTCAGGCCTATCACAGCCACACTCCAGTCCCTGCTACTGTCTTAGTTAAGGTTTCCATTGCTGTGAAAAGACATCATGACCAAGATAACTCCTATAAAAAAAAACCCATTTAATTGGAGCTGGCTTACAGGTTCAGAGGTTTAGTCCATTATCGTCATGGCAGGAACATGGCAGCATCCAGGCAGACATGGTATTGGAGGAGCTGGGAATTCTTCACCTTGATCTAATGACAGCCAGAAGGAAACTTTCTTTCACAGAGAGCCAGGAGGGGACTGGAATTCCACACTGAGTGGAGCTTGGGCATAAAGGCCTCAAAGCTCACCCTCACAGTGACTCAACTTACTCCAAGGCCACACCTACTCCAACAAGGTCACACTTCGTAATAGTGCCACTCCCCATAGGCTGAGCATTCAAACACAGGAGTCGGGGTGGGGGTGCTATTCAAACTACCACAGCTGCATATTGAACTGTTGAGACAAAGGCTAAACAATGGGAATTATTTGCCTTAATTTAGAGATGGGGAAACAAACTAAGTTCTAACTTACATTTTAATAGGGAAAATTACTGTCTTAAAAAAAAACAGTGTCACAGTTATAAATGGCAGAATACAAAGTGAGCATCCTTAACTCAACAATCAGAATCCCAATGCCCTAAAATCCAGCACATTTTAGCATTATCCCGCCAGTGGAAAATCCCCCACCATGAAACTGTTTTATGCATAGAACCATTGAGAATCCTAAACAAAGTTACCTTCAGGCTATGCACCCGAGGTTGTTTTGGGAAGCAGGGTGCAAAGAAGTCAGCTGTTGAAGGCAGAAGGTTAATAAACTGAAGAGAGACACAGAGTGGCAGGATCGCACGCCAAGTGGTTGACAGTAGATTTACCAGCAGCAGAACATCACTGGCACAGCACAGGAGGCCTCAGCATCCTGAGGCAGGGGGAAGGACTTCGTTTATTGGACAAGTAAGAAAGGTGTGCCTGGGCACCTGCAACACCCCTGTTCTTTCCCCCAAGCTGTCTGTCTGTCATGAGATGCTCTAATGACAACCTTGATGATCTTATCTTCTATGATTTGGAATGTTCTGCTAGGTCTATCCGAGGGGAAAGTGGTGATTATGACCAAGATAATAGTCACCACCAAGATAATACCACCAAGATGGTAGTCACGTTATTCTGGATCAGTTCTGTACTAGTTTGTGTCTATGTTGCTGTGATAAAACACTGACCAAAAGCAACTTAGGGAGAAAAGGCTCTATGCAGATTAGAGTTTACATATAGTCCTTCACTGAGAGGAGTCAGGGAAGACAGTATGGAGGATGGCTGCTTACTGGTTTATTCCTATTCACCTTAAACAGGCACGATAAGAGTCCATTCTTGTATAACTTCGGGCTGTTGAAATCCAGCAAAAGATCCAGACTCTTAGAATGTAACATATTTTCTGTTGGAGACAGAGTTTCTTTGGGTAGCCCTGGCTATCCTGGAACTCACTCTGTACAACAGGCTGTCCGCAAACTCAGAGATCTGCCTGCCTCTGCTTCCCAAGTGTTGGGATTAAAGGCGTGTGCCACCATGCCCACTTTACAGAGAGTTTTGTGACAATTACACCGACTGCCACAGTGGGGGTGAGTGTTCACTGTAATGTTCAGAGTTTGGATTTCACCATTCTCAAAAATAATTTCTAAAATTAAAAATTTGTCTGCTTCTCTCTCTGCCTTCTAAATTAGAACAATTTGCTCCAGTTTATGCTTAAAATCTCAAAGAATTTCAGCATGAAACTCACGAGTGCTGGTTATTAGGGAAATTTGTCACATAGGACCAGGCTACACTTATTCCCTGGTGGTAAACTCGTTTATTGTTTTTATTTCAGCTGTGTGCAGGTCTTTACAATGATTTGGAGCTGTTTTAAAACTTAAAATAGAATGAATAAAATTGAAACATAAAATAGGACTGAGTTTAAAAGTCAGGTATCATAACACATGTCTACAGCCCAGCACTTAAGAGCTAAGGCAGGAGGATTGTGAGTTTGAGGTTGGCCTGGCTACACAGTGAGTTTCAGATGCTCAGGCCAAATCCCAAGGACACTGTTTTCCTTGCAATCAGAGTTCTGTTGCCCTTTTGGTTGGTTCACTTGTGCCCGTGTGTCTGTCTAGCTGCATTCCAGCTTTCACACTTATTTTTATTCATTTATTTGTAACTATTGTCTTATCTTCTGTTATTTCTTCTCTGGACATTTATAACTAAAGAGTGACTAAAAAACAAAAGTCAAATGTTAATCCCGCCAATTGAAAATAAGACCAATACCATAATTCAAAGCCAAATTTGTCTTTTTTTTCCCCCTGAGCTGAGGACTGAACCCAGGGCCTTAAAAGCGCTCTACCACTGGAAAGTTGAAGCAAGCTTTAATTAAATACTGACCAGGTTGATGGACCTCATCAGGGCCATCTCTGGGTTCCCAGGGAATGGCCACGAGTGAGTAGTATTTTGCAGGGGCTTAAAAGAGCTAAACCCACAATTTACTACATTTCTCATCAGGTCCAGTCAGGGGCAAGCATACATCCTGACGTATTTCCTGCCCTCGTACCTCCGATCAAGCACTTCTGGTGTAGACCGGTCAAACAAACTTGTTTAGGGGAGTGAAAACATAAACAGTAGCCTACGGTGTTAAACTTTGCTTTTTTGTAGAAACTTTGCCCTATATGTTAGTGGAACTTGGGGAGGAACGTGATCATGTGTGCATTAGATTCTGTGACTTTCCAGCATTTTAGCAGCCCCTGCACCCGTGAGATCATTTAAGCTTGCTGGGTGGCTTTGAGAAGAATGCTCTTCCAGTCAGGAAAAGACTTCGGGGGAGGATGTAACTGCAGACGTGAAGAGTTCTCCTTCCCCCCATTGGATGCTATCTGATGGTGTCTGAGAGTGGGACATGGGCTATTATCCTGCGGACCTGAACCGGGGCAGTAGAGCCACAGACCTCATGGGAGTGCTGGAGCTCCAGCCATCATGAAGTCAAGCATCCCATGTTCTCGTTGCACACCCCCCTTAATAGTGTATCTCTATGACTGTCTAGAGGACTCAGTGCTGCTTCTCAAAGTGAGGCTTCTCTACTTAAAGTTACCTGAAGATCAGGATGCTGAGAGCTTTCATGCACTCATCTGAGACGGTGCTAACTCTGTTCCATGGCTCGTTTGAGGGTGACCAATTTCCACAGAGCTTTCCTCTGTGCCCAGTGTAGGGTCTGTGTGAGCAGGAAGAAAAAGCAAAGGCAGCTGCTGTCTGGTCTGGGGTTGGGCATCAACAGAACCATGATTCCAAGCACTGAGCTGGTTCTCATGGACCTACCAGCCAGAAGGGCTTAGTTCTCGAGCCAGCATAAGTGGTGCCCTTTATAACATAACTATTATTATTTCCTGTGTCACCCAAGTCGTTAAAGAAGTCAGAATCTTCTAGAAAATAGATTGTGTGCTTTTCTTCTACAAAGCCACAGGGAACTTTCAAAGCTTCCTTATAAGGCTATAATTTATGCGGAATGAACTTCCCTGATCTTAAGTGTGCAGTCTACCGATCCTGTGACAACAGCAATCAGTCCCATGCCCACCAACACCCTCAACAAACAGAATATTTCACTGGGTGTTGTAAATGTCTTATTTCCCCTGATCAAGGGATGAGATAAGAGCTCCCCAAGCTATGTGAATACACACACGGCTTGGGCTGAGCCCAGAGCATCTCTTTCTCTGTGCTAACTATTCCTAGATCTAGGCCTGGAAGCTTCTAGTCTCCATACCATCTCATCTTCCGAGCTGACTTAGTTAATCTGGCTTCTCTGCACTTCTGCCTGAATTGCTCTGCTTGGATTCATATTAACTTTAGCAATGTGCTCTAATCTTCTCATCCCTTCTCACTCTCTGATTCGGTCTGTCTTCATCTAGCTTGTTCTCTCTGCAAGCTGTCTCTGTAAAACTGCCACACACTGCTGCCGCCACCGCTGCCACTGCCGCCGCCGCTGCCACCACCACCACCACCACCACCACCACCACCACCACCACCACCACCACCACCACCACCACCACTCTTTTTCTATCTCACTGTTCTTAAGTGGCCTCTCTTTCCTGTGATGTTCTGTCATGAGTTGGGTGTTTCCTATCTCTGACTCATTCTGTCAGAGCTTTCTCTGATTCATCACTTTGTCTGCCCCTCAATTAGCCATCACTTTCCAATATTACTACTTCCTCCTACAAACTAACCTTACCTTCCTTGTTAGGGAGTAAATGTGTACTAAGGGTATGTCTGCATTCCACCCAGATCATGTAGACTTAGAAGGTCTTTAGACATGGTCCCTAGCCAGAGTAGCCACCCTGCTGGATTGAAATTCCTCTACACCTGTGGTGACAGGCACCTCTAATTCTAGCACCTGGAAGGTGGAGGCAGAAGGATTCAGGCCAGCCTGGGCTACAAGAGACTATTATAAACAACAACAACAAAACCCAAGAAAGAACAAAAAAGAATGTCCCACTGTTCTGACAGCCCCTGGCACTTTTGAGTAGGTTGTCCCCACAGTCTACCTTTGCTGCTAGGTAACTGCTAATCAATTTTCTATCACTGCCATTTCATATTTTCTAGAATAATGGTTTCCTACAGTTAGGCAACACAGCTCCTTTCTCAGCACGATGTGTGTCTCCAGCACTTTTTTTGTTAACCCCTGGGAAATGGTCACTTGCTGTGTGACTGAGTCAATCTCATGTCTGTACTCTTCATCAGACAGACACTGAGTCTGTGGGGTCAAGTTGCTGGCTGTGGGAAGAAAATTGGGGAGAACATTTGACAATGCTTCTCTCTGTGTTCCCACTTTCCCATTTCTCTTGGATAAATATCCAGGAACAGGATCATTGGGCCCTATGGCAAGTGCCAGCTAAACTTCAGACAAAAGCACTAATGGCACACAAGCCTTGTTCACATGCAAACCAATCAGAACTGAGGAAAAAAATAAGTTTCGGCTCTTCTGTTTTGGCTGTCACATTTCCTCACAGGGCTCAGTGGCTACTGAGTATGAGACACAAGGTATTCCCAATAATCTAGATTATTCTATTAGATAGCCTGGGAATGTGAAAGCCTGTGTTTCACAACAAAGAGACTTCTTCATTGGCCAGTTTAGTGCCAAGAAACTCCAGGCCCTCCGGAATTATCTTTACAAGATGAACATTGGCACAACTCAAAGACCAGGAAGTCTGATGGCCTGTAGAAGTTCTCACTGACTCAGATGTGGCTGGCTATCACATGGAGGAGTCACCACAGAGGTCCTCTGCCCTCCAGACCTTAGAGTATTCCTGCCAACAGCCTCAAGACCCACAGACTCAACAGAATGAAGAGGGTGTTCTGCCCCTCGCTGGGAAAAGGTTTGAGTGTTCAGGTAGCTTCACTCACTAACTAGAACCAGGCTCAATGATGCACCATCTCCATATCATCCCACATGAAATCTTCACCCCGCTTACAACAGAGTCCCACGACAGAGTGCTGGTCAACCCTCAGTCATCCCAGGTCCAAGACCCAGTGTCTTTGGCTCTCTAAACAAACTTCCTAGGGCTTGACAAATTGCATATCCCGTGCCCCCAGATCAGATGTGTTTGCCTCCTCTTTGCTTTCAGCTCTGGTTTCCTGGGCTCTGGGGTTAGTGGAGAGAGATCTGGAGCTAGGAAAACCAGGGGCATTGACAGGGCAAGCTCACAGTCCTCGTGTGTGGCCGGAAAGGTACAATGCATTAGAAGGGGTCTTTGTTACCTCTGGGGCAATGTTGTGAAGGAACGGATTTGAAGCACCAATTTGAACAAAGCTGGCAAGACAACACTGCTTCTTGTGGACTTCACCATTAATCTTTCATGTCGAGGGAGAATCAGATGCCTTAATGAGGTCATCAGCTGGCTCGGAATAGAACCAAATACAGCTGAAGGACACCATTGTTTGCCGGACATAGTGACTGGAGAGTGCCCGTTGCTTTTCTGTTCCAGGGAGAGAAGGGACAGCTGCAACCAACCTACTCTGCAAACACGGTGGGGATCCGAACACCACGGGAGTCCACCGTCTGCTTTGGAAATGAGATTCCACACATTCAACCACACTTCTGCACGCATCTGTTGTCTATGTCCACACCGCTAAGTCAAAAGAACTTCTTAGAGTTTTCAGGGTGATTCCAGCGGAACAGTTATTCCTCCTGGGAGCCAACTTGCTTTCTCTTTCTCTTGGGTGGAGGCTCCATTTAGGTCAATGAAAACACAAGATTCTCTCAGGAGGGGTGCTCAGAGCCATCCATGGAAATATGAGTGTATGTTTGTGTTGGGGACTGCTGGGTGATTTCTATAGAGATGTAGGGAAAAAGGTCTAGTCACCCCAGATAGGGCACTGATGACCCACAAAAGAAACAATTCTGTCCATCTCTTGCGTGGGGAACCGAGGACTTTATTGAAGTTGCTTACAGGATTATGGGGGTCTCAAAAGCAGCTACTCCACTGGAAAGGCCAACCCAGCGTGGGTAGAAACACGGGCAAGCTGTATCACAGAAGTTTCCTATACAATTTGCAGATGGCTCCATCGAAGAGTCTCTTCTCTCATCCACCACTTTCTGTCCGCCATCCTTAGGGAGCAACATCAGGGTTAGGGTTGCCCTGTAACATTTCTGTCAGTGTCATGAACCCAGAGACTCAGAGCTTCCTAATCTCCTGGGACAGAGGTCAGGACCCAGTACCTCCCTTCCAGAGTACTTTTAGTAACGTGTCACCTTGGCTTTGGAAAGAAGGGTCCTGGGGTGGGAGTGGAAAGAAAGACAGATGTGCTAGGACAATGAAGGACTATACAATGGAGTTCCAGTAGATTGGTTGCTACTAGTCCTTTCCTGTGTGCACACCTCCTACAGTGCACGTGTTCATTCTTTTCTCCAAGAGTTACGATGCATTTTTTGCACACCCCCTACGAGTACCAGCCTTTTGATTTGCTCTATCCACCTGAATGGAATAGAGGCGGCTGAACTAGTTCAGAAGTCAGACTTCAGGGTGCTTTGCATAGTTCTGTCCTCTCACCCGCACCTGACTGCTATTGTGGGAATGAGCCTATGGCCAGTTGTTAGAGGCTGAGACACCAGATGGACCACAAAGGGTAGAGTGTTCTTGTCTAAGATCTCTGCAGAGCAGGCTACAGACTATAGACAGCTTGCAGGTGTGTGAACCATCTGGCGCAGACCACGCTAGCAAGTGACAGGATTGTAAGAGGTCATACACAATAGCTTCTACAAGCCATTCAGCATGTGACGCCTGTTTGTGGTGATTTGAATGTGACTGTCCCCTATAGTCCCAGGCATTTGAACACCTGGTTCCCCATTGGAGACACTGCTTGGGGAGGTTTAAGTGACTTCCTAGGTGTAGGAGGTCTAGCTGTGAGAGGAGGCTTTGAGAAAACCTTGGTTACTTTTAGTTAATTCTTTCTGCATTATGCTTGAGGTTCAGGATGTGAGCTCTCGGCTTCCTGTTCCTGCTACCGTGACTGTTGCCTGATGCCGTGTTTCCCTGGCCTGATGGGCTCTTACTCCTCTGGAACCACCAATAGAGCGCTGGACCCTGGGTGTCCTCCTCTGTCACTCTCTACCTCATTGTTTTGAAGTAGAATCTCTCTTGAACTGGAGGCTTTCTTCCTGGCTGCCCAGAGAGTTCTCAGAACTGGCTGTCCCCACTCCCCAATGTTGGGGTTACAGATATATACAGCGATACCTGACTTTTTACCTTTTCGAACTCAGGTCTCCATACTTGCCCAGCAAGTGCTTTTTACCCATGGAAGCATCTCCTCAGATTTCCTCACTGTTAATTCATAAGGACCCTTCCCGTGTGTTCATTTTCTGTTTGAATTTTCTATTATGTTCTCCAACCCACTCTGCCTGTGTGGTAACTTTAGATGAGGGTTAAGCAGAGGAACCCATTCATGCCTGGGTTTGTAGAAATAATGAGTCTAATGTTTAATGCTTATGTGTGTTTATTTGCCCTCTCGGGTGGCTACTTTGCTACATTAATGAATAATAGCCAAGGCTGGAATGCTATGGTCGAATATTTTAAAATCTATGGCTGAATTTATGCATGATTTCCAAACTGGAAAAATTACATTTCTGAAGAGCTTCCCTTTCCAAACAGACCCTTCCCAAGCACCATCTTGGAGAGAGTTTTTCTTTTTCCTTTTCTTTTCTTTTTTTTTTTTTTTTTTTGGTTTTTTTTCGGAGCTGGGAACCGAATCCAGGGCCTTGCGCTTCCTAGGCAAGCGCTCTACCACTGAGCTAAATCCCCAACCCCGGAGAGAGTTTTTCTTAACCCTACTCACTCCTAGTGTGCTGGTGATTATGGTCAAAAACTATAGGGGCTGAAATACAGGAAATGGGGTTCTTTCTTCTCAGTAGCTACCACCCTTTAACTTTTTCCTCCTCGATTGTCCTCTGCTTTCAGAGGATCTTTGCTGGAATTGGGGGTTGGCTGAGCGATGAGTGGCACCCCAAGGCATCCAGGTTGTAGAGTCCACAACCTGCCAATGTGCTTCCTTGTGTGGCAAAGGGGATTTGGGAGCTGTTTAAGGTTTAAGGTAGGAAATTATCCTGGGAAATCCAGGTGGGCTACATGTAAGAAGAGGGCACTTAGAAAAGAAAAGGCAGGAGAAACTCAAAGTGCAATAGACACTCAGCCAAGTCACTGTTGACTTGGAAGACAGGAAAGGAGCAGGAGTCGGATCTGCAGCCTCTGGGAGTGAGAAGCAGCTCCCAGCCTTCAGTTGACTCCATCCTATCCTCTCCTTACAGACTGCATGAAGAAAGCTTCTGATGTCTCTACCCTGACCAGATGAGTTGGGAGAACTCAAGGTTGGATTCATACTGCTCAAAGCATGGTCCCATTTTCACTCCCAAAGAGAGCATCTGCTCCTGCCTTCTTTCCAGAACAACTTACTGCCATCAGGTGCTAAAAATAGCTTTCACTCAGCCTGCAGACTTGTCTCCAGACCCAAGTCTCGCCTTCCCTGGGGCAGAAGGAGCTGTACCCACACCTTGAAGAAGCTGGTGTCACCTTGTGGCCTCTTGAGCCTGCAACCCTGAGTCCCCAGAGCATCTTCCAGTCCCTGCTCCTTGCAGATGGGCGGGGCATTTGGGAAAGGAAGAACCTTCTGTGAAGACTGCTTCTTATGGGCTATTGTCTGTCCGAACGTCTCTCCTCTGTGGCCAAGAATGGCATGGGTGGAGTTGGCTGTCTGAGTGCATGTGATTAACCGAGAGGGAGAGGGGAGAGAGGGAGAGAGAGGGAAAGAGAGAGAGAGAGAGAGAGAGAGAGAGGGAGGGAGAGAGAGAGAGAGGGAGAGATGGAGAGAGGGAGAGAGGGAGGGAAGGAGAGAGGGAGAGAGAGAGAGAGAAATACACATACACATTCACCGGGGGCGGGGGCAGGGAAGCCTAGTGCCAGCAGGCATTTAAGAGCTGGCACCCTGAGGAGGAAGATGTGTGTGTGTGTGTGTGTGTGTGTGTGTGTGTGTGTGTGTGTGTGTGTGTGTACAGGTGCAAACAGTACTCCTGCTTCTGTCTCCCACAGCGTTTTGCCTGCCTGGCAGCCATTTATTTTAATTCCTTTTTTCCCCCATTTTCTTTGTGCAATAAAAGCAGTTTGCTAGTAAACAAATGTAAGAGAATCCACACCTTGCATGTGCTCTGGTGAGGCCTCTCTGATCCACATCTGCCTGTCTCTATTGCTCTCATCCAACTTCCAAGGAAGGAGTCACTATAACGGAGGGCTCTGAGGAAAAGCCAGAGACCACAGCGAGACTGCTCCACTGCGCAGGCGCAGGCGCTGTAGGCAGAAACAGACCGGAGAGCACTGAGAACAGAAAAACCAGCAGAAAGTGCTGTGGTGTGGCATTTATTACTCATTTTTATAAGCTTTATTTCAGGGTGTATAGATTTTAGTATTTAATAGTAGTTGTGTTTATAAAGAAACCATCATGGGGAAATTCCTAAATGAAACCTCAAGACTATGTGCGCTGTAGCATGCCGGACACTCTCCTTACTGGATCTCGGTGGGGGCAGAAGACAAGCAGTTGAAACTTCCCATCAGGCAGATCCTCTCTTTCCCTGCACAGCTCCAGGAGACTGAGTGTCAAATTCTTTCCTTGACATCAAACACCCATACTTTAGTTCTACTCACCCTGGGGAGATTCGAGTTCCTGAGTCTTATGGAGTGTCCCAGCATGAATGGTTCGTGGAAATGCATGCTTCGATTATTTCCTACCAGTGAACCAATGATTCCAACGTACAGACAATCTGTTTCCAAGCATCTGGGTACTGAAGTGGAGAGCTACTCCTGTGCCATCCACAAGAGGAAGCCACACCAGTATCTCTGACCCTGGGGCTGACCATGTGTGAGGCCAGGATAAGCATTTCCCAGGCAAGGAGAAGCTGATGGGCCCATCCCTAAGCAGTCATGTGTGTCACAAACTCTCTGGTTAAGCTTCCGATTTGAGAGCCCAGAGATCCCTTTCTATTGCTTAGATAACCAGATGCGGCTTCAGGTTAAAGCCAAGCAAACAATTTTGAGTGTCAAACTGGTACAATTTGTAAATCAGCAGTGCCCAAGATTACTGCCACAGCCTCATGTGTCCTGCAGAGCTCTCTGGCCAGCCTGCTGGTGATGAGGCTCATGGGAGAGAGCCTCCTCCAGTATTCTGGGTGAGTTGCTGCCTGGGAGGGAGTTGGTCCTATACTGAACAAATACTGCTCTGGGTGGTTTCCCACAGCAAAGCTTTTTCCCAAGGGCGGAAACACATTTGCTGCCATTGATCACTACTACTAGCACACACACACACACACACACACACACACACACACACAGGCATGTCTCTGTGCATATACATACACACATATTTCTGTACTTATACAAGCGTGGGTATGTACACATTCAAACATGCCTACACACATACATACACACACAAATGTGGATTTACATACACATGTCTTTTACATGCACACAAACATGTGTCAGCATTATACACAAACACATACATACGAGTAAGCTAGCCTGAAAACTTGCATATGGCTTCAAATGTCATTAAGATGCTAATGAGCCCACTCAGGTCTCTGGTCCACCCAGACCTTTACTCTGCTCTTGGAGAGCTTTGTCTGTTGGCCATGGCATGACCCTCCTGGATGTTTCACAGGCTCTGTGTTTGGCACAGTACTACTAACACTCCCCCTTCCAAAGCCCCAGCTCCATCTTCAGCATCACCCATCCAGCAGTTTGTTGGGAATCAACTCCGAGGCTTCTCTACTCAGTGGCCTCTCGCTCTCAACACACTAGCAGTTCCCATCCAGTGCCAAAGGCCTGGGGGATTCTAAGAGCTGCTGGTCTTCAGTCTATATTAGCTTCAAGACAGTTCTAATATTATTGAAGGACTCAGCAGCAGCAATGGGGTAGATGAACCTATCAGTGAGAGTGAAAGCCAATTAGGAAAAAAAAGTCAAAGATCTTCTCTTTCCACGTTCTTTATCTGGCCTGCTACCAGAAGGCACGGCCCACATTTAGGGGTCTTCCCACATCAGTGAAGACAATCGAGCAACCTTCCACAGACAATCTGCCAATCTGATATAAACAATCTCACTGAGATTCTCTCATCCACAGCGATTCTAGGTTATGTTAAATTAACAGAGTTTACCATCACAAAGATTAATGGATGGGTTACATATACTATGCAGATACACTGAAGAAAAGGATAATCCACATTCCAGAGGGAAAAAGAGACTTCCTCATGATACCCAGAGTGGCTCCCACTTTCAAATCCTAGGACGGCTCCTTTCCTGGTGCTGCTTGACTCGTTCGTTATTCCTGACTTCCTTCCTGCCACTTCCGACTACACTTCTGCTGTGTGCTCACTCACAACTGCCTTCTCCTTGGTGTCCCCTTGCTTGGCACATTTTCCCGGTCCCCTTCCCAGGGAATTCCCTTAGCAAAATTCTGAATGCAGTAGAAAGCCAGTGGCTCCAATTCTTGACAGACCAGCTCCAAAGTCACCTTGAAAAAACAAGAACACCAGCAGTGGCCACTGTAAAGCATTCGCATGTGGGTAAAGCTAGGATGATGGGGTGCTCCATGCTCCCCAAACTGGGCGAGACCCAGAGACCATCCAGGTGTTGAACCATTCTGGATTGATCTCCTGCCAATCTGGGTCTTTGTAGGAAACGACTGGGTTATTCCACTCAGGGCCTGGCCTGACCAGGAGGATTCTGTGTTACTTCCCACTCTGTTCCCTCCCGTCTGTGGCTGCTGGAGAAGTCTGACTAGCAAAGAGAAAGCCTGGGGGTTTGTCTGGTGTCTTCACAGGCAATGCCTGCATCCATCACTACCCCTGTAAGAGGAGCTGCAGCTGCTGCTGACATCAGGAAAAGGCAAACCTCACTGGGGACAAGGCACAGACTCTTGTCCAGCACAGACAGCAAAGAAGCCACCATCAAGGACTCAGGTGTGGGGCCACTGCGGGAGCGGTGATATGAAGCAAGGGTCTGACACAGCCCCTGAACACCTGTTAGCACAACTCCTGGGTCCCTAAGGGCTCAGAGGGTCTAGAATCACACATACCTTCTGCTATGACAGTGTCCTCTAGGCCAGCCATAAATCATTGGATTTTTTTTCACAGTGTTTGGACACTAGATGTCACTGCAGGAAAAAAGTCTGACCAGGAAACCCATGCAAGGGAGAATGATGCTAAGTGAATGTTTTGGCTAGCAAGGAAGCAGTTGCCCTGACAACAGGCAGCCTGCTAAAGAACTTCCTCCTTTTTGAACAGCCTGTGGCCTCGGGGTGATGTTCTGGTCAGCAGCCAGGAAGGGGATGCTGATCCTGTGTATAGGGAGGGATGGAAGATGAAAGACAGACAGGAGGGAAGAAACAAAGAGAAAGGGTTGGCAAGGTGGCTCAGAGAGCATAGGCGCTTGTCCCCAAGTCTAACGACCTCCGTTTGATGCCTTGACCACACACAGTAGAAGAGAACCCTGACTCTGACTCAGACTCTAGGACTTTGGCCTTTTCTTGTGAACCATGACATCACACCCCCCAAATACACATTTAAAAATTATATATATAATATATATATAATTTGTATATGTATTTTGCCTGCTTGTATGTCTGTGTATTGTGCAGCCTTTATGCCCATAGAGGCCAGAAGAGGTTATTAGAGCCCCTGGAACCAGAGATATAGCTGTAAGCTGCCATATGGGTGCTGGGAATCAAAATTGGGTCCTCTGGAAGAGTAGTGGGTGCTCTTAACCGTTGAGCAATCTCTCCAGCTCCTAAAAGACTTTATAAAGGGAGAAAGAGAGACACACAGAAAGAGGAGGAAGACAGACAGGCAAAAAGGCAGAGACGTACATGGAGAGAGACAAAAATGGAGACATAAGGCAGAGACAGAGAGAAGACAAAGGAGGGAAGACACACACACCCAGGGGGAGAGACAGAGAGATACAAAGGCAGAGACAGACAGAGGGAGGGAGAGATGAGAGAGGTAGGGAGGAAAGGAGAGAGGGAGGGAGGAAGGAAGGAAGACAGAGGCAGACACAGTGAGGGGCTCTCAGGAGACATGCTTTGAGCCTAAACCCTCATCAAAGGTGCATATGGAAGTGACTTCCCCCCAAGTTGTTCTAGTGATGATGATCTCTGTTGGCTACTGCAGTTATCTACAGAAGTTAAAGCCAAGAGCATGGCCAAAGAGATTGCATTAACCTTCCACCTAGCTCCACACAGACTCCTGTTTGAGGGGGATTTAATGTTTGGCCACCGAATATTCAGAAACCTTTTCGCTAGCCACATCTTTCGTGTCCCCCCACATTCGTTCTTTTCGTGGCTCTGTGTGGGGTCATGACCTACAGTTTAAGAATCTGTGATTTACATGGGGCTTCCCTCCTGCTTCGTCACAAGTGGTCCCTAGAGAGTGTGAACTTGAACCCCAGTAAGTCTAGAGAGGCCAGGACGTGACTTCTCTGGGGATAGTTGTGTTTTGAGAGGAAACTTCTTATTGAAACTCATCCTTCCTTGGTGACTAGATGTCTATGATTGGAGAAGGTGAACAATGGGGCATAAACCTGGAATTGTGAAAGTTCAGTACTGGAGCTCCAGCAAGGTCTTGGGCAAGGTCCTTCGAGAAGCCCAGGGTGCAGCAGGGGAACCAGATGCTTTTCAGAAGCTCCGGGATGCTTCTTGAGGAGAGGCGCTGGAAGAAACCACCCCCCAAAAAGATCAGGAGAAGATCTTTTCTCAAGAAGACAAGAGAAGTGTGCTCCAGGCTTTTAGGTCTTCAGGAAGCGAAAGACTAGACTAACCCCAACTGTGCTGTGATCTGATCAAGGGAGATCACATGAGAGCTATCACAGCAGGACCCACAGAAGCCAAGATGGATCTGGAAGCCCACAAGGACTTCTCACAGCAAGGCTGGGCCTAGAAGCAGAAACCTAAGCCACAGGGGACCTCGGGGTGAGCCTTCAGCATGAGCTGCTCCACCCTGGAGGCAGCCCCCTCCCCTCTGCTTCTGGCTCGTCTGTGTCTAGCATTCTGCGGCAAACATTGGTTATTCTCATTATTTCAAAACACAAAAGCATTACTTGGGCCTGTTTGGCACATAGCAACCAGCTGGTTTCTAAGCCATTTCAAGTACTAACTTGGTCTCACGTCTCCTTTATTAGGACACACATTAAGTATATTGAGACGAATTAGACACTCTGGCTGTTGCTATCAAGACAAAATTAAGGAACTGGGGAGAGGACTTGGCTTGAAAGTGTTTGATGTGTAAGCACGAAGATCTGATCAAGCACCGAGAAAAAGCTTGGGGGAATGGCAGTGTGCATCTGGGACCCCAGCCCCGTGAAGATAGGAAGAGGAATAATTTGGTAGCTGGACAGTCTAGCTGAAGTGGCAAGCTCCAGGCTCACCGAGACACTGTCTCAAAACAGGACAGTGATTGAAAAAGACACCAGATGTCGACCTCTGGATTCCACCTGTGTTCATGCATATACACTTGATGGTTAGGCCTCTTTACAGACATACACTGACACACATGAGAACATGGGGTGAGCATGTTCTGAGGCTCCAGTCTGACTGTCAAGGTCCCACTTGCCATCTGTTACGTTTCCAGATCCAAGAGTGATTGAGCAGATTTTGCCCCCACTGCATGCTGTGGCTTAAAGCCTCTCCCTCCTCCCTCCTCCTTCCCCTCCTCCTCCTCCCTCCCTCTTCTCCACTTCCTGCTCCCTCCTCCCTCTTTCCTGCTCCCTCCTTCAGTCCTTGGCTTTTCTCTCCAAGTTATTGTCAGGGCTGTGCTCATCTGACTGTCCCAGATGATGGCAGTGCATTTTTACCGACATTTCCTACGACGAGGGGAGGAATCTTTAGACACTTAACTCACCCTCATCCAGAGAAATAGAGCACACACACAAATCAGGGGGAGCCCTCGCATTTGGTTTACTGGCCAATGTGGAAAGCCAGGAAACAGGTACGACTTGGCAACACCTGCTCAGAAGTGTGGATGCTGTGGAAAACGGTAACTGCTACTCCCGCTGCTCTGGAGCCAACCCGTACACACACAGATAGTGGCCTCCTGTGGGGACCCCATCTCCTGGGACTCTCATCATGGACCTAGTCCTCAGTGACCTGTTTTGTGTTCTGAATTCCAACCTTGGTAGAACTCAACAATGTTACTCAACTTTTCATACAGCTTTGCTGCGCTTTCAAGACATCACTGGGTCTCAGGGATGATCCCTGGGGGTAGGGATAGGGCTCAGCCATTAACCATTTTCCTTGTAAGCGAGAGAACCTGAGTTCGAGCTCTGAACATATGTTAACAGATCAAGGGTTGTGGGGACACATTGTAATCCCAGGACTGGGGAGGTAGAGACAGATGGATTCCTGAGGCTTGCCGTCCAGTCATCCCAGCCTCTTTGGCAAACTTCAAACTCCAGACCAGTGAGAAACTCTGTCTCAGATTTTTAAAGGGTGGCTAGGGCCTGAGGTCTGGTCTTGATATGTAGGCAGGTGCATGTGTGAACGCGCATACTGACTTGTTAACCCATGAAAACACACACACACAGAGAGAGAGAGAGAGAGAGAGAGAGAGAGAGAGAGAGAGAGAGAGAGAAACACCTTAATTATTCTGACTGGTGTACCTGAGAGCTTTGAAACATGAAGTCAGAACTACATTGTAGCAACAATGTCTGAGAACTAATAATCTTCAGAGGCCATCAAATCATGTTCACAGGCCAGATCCAGTGACTGTCCATTGACACATGGCTCACAGGTGGGAAAGAATGGTCTGTGAACTTTCTGACGGTCAGAAGAAAAAACAGAAGAATAGCATTTTGTGGCGCAGGAGAATTCTCTGAATTCCAATGTCATGTCCGACAATAAGGTTCCATTGGGATCCAGCTCTCTTGTGACTCCTTGTAAATACAAGGGGTATTTACAGCTTGTATTTTCCAGAGTGACAGCAGAATGGAGTAGTTTGGACAGAGACTGCAGCCCGCAGAAGGGCAGAAATGGTACCCAGCCTTTTAAAGGATTCTTCCTCAGTCAGCTCTGCAGCTGAGACATCCACCCTCAACTCCCTTCATGTCCCATGATTTCCCACCATTTGTTCCCAGAAAACTGCAGCAGAGCCTCACTCTTTGTCTTCCTTGTCCCGGTTGCCTAAAGACTGTGGGTTATTTCACAGGGTCCTACCTACGTCCCTCCTCTGCCCTGTGGGATGCAGGACCCTCACCTTCCTCAGGTCTTTGTTGATCTCTCCTGCCTGCCTCAATGGCTCTTGGGATCTGCTCCTCTCTGCTTGCAGCTGGACTCCCTCCTGGCCTGCTTTGGTGTCTCAGAGTTGACCATCCAAATATCCAGAGCTGTCCGTCTCTGTGACCCCCTCCCTCACATCAACCCAAGGGAGCCCTTGGCACAGAATTGCCAGTGAATTGCTTCCTGAGTAGAGGACAGGATTAATGAGTCATGCTTCCTACTCCTGAGCAGTGCAGGGCCCAATAGAATGATTAATTGATGGATTGATTTTCCTTCAAGACATCCCAAATGTCCTCTCCCTCTCACTCACTCATTTATTCCCTAGAACAGTCCTGAGCTGGGCTTGCTTCTAGAGTTGCAGAGATGTACAAATATGGAAACCAACCTTGTACCATCTTCCTACTCAGTAAGAGACAGAGACTGAGCTGCAACTTCCTGGAATCTATATCTCTTTACCCATGTCACCCTGCAGAGCCTTGCTTGGCTCATACCCGTACACACCGGACTACCTTACTGCTACTCCGGCTCCCAGCCAGAGCTCAGACCAACCTCTGGGACTTATCAGGCATAGCAACTCTTTGGGTGGCTGCCTGATCCTAGGTCCCAGGGCCTTGGCTCAGGTAGGAAGGGCAGTAAGTTCTTATCACGAGAGCCCTCTAGTCAGGGATGAGGGTGTCTGTCAAATACATCTATGACCTAAGCTGTGTTGTTTCATGGCAGCTCTTAGAGCTATGGCAACAGAAGGGATGGCTTAGGCTGAGAGCCCAGCCTTGCTTCATAAACTAAAGAAACAAAGTAGGAGCAGACACAGTGTACAGATGTAGAAATTCAACATGATGTGATGGAGGTGGCCTCCAGAAGGTAGGGTTAGTACAGTGGTTTAGGACAAAGCAGAAGCTCAGGGATTCTACACAAAAAGAACCGCTGGGCAGGGATTCCAATGCATCCAGGGAGCAGAGCCACCAAGATAGGAAAAATTGGTACTGCTAAGGACTGAGTACAGTGGAAAGATGGGACTGTGGGATGTGAAAAGGCAGCATCAGCTGGGTTAAGGATTTGTCTTCAATGGAAATGCAGACCCTGACAGGGCTTGAAGAAGATGCCACAGAATAGCATGCATTTTGGAAGGAGTTGTGAGGCAGAAGCAATAAGGGATATCTGTTGGGTTGCACTCTTGGCCCTGCCCTTCCTTAGAATGTTTTCACCCAGAAGGCACACGGAACCTCAAGCACTCCAGGGTGTTCGAGAGTGTGTGAACACATGCTCACACGCTTTCCCTTCTCTCCTCATCTACTGTTTGATGAGTACTTCCTGATATTAGGTCAAGAGTCACCTGTTGGGGGAAACAGGGCTGTGTCTTCGAAATTCTGAGCTTTAGTTGGCCTCCTGTCAGAGATCACAGTTGCCCCTGCCATACTGCCTGTGCGGATTTCCAAGAACGCAATTACATTAAGATATTGAACGGTGTCTTTCTCCGGGTCATAGACGTGCTCTAACTGGTATTTCTTTCAGTATCTTTCAGAACAGAAAGGACAAACATGCGAGTGTTGTAAATGCTGCATGATCCCTTTTAAAAAAGCCAGTTTGACAGATAAATAAAATACCCATCTATATAATGAAATAACTAAATCCTAAAGGACCAGTATGACTGAGGATGGTGCTGCACGCTTACAATTCTAGCATTTTTGAAGGGGAAGGAGGAGGGTGGCTAATTAGAGGCCACACTCTATTATATAGTCCCTTTCAGTAATTTATTCACTTAAAAAAAAACTCTAACAAAATACAGTGAATAAGATGAAACAAAAAACTATCACCTCAAGGTTGGGCAGGACAAAAAAAAAAAAAAAAAAAAAACCAGAAGGAAAAGAGCCCAAGAGGAGGCACAGGAATCAGAGACCATCTTGTTACCAGACTCAGGAATCCCATTAAAAACTCTAAATTGCAAACCATAATATATGTGCACAGGGCCCAGTTCAGACCTATGCATGCCCTGTGCACACTGATTCAGTCCCTGTGAGTTCATACGAGCTTTGCTCGTGTCCATTTAAAGGGCCTTGTTTTCTTAGTGCCTTCCATCGCCTTTGGTCCTTACACTCTTTCTTCCTCCTCTTCCATGGGGTTCCCTGAGCTCTGACAGGAGACATCCCGTTTAGGGCTGAGTATCCCAGGATCTCCCACTTTGTGTAATGTCTGGCTGTGAGTCTGTATTTGTTCCCTTCTGCTGCAGGAGGAAGCTTCTTTGATGATGGCCAACCAATGCACTGACCTGTGAGTATAGCAGGATAGCATTAGGAATCACTTTACCGCTGCATTTCCTTTTCTCTTTCTAGACCCGCATTATTTGGTTTTGCCCTAGGTCCCTCAACTCTCTATAGTCTTGGGTCCTTTGTCACCTAAGCAGTGACAAGTCTGGTTTTCATGTCATGGAGTGAGTGAGCCTTAAGTCAAATCAGTTACTTGGTTGGTTGCTTCCAGAAGCTTTGGGCCACCATTATTGCCCTAGCATCTGGATGAGTGTGTGTGTGTGTGTGTGTGTGTGTGTGTGTCTTGGTGTTTATGCTCCTCTTTTGATAGTACAGAGAGTATCTTCCTGGACCAAAGTCATTGGGCAAAGGCTCTACGCCAGCACCAGTTCTGCATCTCCACGCTGAATGAGTTGTGTGGGCGCTGTCTTCAGCCGTAGAGCCTTTCTGTCAGTTTGCAGAGAGCAAACTATAGTTTTAGCAACAGCCTGGGTTATTTTGGGATTCCAGTAGGACCCCTTTGGACAACAACTGAATTAGCTGAAACCCAACCCCAGTACAGGATGTTTTCTTTGGTGACAAGAGATGACCAGTATGGTCACTGCCTTCCCATTGTTTGGCGATTTCATGTAGATTACTTCCATATATGTATATATTGTAGGACATTTCTAAAGTATCAAGTTTCCATATAACCTCTCAAACAGCCCTAAATTTTAGCTGTCTCTCCCCATATTCTCTCCCACATTTCCCTCCTCCACCTCCCCACTTGATCCTCCCATTCCAGCCTTCTCCCACCCACCCACACCTATCTCTTCTACTTCCCCTTCCTAATGAGATGTAGCTGTCCCCCCAATCCCTTACTCTATACCTAACCTCTGTGGTCTATAGTTTGTGGCTTGGTTATCATTGACTTAACAGCTAATATTCACATATAAGCAAATGCCTATCCTATTGATCTTTCTGGGTCGGGGATACTTCACTCAGGATGGTTATTACTTTTTGTTGTCCTATCCATTTGTCTGAAAATTTCATGATGTCACTTTTTTAACAGCTGGGTTATACTCCATTGAGTAAAGGTACCACTTTTTTTTTAAATCTATTCTTCTGTTGAAGGACATCTAGGTTGTCTCCAGTTTTTGACTCTTAGACTAGAGCAGCTGTGAGCATGGTTGAGCAAATGTTTCTGTGAGAGGATGAAGCATCCCTTGGGTACATGTCCAGGAGTGGTATAGCTGGATCTTGAAGTAGATCAGTTCCCATCTTCTGCGGAACAGCCACACCAATTTCCATGGCAGCTGTATGGGTTTGCACGCCCATTGGCAATGGATGAGTGCTCCTCTTGCTCAACATCCTCCCCAGCCTGGGCTGTCACTTGTTTTGCTGATCTTAGCCTGAATGGTGTTTTCTAAATTGTCATGAGATGCAAGGAATACCAGTGAAAGTGATGATGGGGATGCTGGTGATGGTGGTAGTTGGTGATCACGGTGATGCTGATAGTGATGGTTATGGCTGGTGATAATGATGATGAGGAGGAGGATGATGATCATAAGGGTGTGGATGACGATGACGACGATGATGATGATGATGATGATGATGACTGGATATTCAAGATGATGAGAGTGGCAGTGGTAATGATAATTGTGAGCAAAGGAGCATCATCTGCCTTTTGCAAGGAGGCTTAAGCTTGTCTTCCTGTGGTTCCTTTCTTGCTTTGTGTCTGGGTGGAGCTGACCTCGAGAGTCTAGAGCAGCAAGCACAGTCTGTGAGGGCTCAACACTTCAGCCTGGTTTAAATTTGGACCCAAAATAGTCAAAAAAGAGGCTTGGCTTGGGATGCAGAAAGCTGGTGTACCTTATACTCTGAGCTATTAGATTTTTGTACGGCTGCTGTTGATGCCAAGTCCACAAGGGTTAGGGGACAGGGTGGGGGGAGAGACTTTCCAGAGTGTGTGTGAAGGGAGTCAGATACTCATGTCTGTGAGAGCACAGGGCCATGGCTCACAAGCCTCTGTCTCATAGGGACACATGTGTCCCACTTGGAGGAAGAGAAGGGACTCCCAGGCATCTTCCACCTGCCAGGTCCTTGAGCTGAGCAACATCATTTTCGAGGAGGAATGGTCCAGTGGGCAGCATAGGCCTCTGCCTTGGTGGATGAAGCCAAATAAAGCCACTTCCTGTCGCCCCACACGGACAGCACGTGGCGTACCTCTCAGAAGCAGAAACACAGTCCCTTCGTGTGAACGGAAAAGTGGTAAGCAGTCTTTTCTCATAGTTACCGTTTGTACCTCTGTCTCTGAAATTTGAGGCATGTGACACAGAAAATGCTAGATCTGCAGAAGTATCGTGAAAATCCTAAAACCCTCCAGGTCTGTCTTGACAGCTCTATTTTGAGAAGGATGTTGAATCTTTTAAAGGTTATTGCTTATAAACTGGATCCTATTGCCTTACTGGAACAAGAAAGAATATCTAGAACGTTCCATATAATCTATTTCTAGAGCTGAATGCTATTATTCATTTACTGGAACAGAAGTGAACTTCTGGAATATTCCATATAAGGTTTTTGCAGAACAAGTTCAAGAAGGAGAATTTAAAGCAAAGGCCCCATGGCCTGAGGTGAGCCATTAGCAAACTAACATCTTGCAGAGATGACAGATGGGAGAGAGGGATGCATTCCTCTCATCTGAAGTAGCTCCAGGCATAGAGAAGAATCCTCAAAACAATGGACTGAAATCCTTTCCTAAAACAAGCCCTCTGGGCCCCCTGTCAGAACCCCACTAATCGCTTCCGAGCTCCCCACCCTGGAGCTGAAGCCTGGCTCACAACATTTACAGCTAAGTACGTTATTAAACAACATTTGCCAATCCCTGGGGGAAATGTGGCAAGGAATGAATAATTCTGAAAAGATCTTGGCATCTGTGTGCATTAACCACAAATGGCCATTAAGTCAGAGCAGTGAGGGAACGGGCTGCTGGGTGCAGAGCTAAGGCCATAAGACATGCTGCTTCCCCCACCCCACCCCCTTCACCTTTTCAGGAGGAGGCCAAGGCCTGGTCCTCATGCACAGTCAGCCCCAGGCCACCTTCTCTCATTTTGGTCTGGACAAGCTAATTCCTCCTTAGCTGCTTCACCTAAGGCAGCAGTCCCTGCTCTGGACTTTTGTGAGGCTCCTGGAGCTCCCCCAGCCCCAATGCCAAGCACAGCTTGCAAGTAACAGCCTCAGAGGCTTTTGCAGGCAGCTCCAGTGCGGTGGCCTGCAGCATACACTGCCTCTGGCCAAGGATGGAAGCCCAGTCGCCATGGCAGCAGGCCCCTCCCCTCTTCTGTCTCACTTCCTGTTCTAGGGATGACTTTGTCCGCGCTGACTTTTGGTATCCTTATATAGTTGTGACATTGGCTGATGACTTAGCCTGAATTCAGCTTTTGTATTTGACAAATATGACCAAGCTTCTTCCGGTTGCAAGAATAGAGGCTCAGAAAGAGGTCATGAGACCCTGGAAGTAAAGATGGTGAGGGAGGGTCTCCATGAACATAGGACAGTTTTGCTCCATGTCAAATGGAGCAGGAACTCAGCCAATATTCTCACCAAGAGTCTCCTTAGCCCCGAGTGTTCTGTCTCTCTCCCTCTCCCTCTCCCTCCCCCTTTCCCTCCCCCTCTCCCTCTCCCTCCCCCTCTCCCCTCTCCCCTCTCCCCTCCCCCTCTCCCTCTCCCTTTCCTTCCCCCTCTCCCCTCTCCCCTCCCCCTCTCCCTCTCCCTTTCCTTCCCCCCTCCCCTCTCCCCTCTCCCTCTCCCCCTACCCCTCTCCCATGTTTCTTTGTCTCTGTTTCTGTCTCTTTCTGTGTATCTGCGTGTCTGTCTGTATCTTTCTCTGTTTCTCTATCTCTGTTTCTATCTCTCTGTGTGCCTGTTACTGTCTGCCTGTATCTCTCCTTTCTCTCTCTCTCTCTCTCTCTCTCTCTCTCTCACACACACACACACACACACACACACACACACACACACACACACACACGGGGGCGGGGGAATAGTGTCAAGAGAGACAGATCCTAAAGTCAAGGCATAGGAAAAATAAGACTCTTTCTTTTTTGCTGCTAAGGAAAGCATTGCTCCTTGTTGTAGGTTTACTGTTCTTCTGAAGTCTGGGGACAGCTAGGTTAATCTAATTTTCAGGTGAGTAAGAATGGCCTCCCTAGAAAGGTGACCAACATACCTGGCACCTTTAGAACAAAGAGTTATATGGTAACATCTTCTCTGTGTGGATGCTAGAAGCAAGCCTGCTGCCTCTGAGATTAGGGATAGTGGCATTGTGAGCTAAGGGTCACATAGATGGTGACCTTTTCTTACTCTCCCCCATTGGCCCTGTTATGCTGCTGGACCACTGGCTTTCAATGCTCATAGGAAGAGCTGAATCCTGTTGTTATCGAATTTTAGTAATGAAAGACACACCACATAAGAAATCTTTGTTAGAGAATTCCCAATGACCGCAGTGTTTTTAGATGTGAAGAGGATATCTCAGATTCTCTGCCTAGATCTAACTTTAGCTTGGTCAGGAGTTCTGAGGAAGGGGTATTTGGGAGCACCAGAAGAAATGGCTTAAAGTCAATTGTAGATACAAACTGACAGTTCTGTATTCTGCTCAAGACAGCTCTCCAGAGATCTCTAGACAGCACAGCTTTTGCAGACCAAAGTCCAGACGTTTTGCTTATTAATTCAATCATTTACTGAGGTTCCCTTACGATTATCTCATGAATCAGCATTTTATGACCTTAGCCCTTTGACTCTTAGAAAGGGATAGCAAGTACATATTTTTAAACATAGCAAATGAACTCAGAGATCTGCTTGCCTTTGTAAGCACAAACAATAAGTTTAGCTGAGTGGGATCTTGTCCTAAGATTACCATTTCCACCAGGCCTGTACCTAAATTTGCTCTGTTTCAGGCTCACCTTGAACTCAGAAATTTGCCTGTCTTTGTATTTTTCTGACAAGCTGGCTCAGTAGTGCAACTCCTTTGTTCTTTCAGGTCAGTGAAGCCCCTCATACAATTCATACTGCATCCTTATATTTTGCATAGTTGAGAAATCATACATTCTTGAACTCATGTTTTCAGAGTTCTTTCCCACAGCCTTGAAGGTCACAGTGTTTACCATTTTGCTAAGACACACCTTTGCCTCCCAGATTCATGTTGCTTCTAATTATCATGAACTCATTAACCTTGGCAGAGAAAGTATTCCTGAAGGAGGAAAATAAATTATGTACATTATTATACAAACAAGCCCCATACCCACAGTGATCATCAATCCTCATGGAAGCCCTGCTTGCTCTCCTCCAGGGGCAAGGATAGGAATTGTATCACACTGTCCCTTCTGAAGTGGCCACGAAGGACTCAGTACTAGTCCAGAGCTGGAACAGATAGTTCAAGCAACCTTTGGATGTCCCAAACCCTAGAACACAGTCATATTATCTCTTCCCACACTTACCTTGAAAGAATACTACTACTAATATACTACTACTACTACTACTACTACTACTACTAATAATAATAATAATAATAATGATAATAATAACCACATACTGATAAAGTAGAAGAGAGATTAGTAAACCTATCAGTACTTTTATTTTTTTCTGTGATAACTGCTCAGAAGAATTTTACTTTTTAAAAAGTTAATATTTGGGGTTGGGGATTTAGCTCAGTTGCAGAGCGCTTGCCTAGGAAGCGCAAGGCCCTGGGTTCGGTCCCCAGCTCCAAAAAAAAGAATCAAAAAAAAAAGTTAATATTTGTCATTTTTAGAACCCTTTTATGATTATAAGGAAATGTAAGTGAAAAGAAAATCTTCTGGGCCTCTCATCATCATCTGACACACACACACACACACACACACACACACACTGGACACACACACACACACACAAACACACACTGGACACACATGCACATGTGTGCTGGATAGTTTTATGTCAACTTGACACAAACTGAAGTCATCTGAGAAGAGGGAGCCTCAGTTAAGAAGATGCTTCCATGAGATCAGGCTGTAGGCAAGTGTGTAGGGCATGTTTTAAATGTACAAGACTTTCAAGAAGGGACTTGAGAGACAGCTGGTTCCTCAGATTTGGAAAGTTATCTATTAAGTCCTGAAGGGATTGGATGACTTGACTAAAAGCACACAACCAGCTTGAGGTGGAGCAGAGGGTCTGCTGATGTTGCCTCTGCCCAAGTAGCTTTATCTGTATGTATCTCTTGGGTCTTGATGACTTTATTTTTAGCTACTAAGTAGAGATAGGAGAGAAACAGGAGAAAGTGCTATGTGCCCAGCCTCGCTCCTGGGGCCATGAGAACACCTGGCCATGGCTCACAGAATGGGGTTCATGCCCTCTTGCATGTGAGTCACTGTGGACTTATGGGTATCAGTGTGGGCTCCATGTCCTGCCTTAAGGAATGACTACTGTCTTATAAGTGTCCAGCTGAACCAACCCAGGTGATAACAGGGCCTCCTCCCCTTGTTCACAGGAGTTCCCAGTTGCTCTCTCACTTTAGCTTAATGCTATTCAGGTCCTGTCTGCAGCCTTTTAGAGCCAGCATCTTTTATGGACTCTTCCCAGAAAGAGCTTTGGAGGTCCCAAGAAAGGGTGATACCTCTTGTCTTAGTCAGGGATTCTATTCCTGCACAAACATCATGACCAAGAAGCAAGTTGGGGAGGAAAGGGTTTATTCAGCTTACACTTCCACATTGCTGTTCATCACCAAAGGAAGTCAGGACTAGAACTCACACAGGGTAGGAAGCAGGAGCTGATGCAGAGGCCATGGAAGGATGTTACTTACTAGCTTGCTTCCCCTGGCTTGCTCAACTTGCTCTCTTGTAGAACTCAAGACTACCAGACTAGGAATGGTACCACCCACAATGGGCTGGGTCCTCCCCCTTGATCACTAGTTGAGAAAATGCCTTACAGCTGGGTCTCATGGAGGCATTTCCTCATGGGAGACTCCTTTCTTTGTGATAACTCCAGCTTCTGTCAAGTTGACATGCAAAACCAGCCAGTACCCCTCCTCTTCCCACCCTATATATCAATCGTCAAGAAGGGGAGAGGCAGCTTCCAGGGCCCAGGGGCCTGGACAGCAACATGAATGGAAATCCCTTGGGAACTTGAATGCCACCCAGCTTTTGTCCCGTTCTGGGAGTTTCATGCTCCTAGCTAGCGTGGGATGGCCCTTGGACCATTCCAGTGTCTCTCTCCAATAGCCCCAACCAGGAGAGTGGGTGGCTTTCTACATCTCATTCATTGATAGAATAGTCTGGCATTTTGTTATGAGCATTATCACAGTTAGTTTGTTCGGGACTTTACACCTTAAAGCTTTTTCATAGTCGATGTTCTGTGAATTGAAAGACCCCTGTTAAGAGGGTTGATAGGGTAGGAGATGTTGTTCATCTTTCAGAGGAACAAAGCAAGTGAGGTCCTTGGGTGACTCTGCAGTTCTGAGGAAATGACAGAACCCGACAGTACCACATTGTGTCCTATTGGCCTCTCCCATCCTAGAGGGCTGAGACCTACCTCTTCCTCTCACGACTCACCATGCTCCATTCCCAGTCAGCTGTGATCCCTGTTTCTTCTAGAGAGATTTGTTTTTGTAAGCTTTTCATCCGTTTGCCTCCAAACTGGGTCAGAATTCAAAGTCAAAAGTTGAGAACTGAACTTCGGGGGAAGTTCTGAATATTTTTGATAAAAGACTTGGTTTCAAATCAAATCCATCAGTTTCTGAGATGTGAACTAATACACACACACTAGCATTGAGAGAGAGAGCATGCCAAGTCATAGTATCCGACACTGATATCCAAGATGGTTGCTAGGTGACCTAGAAAGAGAGGTGTACATAAATACACTGAACATAGGAGCCACTGACATCCAAGATAGGATGGCATGAAGGGGGATCACATCACTCAGAATACCATGTAGTTCAAAACTCGTGAATAGTTTATTTCTGAAATGCCCCCGCTTAATATTCTCAGACCATGATTGATGGCAGAAAAGAAATGACAGGAGTGAGCCTGAGACAATGAAAATGTGTGTTTGTCTGTGTGTATGTCTCTCTGTGTGTTTGTTTCTAAGTGTATATGTCTCTGTGTGTGTCTGTCTGTTGGTGTGTTTGTGTGTCTCTACATGTCTATGTCCGTCTGTGTGTCTGTGTCTCTATGCGTGTGTGTGTTTTTATGTGTGTCACTATACGTGCCTGTGTCTCTGTGTGTCTGTATATGTGTGTGCCTGTGTGTCTATGCCTCTCTGTATGTGCTTGTGTCTCTATGTGTGTGTTTCTGTGTGTATGTCACTATGTGTGTTTGTCTCTAAGTGTGTCTGTCTGTGTCTCTGTTTCTGTGTATGTGGTGCCTGTGTGTATGTGTATCTATGTCTATCTGTATGTCTGTGCCTCTATGTATATGGTGTCTTTGTGTGTCTAACTCTGTGTGTGTGCATATGTGTGTGTGTGTGTGTGTGTGTGTGTGTGTGTGTGTGTGTGTGAAAGAGAGAGAGAGAGAGAGAGCAGGAGATAATCGAATGAATGTTTTGGCACTGTGACTAAACAAATCTCAGCTCTGTGTTGAAGTTTTTCCCACTAGAAGTGTCTCTTCCCATAAGGATGAGGTCAGTGGTAAACATGTTCTGTCCTCATGTAGAGTGAAGCAAGACTCCTGCTACTGCTCATTTTCCTCTGGCCTCTGTCTCCTCCCTCTCTCCCTTTCCTGAAGACTTTGTCATCTAGCCTGGCTGCTCCTCCTCCAGTGTCCCCATCTCTGTGTAGCTAATGCAGGTACCTCAGTGGTTGGCTGTCATGGTTCATCCATGAAACTCTCCTGTGCCCTCCCTGCCACCCCAAAGCACAGCCTTGCTGCACAAACCCCAAAGAGAGCTTCTCCCCATCACAGATCAAGCAGGACCACATTCCCGCTCTTAGTCCCCAGATGTCATTAAGCACTCTCTGCCTGCACCTCCTCTACCTGCTCCCCTGCTCTGTCTCTGAGCAAAGTCTTGGCACCTCAGGACTCCCCGCAGCTTCCTAAGAGAACTGCTGTTCTGTGTGGCCATCTACCTTCTTCGTTGTGCACAAACACTGCCTTTTCCAGCCATGCTAACACATGCTTGTGCTTGTGCACAATGCTTCCAAACCATTGACTCCTAAACATTGAACAGGCAACAAGTATGGAGTATGAATTGTATTTCAGTAAAGTCATTCCCCCCAAAAGGGGGGAAAACCCACACAGCACATACCCTTATTCTCTTGAGGGCCATGCCAGCTCCGTGAGAATGTAAAAATCTGGCCTTGTCCCTTTAAAAGGAAACCGGAGTGCAGAAGGGTACTCTGGTCCCTTTGCTGTCTGGGTGGCACAGCTCCACCCTGCTCTGTGCAAACACTCTCTCAGATGTGACGCACCCATAGCCCCTCAGGGCTGAACTGCCTCTCCCTCCCACCCAGCCTCCTTGACGGGCTCAGATTCCACTCAAGGAGCACCCCGCTGCAAAGCAAGCAGCCTGAGGGTAGGGCTGGCAGAGAGACAGGATTTTAATCCCGAGGATTAGCCACAGCTGCTGTTCATTCCTCCTGCTCCATTCACTTCACAGCTGCTCCCCACACTTTGATCTCCCCGAGTCCTGGCCCTTGAGGTGGAAGTGGCTCAAATGAACAGTGTGCTATTTGGCTGCAATTTGTTCTCGATGTGTCCCCTCCAGGATGCCGCTCGCTCGCTTACTCTTCCAACAGAGAAAATGCCCGCCCTCGAGGGCTCTCTTGCTCCCTTGGAAGCTGGGATGAAGGAAAACCGAGCTCCAGGCACATGTGGTGGTGACTCCTAGCTTGCACCTTTTTTTAACTTTAAACTTTCAAGGCAGTCAATGGAAATGTACACGGGACAGAGGATCGTGCACCGAGGCCAGACCGACTCCCTGGGTGCGCGTACTGAGGTCAAAGCCAGCGTGATGTTTTAGAAAAGCCACCTTCCAGGTGCTGTATTTATTCATCTGCCTTTCTCTGTGAGCAGAGCTACCGTTTTCAAAGGTATTTGTCTTCCCCTAGGATGTGCCCAGAGGTCCATGAGCCTTTGTGGGAAACACTGTGGGTCTACACCGTAACACAGGAACACACAGCAGACAGCCCTGTATCTATAGGAGTGTGCTGAAAGACATACAAAAGCGGTGACGGTTAATCTTCACTGACATGACTGCATTTGGATTACCTAAGGAGACATGCATGCCTCCAGGCATGTGTGTGAGGGAATCGCCAGAAAGGTTCAGCCAAGGAGGGAAGACTTACCTTGAGTGTGGGTGGTATCATCCAACTGGTGGAGCCTTATGCCGTTTGAGAAGGGGAAGCTGGTGGAGCAACATGCATCCATTGCTCTCGGCTTCCTGGCTGTGGACACGATATGGTCAGCTGCCTCATTCTCCCACCGCCGTGCCTGCCCCACCATGATGGGTTGTACAGGCCACATTGAATCCAAGATAAACCGTCTTCCCCTTAAGTGACCTTTGTCGAGCATGTTGTCACAGCAACAAGAAAACAACTAACGTGATTAATGTATCCGATCTGTATCCTTTACTAACGCCACTGTTAAGGGTAAGACCAAAGAGAGAAAGATGAAGAAATTTATTCACAAAGTCTATTTATAGGAAGAAAAACAAAACCCTAGATTATGGGTCACTGAACTTAAGACTTAAGGCTCTGGTTTCTTTTTAAATGGACCATAAATAAAACCTAACATTTTTTTTAAAAAATTGTTTTTAAATGCATGCTTTTTAAAAAATAAGAAAAAGTCCATGGATAGATGGTAGAGACCATCCGTGGCACATGGAGCCTAAATTCCAACCTTTGGACCTCTCTGGGCCACACTGGAAGAACTGTTTTGAGACAAAAAAAAAAAAAAAAAAAAAAAAAAAGACCCAGAGTGTCCAACCCAGGCTCTTGGTCTGCAAGAACACGATACTTCTGTTCTGCAGGACTTTGACACAAAGAGCTACCCTAGGCTCTGTGCGGCCCTCGAGTCACAGGTTGGATATCCCTGCTGGGCAGCCTTTACAAAGTTTACTGATTACAAAGTCTGGGACCCTTTGATATCTGAAAGTCACCCATCAGGTGCTTTCTCAGACCCAAGGGAAAGACCCAACTGTGGTTTCAGTTGGCCACACCTAGGAAGTCCCAAGAAACAATGCAGACAACCATGAGTATGCAGCACTGTCCCCCTACACACACATACACACACACACACACACACACACACACACACATCAGAGATGAACCATACAGCAAGTGGCAGTGTGCGGCTCAGCTCAGCCACCTCTAAAGCTGGGTACAGAAGCAGTGGCCCAGAGCCGGCAAAGCTGGGGTTTAGTGATGTTTCTGTAGTTTTACCCTGTGGTGTGAAAGGCATCCACAACTTCTCTGGACCAGAGGCAGGCTGTTCTCCCTCGCCTGTCCATCCCTCTATGGTACCAGGAGTCCCATGGGCTCTGTAGATAGCCATAACTGACCTTACCACAGAAATCTCATGGCTCCTGTGTCTTTCTTTTCCTGTTCGTCTGATAAAATCCTCTGGCAAGTGGGCTGGAGAGATGGCTCAGTGGTTAAGAGCACTGACTGCTCTTCCAGAGGTCCTGAGTTCAATTCCCAGCAACTACATGGTGGCTCACAACCATCTGTAATGGGAGCCGATGTCCTCTTCTGGTGTGTATGAAGGCAGCTACAGTGTGCTCGTATAAATAAAATAAATAGAAAGTATATCTAAAAAAATCCTCTGACAAAAACAACTTAGTGGAGAAAGGGCTCATTTTTGCCAACAGTTCCTTGATAGAGTCTATCATGGGGAAGGTATGGTGGCAGGCAAGGGTGGCAGCTGTCACACTGTTGAGAGGTAGGGAGTGAAGAATGCTGGGGCTCCACTCATTTCTGCTCTTTATCCAGTCTGGGAACAGAGCCCATTTCCAACTCAACTAACTTAACCTACTTAGTCCCTCACAGGCATGTCCTGAGGCCTCCCTCTTGGTGACTTTTGACCCTGTCAAGCTGACAGTCAATGTCAGTCATTGCACTCTGGTAACAAAGAACTTCTAACCCTGCAGGGTCCTGAGTGGCAGGGAAACAATAGTGTCCCAGCTGAGTCCCTGGAAGAATGATATGTTTGTTGGTCAGGGTCTTCTTAGAAGCATGTGCCATGGCAGGATCAGTCTTACCAGAAGAGGCACTTATGATGTCAAGGGACAGTGCGACCTGTGGAGGGAGCTGGAAGAGCACATCCATGATGCTAGAGAAGGAGGAAAAGTGTGAGGGAGGTCTCATCCCGCAGCACAGCTCCAAAGAGCCGTCCAAGCCATAGGGAATTCTGGAATCATCTTTCCACTAGTAACTTCCCGTGGAATCCAGGAGAGGAGGGAAGCAGGATTGAAGGACTGATGGGAGAGATGGAAATCTATCCAGGAAACGAAGGGCAAGTATCAGAGTTCATTTTAGTTGTGAACTTGACACAGTCTAGAGTCACATGGGAGGAGAGTGTAGATTAAATGGCCTATGGGCATGTCTGAAGGGGTTTATTTTCATGACATTAATTGAGGTAGGAAGATGCTCTCACTATAGGTGGCACCATTCCCTAGGCAGGAATGTCTGAGTGAGGAAAGGGAGCTGAGTGCTAGCACACAGGCACTTACTGATGCTCCTGGCTGTGGATGTGACTTTTCATTTCCTGACAACTTGACTTCCCTACAATATCCAATAACTTGGAACTGTGAGTCAAATTATCACAGGAACTGGAAATGAAACCGAGACGTTGAGCAAGTGGCATTAGGCAGGAAGGACTCTGGGGTCAACGGCAATCAAAATGGGCTGCATAGCAGAGTGCTCCCACGCTCACCAAGCTGGAGTCACTGCTCTGTAGTTGATAGATAGGCCTGGGCCTCAGTACCTAGGACTAACCTAGCCCTAGCCTGGGAGCTAGAGTTGACCCTGAAAGATGTCCGGTGCTAGGGGCTGCTGGCATACAGTCCTTAAGGTGAAAGGTGTGGTATTTTTGGAAGAGATGCTGAAGCAGTGTAGCTTTAGGAGGACCACACCAACCTTTAACATACAAGTTCCCATTTTATCGTCAACATTGACTCAGGTGACTGCTTATTCCCTTCAAGACCGGTAAAAGGACGCTGAACATTTTATAAGCATCTCTGATGCTCAAGAACTTGCCCTTGATGTGAAATGTCAGGGTCAAAATCCAATCACTTTTCGAGATGCTTTCTTCACGGGGCCAATTCTTTTCACACTCTCTGAACTGGTTTGCACTAGACCCTACAATATGTGAAACTGCTTAGCTGCTTGAGTAAGACTAGTCAGGCTTAGGGGGAAACGCCGAAGATCTTGCTTCATGATCTTTAGTTTGAACTGAGTCTTTGAGCACCGGAAAGCCGGACATGTTTTCCTCAATGTTCTGAAGCCAGTAATCATTTTGTCCCTTCTTTGTGAGTCCATATCATCTGAGAGAAAGAGACCGAGACAGGACTGACCCTTCAAGGCACTCCTTAGCATCTGTTTGGCAAGGACACTGTGAGGAGAGCTGGGAAGACTGAGGGTGGGCTGTCCCAATGCTGGGAAGGCTCAGTCACTAGAAGCAAGGAAGGAAGGGAGTTTGGAGGGCCACCTTCAACTCCAGTGCAGCCTGGGTGTGTGTTCTGGGAGCCGACTCTGACATCTGAGGAATCTCACCCTCATCCCAGGTTTGGCCTGTCACAGTATTCCTGCCACCCTAGGGCACTGGCTCAGATCAGACTGCAGCAGGTGTGATATCACAGGCGAGAGAGTGACAGATTTCAGAGGCACAGTGGTACCTTCCTTCACTCTCCTCTGCGGAGATGAGAGAGATAAATTTCCATGGTGACAGAAGAATCAATTCTATCTGTTGGCCCATCACATAGAGGCATTTTATTGCTGTGTGGTTGGCCTGCAGGGGATTTTACGTAATTAATATTAGTATTACTCTTTGACTATTTTAAAATTTTTAAAAGCTTTTTTTATTTTATTTTAATTATGCATAAAAGGAGGGTCTGTGACATGAGTATAGGTGCCCTCAGAGGTCAGAAGAAGTAAATCCCCTAAGAGCCAGAGTTACTGGCAATTGTGAGTGGACTGATATGGGGCCTGGGAACTGATCTTGGGTCCTCATCAAGAGAAGTACCTACCTTTAACCATGAAAGCATCTCGCCATCCTATTTATTTATTCATTTAGTTTTGAGACAGGGCCTTACTGTATAGCCCTAGCTAATCTGGAATGCACCTGCTCCACGTAGAACAGGCTGGCCCTCCTGCCTCAGTTTTCTGAGTGCAGAAATTAACGGCGTGCTACCACGTTTTTATATAGATTTGAATTTAGTCAAATTTATTTCTTTCCCTTCCTTTTCCTCTTCCCAGCACAGGAGTGAGGGGTGGGCTCATTTGGACTGAACTTTTATATTTAACTTTTGACCAGAGCTAGAATTTACAGCAGAACTTAAAGTCAACTACAAACTATTTTAAAACATCTAGTTGTTACTTAATTTCTCCTCTGCAGTTTATACACCAAGTTCAATTAAAATTTAACTTTTAGCAAATATAATAATGTTACAATATGTTGTTTTGTGTCAGGAGAAGGTATATGTATGGCTGTGGTGACGGCAGTGGTGTGTGTGTGTGTGTGTGTGTGTGTGTGTGTGTGTGTGTGTGCACTCACAAGCAATAGATGTGCATATGTGCCTATACCAGAGAACCCTGGGTGTCCTTCTTCATCACTCTTACCTACTCCCCCTGAGACAAACTGTCCTGTTGAATCTGGAGCTAGGCTGGCAGCCACCCAGCTCCAGGGAACCTTCTGTCTCCACCACTCACAAAGGCTTGCATGGGTGCTGGGGCTTTGAATTCACATCTTCCTGTTTGCACAGCAAACCATCACATCCACTGAGCCATCTCCCCCGGCTCTAGGACATACTCCTGAGTACGTTTCTGCAATGCACACTGTGTCTGCACACTGTTTCCCCAGCCTCTCCGGTCCCCCGCACTCAGCACCAGCAGCACCTCAGCAGCCATGGGAACACCGACTGCTTACTGCTTCTGCCTCACACATGGTTCTGAGCTCCAGCAAGCACATCACTGGATTCCCACAACCAGATCACAGTCTCCTATCACCTCCGCCCTGTGGAGAGGGACACCAGGAAGCAGGTGACACAAACTCATCCAGGTGTTGAGTGGCAGCAGGAAAAAGTAGTCTGGGTAACTATATCTCCTTGTCCACCCTGGAAATGCAATGGGTGTCTCACGGCCTCGCACCTGCTCTGTGTCAGTCTGTGTCACTGCCTCTCCTGCCTCTCCCAGCGCTCTCTGTCTCTTCTGGAGACCAGCTTTGAGCTCTTCTGAACATCTCAATGGGCCCGTCACTTCATTTCTCCCCTCCCTTCATTTTCTCCAGCTTTGTGTATTCTAACATTATCCTGAGTGGGCACTGACTTGACCCCAATTGGACAGTTTAAACAACTTCCTCCTTGAGGTACATGGCTTGTCCCAAAGAACTGTTCTCAAACCCAGATGCTAATTTAAAAACACAGACACTGGGTCTTTTACACATGGAAGCCAGTAATGTGCAAGCAAAGTATGGACCACATTCTGAGGTCTCAGGAACAATAGGACTTCAGGAGAGGAACCCTGCCCGACCCAGTAGAATGGCAGAAAGGTGAGTTATCCATTCAGAGAAGGAGGCAGGGGAGGCTCATGACCACTGTCTTGAGCAGGCAGTGGTATCTTGTCCTCAGCATGAGACCAGGAGGAAGCAGGAGCCTGTGTGGGAAAGACCAGCTGTTTCTCAGTGCCACCATTTCCTCCTTGTACCTGTGGTGTTTTCAGCAGTGCCCCCATGTTCCTGTGCTCACCACGATGGCTCAGCCCTGTTGTCCCTTCAAGGTCTTGGTGAACACCTGTGTAGTAGATGGGGACTGTCCTTGTAGTTGTCCTTCCGGCAGAGGTCAGACAGATCAGGCTGTAGACTACTACATCGGAGGCCTGATTGGTTGTATCCACGTGGCTGAATCCTGTATCCGACCTGCAGTGGTTGGGGGTGTGGCCATAAGAGGAGCTGAAAGGGGGCTGGAAGGTGTGGCTATTTGGAAGCAGGTGGCTTTGATGAGAGAGTAGCTTTAAGCCTTGGCCCAGGAGATATCAGATAGACAGTGCCAGCGTTGGTTAGTAAAAGGCCAGAAACCAGTGAGAATCATGCCCAGGCACAACTACTTAGCAGAGGGTCCTGTGGCCGGCCACACGAACTCTTTAGCTCGGTGGAGGATGAACGCTTCTGCTGGTTGTCAGGATGTGTAGCTCACAGCTGTTTTGTACTGGAGAGGTGACATTTCCTTTTCATCTAAGATCCCAGAGTGTGTTCTGATCCTGGAGTCTGGGACTCAAAGCCCAGCTTTGCCACACGTCATAGTTAGTGTTTCCCTGCCGGCATGGCGGGCTCTGATATCACCTAGCAGACAGACCTCTGGTCGCTTCCATGAGGGTCTGTCTGTCTTGATTAAATTAACAAAAACGGAAAGGTACTCCCTGACTGTGGGCAACCCCATGCCAAAGCCTGAGTTACAGAAAGGAAAGCGAGCCGAGGACCAGCATTCATTGCTCTCTTCTTCCTGACTGAGGAAGCAATGAGCCCCACTGCCTCAAGCTCCCAACACCAGATCTCCTTCCCTGTGAGTCAACGTAACCGCTGTCCCAGTGTTTTACCGTAGCAATGAGGAAAGGGGCAAACATACCACGAAGCACTGGTTTCATTACCAGAGCTGCACTGATGCCTCTATTGGTGAGGGGGGAAAAATCCAGAACAGAATCGTCTAAAGCTGAGACTTACACCTGCTTCGGAGGAGAGGAAGGTAGAGCAGGGGCCTCGAAGGACCTGGGACACAGGTGCAGAATTCAAGAAACCGACTCCAGTCCTGCATGCCCCAACCTTGGCTCTGCGGCGTGGAGCTCTGAGCAGCAGCCTGGCTGGCAGAGGCGCAGAAGGCAGGAGATGAGGTCCCACCAGGCCACCGGGGCTCTTCAAACCCAGCGGCAACAGCTGCTGCTCAGGGAACCTGCTGAGGGAGGGAGATTCTCGTGCCAAAGTGAGCACTGAGAATAGGAGGCTCGTCTCTCCTGGAGCCCCTCGCTGCTGGAAAGGTCCACTGTAGACATTCAGGAGCACTGTGGCAGAAGTGCTGCCACTCACCAGCCTGCTCCCTTCCCCAGTGTGGTAGCCAGGGGAGGTGCCAGGAGCTCGGACCCAAAGAGGGGTGGAAGTTTAAGTCTATATACTCAGAATGTGCAAAGCAGAGTCCAAATCTAAGTAAGACCTCACGGCTGGCATGTTACTGGAGCTTCCCAGATTTTTAGAAGGGAATAGATAAATTCAGAAGTCATTTCTCAGTGAATGAAACATTCATGTTATGGTGATGCTGCTTAATAAACAAGTCCAGAAGTCTAGAACGTGTGTGTGTGTGTGTGCACATGTGCGTGTGTGCCCACACACACACACACACAGTGGAGAGTTGTTTGTGACAATGTCTCACGTCAGACTGTCCTTGACCTCTTTATGCAGCTGAAAACGACCGACCTTGTAACCCCCCCAGCTCCCTCCCATCTCCAGTCTCAAGTGCTGGTATTACCAGCACGCACCATCACACCCAACATCTGCAGTGTTGTGGTTGGAACCCAGGACTTCAAGTGGGCTAAGTAAACCCACTAAACCACACCCTCAGCTCTGGATCTTTGGGTTTTACCTCTGGTCTATAGGTTCCAAAGGAGCTTGTGGCTGTGTTGGCTTTATCTAAGGTAACAGGGCCCGGCTCTGGGCTGTAGATGCAACTCCATCTGTTTATCAAATCTCCTGCTCTCCTTGGGCAGTGTCGAGGAGGATGCTGCCCTTTCATGGTTGGTCGCCTCTGTGGGTCTTCTGCAGAACTTGGTCTGTTAGCAAAGCCGTGTGTCATTGTTCTAAGCCAATGCCAGACAGGTTCCCCTCTGCGTAGTCCATCAGAAGGCACAGAGGAGTTGTGTAGAAGGCCGAGGTGTGTGACCTTTTCCAGAGAAGAGGTGGAGACAGATACACAGTCTACTCTGCTCCTCACCCAGTAAGAGAGTTGTGGTGTTTCCCCCAATGCATTCTGGGTTGGGCTGTTTCTGGACACCAGACCCCAGCTGTCAGCTGAAGTAAAACCAGGAATGGCTCCCTTCAGATCCCATCTGCCCCGGTGCCTTCCTGGGATACCAAGTCCACTGTGACCTTTATGGACTTGCCTCCTAGGAGTGCCTTGACAAAACCATGGCACAGACTTCCATCCCATGGCAGGGCCTGTGGAGATGACCCTGGCTGCCTTGCTGGGCATAATATAGGACAGCTCCTGCAACAAAGTGTAGTTTTGGCCTGGGGCATGGTATGTTATAGGGCAAATGCGGTTGTGAGGCTGCTCTGCGCTATTTCAAAGGCATCATGGGAAAAGGGCTTGATGGCTCACCAACCGTGGTCCCCAGAGCAATGCAAAGGAGCAGTGGATGAAGTCAGAGTACCCCACAAGCAGTCAGTAGGCTCTGTCTGGTGTTCTTTCCTGAAGGGTCCAGGCATGTAGCATTTGGGAGGTCACAGGCCTCACAATAAGCTGGTTCTTCTTCACTTCTCCCAGTAAGAGAAGGGAAACCTAGCGGTCAGGGGGAGCTGGGTTATGCTACAGTAATAGACACAAAGTCTTGGGAGCTTAAGCACCAGCGTCTGTGTCTTGCTTGTCCTACAAGCCACTGCAAGTTGCAAGCTACTCCGTCCCCTCCTTACTCAGGGTCCAGGATGAAGGGGACTCCACTGTTTGAATGTCACCAGTCACACAGCCGTTCAGACTCATTCTTAAAGCTTCCTGACCAGAACTCCTGGTCACCTTCTCACACCTCCTTGTCCCAAGCTTGGCCACACTAACCTTTGAATATGGTGAAGTACAATCCCTACACTGTGCCTGTTGTTGGAAATATGCTGCTCAACACTGGGAGGGAACTTCTGATTTTCTTCTCAAGAAGAGAAATCTTGCAATGACCTCCTCTGCGACCCTTCAGGATCATCCAAATCCGAGGACTTCTCTGCCAGTAAGACTGGAGAGGGGCAGGCCAGGTGGCTCCCCTCCGAAGCGGTGAGCATGCTGGGATCAGGTGAGGGCTGATGACCCTCTCCCTCTGTCTCTGGGCAGATGGCAACAGGTGATGCAGATAGGTGTCAGCCAATGGGAGCCAGACTGGTAGGAAGCCCAGGAGGGGCCCTAAATCCAACTGAATATTCTAATATAAATTTACCTCCCACACAACAGATAAAGAAAATCCCCTTCCTTGGGGCTTATGAGTAATTAACACACTAAATCCAACAAGCCTCTCTTCCTTTTGTTTCTTTCATTTTTAATAAAATTCTCATTAAAGCTTTGTTACGATATAACCCACATACAGGAAGATGTGTTCATGAACAGTCAGAAGAGTCAACATCTATGAACAAACACATCCACAGAGCCAACCTGCAGCTCGACAGCTGAACGTCCCATAAATCTGGACCGAGATCCTACCAGCACCCCATGGGTCCCCATCAGGTCTCCTCTCACCATTCTGTCTTTGAACACCAGAGACTGGCTTTGTCTGCTGTTGGACTTCCCACAGACAGGATTGTTTGGTTCAGGACGATGGCGTCTGGCTCCAAGCTTGAACATCACACCTGCAAGCCTCATTTTCATCGCTGTGTCGGACCACTTTGATTGGTCCATTTCTGATGCCGCGAGACTCCTCCGTGCGTATCTTTTCTCCTCCTGAAAGGCTTTGGCCGATACTTAGGTGTCATTCTCTTGTGTGCGTCTTCTCCTAAGCAGCTGTGTTGGGAGCCCGGAAGCTGCTGCATAAGAGGTCATATCAAGGTCTGTGCGTTCTGTTTTCAAAAGGTCACGGATGAGAGAGAAGACACAAAATGCTCACCAAGTTTCTCTCTCTGCTCATTCTCCCTCCTTTCCGGTGGATGTGTAACAGAATCTTCTCATGGTGACTCGGGAGGCTGAACATCAAATCATGCACATCTTGACCACATTTCTCTGGTGGATATTTGGTCATGCATTTTTTTTTCTACTTTCTGCTGAGTTTTCCCATGGACGAGTGGCCCTTCTTATCTTCTATCTGAATCCTGCATCAGGCACATGTCGCGAAGAAGGTTCTACTCCCTGGGGGCCTGGGGAGATGGCTCAGTTGTCAAAGTGCTTTCTGCACAGCATGAGGGCTTGAGTTCAATCTCCCATGGTCCATGAAAAAGAACCTGCACGGTGGTGTGAACTTACGATCTCAGGGATTGGGACACAGAGATAAGCACTTCCCTTGGGCTCTCTGGCTATCCATCCGGTGACTTAGCAAGTTTCAGGCCAGTGAGAGATCCTGTCTCAAGAAATAAGATGGACAGTTATGGAGGAATGACATCCATGGTTAACGGGGACACTTACCCGCATTCATATGCACTGTAAGGGTCCGTGGTTTGCAAAGAATGACACCCTGGGCTCAAGTAGTATGTAAATGCAAAGTTATTCTGCAGAAGTCCAGCATGCCCGGGTCTCCCATTACCAGAAGAGAGAGAACACCAAATGAGCTCACAGGCCTGATTTAAAGCACATTGGAATTCCTTGGTAGATGAGCTTTATCTTATTCTATCTCTAGGCATTTCAGAACCATTATTGTGGTGTGAAGGCTGGAACCTGGGATTTTTTTCTATTAGTAATTGACTTGCCTGAGTTTGCCTGGACTTGCCTAGTACTTAGGCCTAGTCTCCTTAACTGCCAATTTGAAGTCTGTCATGGAATCAGCCTAGCCTTCTCAACATCTGCATGCATGCAGACCACACACACACACACACACACACACACACACACACACACACTCTCTCTCCAGGGGCTGTTAGCCACTGGCCCACAAGGACAAAGAGAGCAGAGTTGAAAGCCAGGTTCTAACGGCCTGTGAGTAATGGAAATGACAGACTTCAGGATCAGCTTCTGAGAGGCAGCTCAGCTTTACTCAGGGTGAACCCAGAGCTATTTAATTTTGGGGAAGGGATAAGGATTTCCAGAGAGGGTGAGTATCACTGGCTAGAGCTTAGGGTACTGACGAATGCCTCCTGTGCATGGAATTTCAGGTGCTTGTGGGACAGGTCCACCTGTAATCTCACCAAGGCTACATGACATTCTTCAGGAGATGGGGGTTGGGCACCCCAGATCACACAGAGAAGAGGACCCCCTCCATCTAAGAAAAGAAAGTACTTCATCTTGCACTGAGCTGGAGAGAGCTGTCTGGACATGGAGGACTTTGACCTTCAGCTGCAGGGCCCAACAAATATGCACACTGTCTATCTCTGTGTGTCTTTCCCCATCCTCTAATCATAATATAGCCAGAGCTATCTCCTCCCTTCCCAAAGATGCCCATCACACGCCTTCGCGTTGGCTAGGGTTCGATATTATCGATATGAGTTTTCACAAACGGAGTGGTTTTTTACATAGGGTGCAGTATGTCTATAGCTGTAGACGAATAGAATGTTATACGCTGGTCTACAGGTGCATCAGTCCAGACATTTTCCCTCACAAATCCATGCCCACAGCCCACTAAAATGGAAGACACCTTCCACAGGACTCAAATGTGCATTTACTCCGAGGAATCATCCACAATTTTTATCAACCTGTCAGGACCCTGGTGTCTTCAGAGACACTCCGTTGAAATGTGTCTATGCCCGACCTCAGAGCTTCTGAAATGTCTAGTTTAGATCAAAGTGGAAATGGAAAATACTTTTGCTCAGATTAGAGTCTTCCTAGAGTCCTGCTCACACGCCGGACAGCTCAAAAGTTGCCTTGGGACACGCATCGGTTCTATGAGAAAGGAACAGAGGACAACATGATGTCCCTCTGTCAACACGTGAATAGGGTTGCAAGCTTTGAGCACACAGGGCGGGCATTTGGATGGGTTGCACCACCAGCAGGACATTAAGCAGCCTCGGTCCAAGGTACAGACACCTCTGCAGTGTGGGTCACCCCAGGAGGATATCAAGGAAAGCTGAAGATAGAGCCATCACTGAGGGGGTCAGAGAGGAAAAGGGGATGGACAAACTGCCCCTTGGCAGGCACGGCTGGATGGGGTGAATCTCCTGGGGGATGAGAAGACCCCACGAAACACAGCCTGGAGCTTTTCAGCACAGCACAGTTCCCCACTACCCAGTCCCTCGTCCCAGAGTCCACAGATTTCCACACCACTGTTTCTGACAAAGCTCACAGCCATCCTGGCCATGGCCAAGAGAAAGGTATGCCCACCAGATGGGACATGTTGATCATGGGAACTTCCCAAGCCGCCGTTCCTCTCCCAGGGAAGCCTCGGATTCTCTGGCTGGATCCTGAGCGCACAGCATTCTTTTCAGTAGGATGTGCCACCCGGCAGACCCGGGACCATCTGAGCGCAGGCAGAGGAGGCCGCTGCTGCCTCCACCGCTGCCGCCTCTCGTTCTGCACACCACACACTGCTGAGTTAAAACACGCTGTCTGGGATCTCTTACAAGACAATACTGAGCCCACATGTGGTTCTGAGGAAAGATATTTCTACCTCCCATACAGACCCAGAATAAATAAACAAACTCAACAAGTTGCCAAGTGTGAGAACATCTCTTTTGAAGAATTCTCAAAGCAAGATAACAATCCCTGGCTAGAAAAATGGTGTCCTCGGATCCACAAATCTGGTGACACCTCCCATCCCTGGCACATGTCCTATAGGGTGGCTTGGAGTTTGCACCTGTGTGAAGACAAGAGTTGTGTTAACTAGTTGGGGGGTGGGGTGATCCTGAGGTATCTAGGTAACTCCCAGGAAGTAGGAAAGTAAAGCTGTCCACTCAGAGCTCCTGGGTCTGGATCTTGAAGAGAAGAGTGTCTCCAGGATGCTCACCCAAGGCTTCTTCTGAGGCACAGCAACCAGACATCTTTGCAGACCACTTTGTCAGTCCACAGATGTGACCCAGGGACATTGCTGGCATTCTGCCTGGCTTGCCTAAGACCCTGCAGGTGCTCCACTCACTAGCCCCACTACAGTCCCTAGGCTGGTCATCTTTAGAGGGCAGGGGACACCTCTACTGTGGAAGTCTCTATGTCCTTACCTGCCAAGGACTAACTTAACAAAACCCCTTCCAGAATGATTTGACTTTTAATCTAGGAGCAACTGTAAATGGTTAATGGATATAAGATTGGTTTTTATATAAGAATTTTCGCGTCTCCAATTAAGATCCTATCAAAGGGTTGAAAACTGACATTTGCTGGAATAAAAACGTACAGAAACTAGATTTCTTCCCTTCGAGGTGCTATGTGTGCTCTGTGAGAACTGAGCTGAGGTGGAAAAATTATACTCTGATCTAATCTAATACATGCCTCTAGCCAATGATCTAGACGGTCTGTTGGCATAGCTCTGCCTCTTTCGTATCTCCCAGTCTTCAGGCAACCTCTCTCTTCCCCCCCATCCAAGGGCATGTCTGAGTCTTGGAGGTTGTAGGTAATAGTGAGAGGTTGGGATGCAGGCAACCCTGGGCATGTAATATATAGAAGTCCTGTTAGTGTAGACCACAGACGGGCGGGGAGGGGGTCTGACTTGGTCTTCCCTGTGACTCACATCCCTGGCTGGCACAACCACGGTCTGTTTTCAGTTGAGCATCAATCCAGAATTGCTTTCTGTCACCCCAGCATTGTCTCACCCTCCTGATGTCCTTCCTCTGAGTCTGACTCACTTTGTACCTTAGTGTTTAAGCCTGTCTCTCCCCACAGGGTCGCTTCACTCCACTCCTGGCCACTCCTTTGGGAAACTTTCCACCCAAAACTCCAGAGAGCTTTTCGAGCCCTCCTCACGTAAGCAGGAATGTCTAACTGCCATCCCTACCTGTTGGGGTGGGGCGGGACACTGTGGGATTGTGGGAGTATCCTTGGTGAGGTGTTATTCTGTGTGATGATTCTCTCCAAGTCCTTAAAGGGCAGCGACACGAAACATTCTTCCTTCTTCTTTAATTTCAGTCTATTAACACTCTTATGCCTGTTTGATTTGGTCTCAATTATGGTCTCTCTCTCTCTCTCTCTCTCTCTCTCTCTCTCTCTCTCTCTCTCTCTCTCTCCCTCTCCCCCTCTCTCCCTCCTTTTGCCTTTCTGTGAAACTATCACAGCAAAATGAAGAAGCTGGTACACACTGCCTCGAAAGAGCCAACTGTCAGAGTTTCAGGGAATTTCAATCTGGTCATTCAACATTGTCTTTATCTTTAAACGTAAATTACATGAATCTACAAAAGTAAGAAGCACTTAAAACTCATAGTTTCTTAATTGTTTTTACGTTTTATCACTGTCCACGTCCTGAATTGTTATGTCTGTGGCATCTCCAAGGAGATGCTGCATGAGGGTGGCCACTGAGAGTCAATGCCTCTCTGTTCTGCCTTCTGTACTTGGTACTGTTTACACCGTGGGGACGGGCAGATGCCACAGATCAGGGCTTAGGTCATTATACACCAGTATGGAGATTGGCCTGGACCAGCAGGTTATTCTTTACGCACAGGGTTTGTGGGATGTCCAGAGGAAGAGACAATGAAGAAGACAGAACTCTGTGGTCAGGAGGCCATGCACTAGCTGTGTCTTATGCCAGTCAAGTTTATTAAGCATCTTATATACCATTTGCGGGGGTGGGAGGAAAATGGACCAAGGTTGGCAGAGAGCTCAATCAGACACGGCAAGTGAACACATGACACCTCACATGAAGCCGTCTGAGGACTGATAACCAGAGCCCTTCAGAGGGAAAACTCAGCTTCCTGGGAACAAAAACTTTATTCCTCTGAGGCTCCAGACCTGACCTTGCCAAGTCTGCCCATGGGCAAGCATGCAGAACTGGCTTCCCATTTATCATGAAAACCTTGTATCAGTCTGGCTCCCAACAAAGCAAAGCTCATTATTGGTATTTGTATGACTAATGTGTACCAACAAAATACTTTCCAGAGAATAGGCTATCGTTTATATCTGAGAATTCAAACACAGAAATGTCTGGAAAAGAACTGGTTTTTAAAATGTGTTTATTAGTATTGTTACATATATGTGTACATGTGTGGTGACAAGATGTGCGTGTGGAGATCAGAGGAAAATGCTTGGGACTTGGTTCTCTCCTTCCATGAGAGGTTCTGGGGAATTGAACTCAGATCTTCAGGCTTATGCATCAAGCACCTTTACCAGCTAAGCCATCTCACATGCCCTGATGGGGTGAGCTCTCTGCCTTTCTGGTTATCTGTTCCGATCCCACTGTACACAATTGTCTTCCCAGACTCCATTTTCCACACGTTCATTTCCTTTATGCCTTTGTACTGTCTTTAATAAAGGACCTTATGCTTATAAGAGTAACTAATGCTTTTTGTAGGAGTTCAAACAAGGGCTGGCCAGATGGCTCATCAGGTAGAGGTGCTTGCACATGCCTTGATAACCTAAATTCTGCATTATCCTCTGCTGCGGTCCCTTCGAGCATCACACCAGGCAGTTTATTGCCAGCATATTTAAACACAGTACGATTTAGGAAGAAAGCTTCCTGGTGTAATACAACCCCTGATGCACAGGGAGGCATAATTACATTGAAACTCAAGTCAAAGCACTTCTTCCAAGAAGATGTGTTCTAGGGATAGGCTACCTGTGTTATTTAAGGGCCTAGGGAAGGAACTACCCTGGCCTGGGTCATATGGAAAGCTCAGAGGTCATTTTGGCTATTAGCCATCTCCGGTCTCAATTGTGGGAGCTTGATATAGCCTGGCCCTACAGAAAACACAGATCACACAGCTGTTCCGTCACCTCCAATCCCCAGCAGTCTGCACAGAAAAACAGGTTATACATCCATTCCTTCAGGAGGACAATACTGTGTGCTTAACATTCCTGGTTTCCATGGTGATCTGTGGGTACAAGGACCCATAGTCTTCTGACTCCCAACAGTCTTCTGACTTCCTCAAGTGTGCTGCATCACACACACACACACACACACACACACACACACTCACACACAAACTCACACACAAACTCACACACACACACACTCACACACAAACTCACACACAAACTCACACACACACACACACACTCACACATATGTGCAGCATAAACAAACAATTAGGTAAATAAGCTTAAACAAGGGAACTAGGAAGATGGCTTGGCAGTAAGATGCTTGTCACAAGAGCATGAAGACCAGAGTTTGAATCCCCAACGGCCATGTAAATGCTGGTGGGCATGGCTGCCTGCTTGAAACCCCAGCGGTCAGGAGGAAGAAACAGGGCACAGCAGAGTAAGTTGGCTGGCTAGACTAGCTGAATCAGTGAGAGAGATCTGCTTTCACACAGAGTGTGGAGAGCAATCCAAGAAGACACTGCAAGTCCACTTTTAGCCTTCACACATATATGGCCATATATGTGCAAACGTGTATACACAAACACATGCACACATACCCCTCATATATACACCTAAAAAATTTCAATATATATATGCATATATATGAAGTATATACATATACATACACATACACATATATCATATACATATGCATATACATCATATACATACACATATACATCACACATATACTCATGCTTAATGCACATATACATATACATCATATGCATATGCATATACACATGCACATACACATATACATCATATACATATATTCATGCTCAATGCACATATATACACATCATATACATATACATCAAATACATATATACATATGCACATACACATATGCATACACTTATATATCGGCTTCCTATTGTGTTCATGACCATCTTTTCTATGGCTGTGGTAGTTGTCAAATGACAAACATTTCTTCAAACCTGTCCCATTGGATGACTGTTTCCATGATCACTAATTTTCACACTGGCAAAATGTATACTCACCTCTGTGCATATATTCCTGCCATTCATGTCAGAGGGCATGCACTTGTAAAATGTTAGCAGACATATGCAGATTACAAGCCTCAATAGGAATTCTTACATCTATCCTCTGATGGCCAACATCGGACAGCACCACCCCTGCCCTCAGCCCCCACTCACCCACCCCAAAACTGCTTTGCACTCACTCCCACGTCTTTTTAAGTTATAAAATGTCTGGCCTGACTTAAGGTAGAACTTTCAAACAGTGATGGTATGTAATTTACTAACCGTTTATTATTCTGTCTCCATCTTATTTCTTGTTTGAAAAAAATGATATCTTTTTATAACAATCTCCTTAAGACTAGAAAGCCATCCCTAGAAGATGTGTATTTCTTCCATGAAGTTGGTTTATTCCAAGGCAAAGAACTTTGCCATGGCTGTCATGACGACCACTCCTCTGTGTCAGGTGCTCACCACACCTAGACTTGGTCCTAGGTGCCCAGCCCTCTGCTTACCTTGTTATATCAACTTAGATTTTTGTCGTTGTGCTTAGAGACATTAAAGGTTTCCGTGTTTTATTATGGAAATTATCAACACTCCAAAGCACCTGGATGATGACCCCAAAACCCCACCATCTAGATTCAGATATTATAATAGGAAACCTCTGAGATGTATTCATCTGTTTTCCTTCCTCTTGTCTGTCTGTCTGTCTGTCTGTCTGTCTGTTGTCTGTCTGTCTCTCTTCCTGCCTACTTTGCTGGCTTCCTTTTATCCTGCTGCATATCAGAGCTAATTCTCGATATGGAATGAGTTCACGCTTTCCCTCTCCAGTTTGCATTTCTCTTTAAAACAAGGTCGTTTCCTTACCCACTCATGCTACTATAATGATTTCCTTATTTTCTTACTTCATTTACTGTATGGTGAAATGTCTTTTGTTCATTTTTTTAATATAAAAGTGCTTTTATTCATTTGGTTTGGAAGAATCTTCTTGCAAACTCTATCCTGAATTGCTGGTTTGAGCATCCTGGGCTCTGGGCTCTGCTATCCAGGACTATAAAGATGAGATTCAGTGGAGAAACAGTCCCTGCTCCAGTTCCAGCTAACTCAGTGTCGCAGCCCTCTCAAGCAGCACTTAGAATGGATATCTGATTAGCCAGACCATGTGTAAGACAGCTCAGTAGCCATGGTTACACAAGCCTGGAGAAGTCCCAGCCCTGGGAAGCCCCACCCACTCTTAGGGTGGCCCTGAGAAAAGATTTTTTTTTTAAGTTTATATCACATTAAGAAATTTCCGAAGTCAGAAAAACACTTTCATTGTGTGAAAGGTTAAGCATAAAGAACTTAGCACTAAGGCAAGGCAGCATTTTTTTATAAGAAGATAATTTGGCAGATCAAAGGGCAGATTATGCAAATGTTTGTGATGGATTCGATATTTTCCCCAGCAGTCACCAGAGCCTGGGTGCAGGGGAAAGTGGTTGTGTCTGAAAATACCCTGGTTGAGGACTGCTTAGGGTCCACAGGAGAAAAAGCAGACATTTCAGGTGCCAATGGAAGCCACTCACAGCTGTCACCACATTCCTTCTCAGCGGAGCAGCACTGAGACCAGAACTGTGCAAGACAGAACTTTCCAGAAACGAAGGTTGGCCTTGACCAACAACCAAAGCCAACACCGATGAACTTGTCTGTGGAGATAAAGACACTAACTGAATGAAAACATGAAATAGAAGGAGGACTTGATGATCCTTAGGGGTTGCGGTTTTATTTTAGATATAAGGCAGAGACGTATGGTAGAGTTCAGAGTGAACATGTCTGGCGCACTGAACTGGGCCATGTAAGGAGTGAGGAGGGCAGAGAGGGGACAGAGGAAGAGAGAGGATCCAGAAGTCAAGAGAGCAGAAATGATCAAGGGGACCAGGAGACTAGGCCTGCACCGCCAGTGTGTGAATATCGGGCGTAGGTCTGCGGGATTGAAAGAAAACACATATACAGGTCACCCATTTTCAGCGAGTGCCACCAAGGCTTTACTGAGATCTCCTTATATACCCGAGGCAAAAGCCATGGAAAAACAACAAGGCAGGTGAAAATCCCCAACCAGGAAAAGTCTGTGTGGTGGAAAGTTCCGGGCCCAATCAGGGGCATAAACAACTTTTTTTTTTGTTGTTCTTTTTTTCGGAGCTGGGGACCGAACCCAGGGCCTTGCGCTTCCTAGGCAAGCGCTCTACCACTGAGCTAAATCCCCAGCCCCATAAACAACTTCTTAAACAACAACAAGCTGGCAGGCTCGGTGGGGAGGAAGGGTGCCATGGAAAATCCCAGCCCCAAATAAGGGGCTAAGAGCAGCTCCCAAGGGTGTAAACGATTTCTTGCTATAGCAGGCTAAAAGGCTCAGCGAGGGGGGAGGGAAACACCAACATAGGGCCCAACAACCAGGAGATCAAGAGACTGACATAGCCAAAATAGCAGGGTTATGAGGAAAGAGAAGCTGGGGGGAGGGACCCTGGAGAGTTTGGGGTGGGGGCAGGGTATGCCAGCTAGGCTGCCTGCATAACAGGTACTGTAGATACAGAGATAGGCTCGGCAGACAGCATCCACTCTGATATATTAATAGGCACCTCTGTTCTGGGTTGAAACCTAATACCAGTGAAGAGCAGGCTGTGAGTGAGAATTCAAGGTATAGTCTTGGCTTCCCTCAGCCTCCATGTTGGTCTCCGACATCACTCTGTACCCTTCCAGGAGGTCTTCATTCTAGGTGCTTCCTCTCCGGGGCTTCTCCTTGTCACCAAGCAGGTGCCACACAACTGTGCCTGTAGAAACAAGGAAACATTTGGCCTCTGCAATTCTTTTGCCACAGAAAAACACTGAGTCTAGTCAAGATGACCTATCAGAATGCCTCTTGTTGAGTCCCCCATCTTGAACTGTTTTAAGACGGACCTAAAGAGAGAAAACCTTATAATTTCCCCCTCCCCCTCCTCACTTTTCTGACTCATGGGCATGACAGCACCCACCCTCCAGCCTGTCCTGAAGTTTTCACGGAAGGACGCTGTACTCTGTAAAAATTCCTGGGCTATGGTTTCCTTTGCCCTCTACCCACCCCCCCCAATAGCCCACAATCGCCCTTCCTCATCCTGCACAAGCTTCACAAACCACACGTCTCCATTGCATGTGGGAACTCTGTAACTCATCTCTGCGACCTCGAGGCAGAGGCAGAGCAGTTGCAAGTGCAAGGCATACACCAGAGAGGCTGTGCACTGCCCACGGTGGACTATTAGTGCCAAGGCAGCCAGCAAGTTGCTAACCTCTATGAAGCTTGAGTCTTTGAACCCCAAGCAAGGAGGTTCCAACAGCCTTCCTTGAAGAAATGGCCTAAAGAAGGAATAGCGGGAGCTTGGGCAGAGCAGGGTCCCACTTGACACTGATCATCCTCCTCCTTATTTTCTGTCTATAAAGAAAAAGCTATTAAGGGATAGGTCATATGGGCTCTTTCCTCTCCCTCTCTCTCCTTGTCCTCCTTCCCTGTGTTCTCCCCCTCCTTCTCCCATATTCTCTCCCTTACCCTCCCCCTTCTCTTCCCCTTCTCCTCCCCTCCCCCTCCCCTGTCTCCTTCCCTCCCCCTTACCTTTCTCCTCTCCTCCCATCTCCTCCCCTCTCCTCCTCTCCCCTTCTCCCTCCCCTTCTGCTCTCTCCTCCCTCTTGCCCTCAACTCAGGATTTCGTGCATGCCGGTGAGTACCAGTGGTTTGTATAGCTTTTGGAAAGCATACCCTAAAGTTTCCCAAGGCATGTATAAAATTGGGGTTTAAAACACACATGTTCTAAGTATGTCTATTTTTGGCTGTTCATTAACAGAGCGATTGTGATCCAAGTTTAAAGGGGTAAGAGCAGCCGACTGAGTGCAAGCCGTGGTTAACATTTTCCAGTATCCAAGGCTCCCGCCCTGTGATGTTCTCCTTTCAAGGGGCAACACTGAGTTTTCACATTTTCCACACAATTGTTTTTACTCTTCTGTAAAAGGCCCGTGGGGCTTTGTAAGCAGGGAAGTCATTCCCACATGCTCTCTTTGTTGTTCTGAACATTTTCCATATGAAGTTAAAGATTATCTATGGGCCTGTCCTCCCTGGAAATCATAAACTATACACCCACATCTTAGGCAGTTTCCAGGCTCTGTCTGGGGGGAGATACCACCACATCCAGACACATACACACACACACACACACACACACAGACACACACACACACAGACACAGAGAGAGAGAGAGAGAGAGAGAGAGAGAGAGAGAGAAGCAGTTCTGCGTTTTGAAGTTTTTTGTCACGTGTCTTGCTTAATTCAGATGTAATTATTGTTGCTAGCTATAATCAGAGGCCAGTGAGATGTGACCCCCCCCATCGCCCTCAGCCATTTTGATCAGAGTATAAATGTGAAGAAGAAAAAAAAGTCTGATATTTTTAAGTGGGCGGGGCTGTGAGTGTGTCTCCATTTTCCCCATGGAACACAAAGCAAGGAAAACTATCCATATCAAAGAAAATTTCTTTTGATTGAGCTGCAGTTAATAACAGACATTTCATAATGTGTCACCAGAAGAAGCAAAGCAATCACCCTTATCTATTTTGGGAGATCCAAGCTATGATCACATACCTGTTAAGAGAATGAGGTAATGTTTCCAGTGCTGCTGATGCCCAGATGACAATGCAGGAGGCCTGATGGGGTCATTCTGGACGCTGTCGCTGGGGTCCTGTCATAGAGCATCACCAGAGGAGCTGCGAGTCTCAGGCAGGTTCCACAAATCTCTGTGCCTGGGTCTCCTCACCTGTGAGGGAGGCGACAGTATCGGCCTCATAGGACCATTGATGAAGCAAGTAAGACGGTTCATGAAAAGTACTCAATGAACTGGGGAGGTGACTCTGTGAAGAAAGTGCTTGCTGTCCGAGGGTAAGGACCAGTGTTCATAGCTGCCTTCGATCCCAGCACTAGGTAAGCAGAGATCAGAGATCCCTGGCACAGTCAGGCTAGCTAGACTACCTGGAATTAGGAAGTTCCAGCCTCAATAAAGTAGAAAGACACTCGCTGTCAACTTCAGGCTTTTACATACATACATACATACATACATACATACATACATACATACATACATACACACACACACACACACGTGTCCCATGTGCATCCCTGCACATGTGTGCCCACACGTACGCAAACAGGCGTGCACATTGAACAAACACTCTGCCCAAAACACTCTGCACAGGTAGGCTCCACCTGTGTTTGCTGTTAAAAGTATCGCTGGCAGAGGTGAGGGAAGCTCGGAGACTTGGCCTAATATAGTTCCAGAAAGAGGGAGGAAACTGTTCCTTCCCTTCCGATCTAGTCCCATCCCCAACAACTTCAGAAGCTCTCACAGGATGTGGGTTAACATTTAGCCAGTTCCTAAGTCCTGTGCCACCCGGTCTTCCCTGTGCCACTACTCCTAACTTTCCTAAAGAGCCTGGTGCCACAGAATGAGTGAAGTGATTGTTCTAGGTAAGAGCTCGGAACTCTCAGAGGTTAGAGCAGCCAGGGCCAGGGCGGGGATAAGCTGTGTTGACTCTGCTGCACCTCCCTTCTGTCTGATTGGACACTGGATAAAGAGGTTGACCTGATTGGACACTGGATAAAGAGGTTGACCAAAGGCAAAGCGTCAACCATCCACTCCTCAGCTCAGCACAGTCGGATTGTGCCACCCTCTGTTGATCTGAATCTCCTCCAACCCCTCACTCTGGGCTGTCCCGTCATTCACAGGACAGTAAGCCACCTGCCCTGTTAGCGTTCGGCTATGTTAATTAGCCTGTAAACATCAGATGGGGCTTGATGACCATGGTCCATGTGTGAAATGGATTTCCCCAAAGGCGTGTATGAAGGTGTGGTCCCCACCTATGTGAGACTCTCCCGAAAGTGGGGCTTCTCTGGAGGAAGTGGTCGCTGAATTGTTACTTGTCTCATTTGCTGTGAGAAGATAGCCAATAAGGAGCCAGTTAAGGGCAGAAGGGGCCGTTCGTCTTATGGGCTACCTCCACATTGCGTGAGGAATCTCGGCAGTGGGAGACTGAGGCAGATGCCCGCATTCACAACCAGGAAGCCAGGAGAGATGAAGGTGGGTGCTTGGGAACATTCTCCTACTTCTGTAGTTCAAGACTCCAGCCCACATTTAGGGTGGCCTTCCCACGCCAGCCAATCCAAGCTAGATCATCTTTCAGAGAAACACCCAGATATTTATTTGTCTCTAAGGTAACTATGGAACCTACCAGGCTGGCAGTCAGTATAAACAGGGACAGTGTCGTTGGGCACCGGCTCCTCTCCAAATCTCAGTGGCTGCTTCTTGTCCACCAGAATATGAGTAGTATCTCCCATATCAGGAAGTTCCACCCCACCCTAGGATCAATGGAGCCAACAGCCAGGGACTGAAACCTGTAAAAACATGACTTTGAACAAAACAAGCCTCCCCACTTGGTTTTGTCAGGGATAGCACAGTAATGTAAAGTCTCATGAAGACAGTTTTCAAGATTTGTGTGAAGGGATTTTGATTTATTTCAAATTTGTAGAAAATAAGAATAGTGTGTAAGGAACAACACATGTCCCCCCAAACAAAAGGGACATTTAAAGAACCCAAGGTCTGAGTCTATGTACGCCTGAGTCGAGTCACATGAAGAAATGCATTCAGTCTCTTTCCAGCATGGAAGATTCTAGCAAATGGATCAGAAGAAGGGGGAGTCTTTCTTCACTTTCTCAGCTCTTCTTTGATTAGTTCTGACAACTTCTAAAGGGGAAATGCCAATTGCGTGAAGATTCCCAGGTTGACTGCCCTAGAGTCTATTCCCAGGATGATACCAACTAATTCGCTCAATACGTGGAAGAAGAAACAAATCCGTACGCTCCAAGAGGAAAACATCTAAGAGTGTGCACAGTGAACGCTGCTCCCTTCCCATCGGATTAGGGGTACGATGCTGGGTACCCAGGCACATGCCCATGTTGTCACAGTATAATTGCTGCGTCTCTCCGTGAACCCAGACCTGCCAATTCAGTTAGTGTTGCCAGCTTGCTACAGTGATCCTGGATCCCGTCTCTGCTCTCCCAAGCACTGGCATTTCGAAGCCCTGTCCATCCAGCTCTGATATGAGTTTACAGTCCTTTCCCGAGAAATTAATATCTCCTTAATACACTGGACTCATCCTGTTGATGAGTATGTATTTATTTTAATGTTTGTATTAAAAATTCATTCTACGGGATTGGGGATTTAGCTCAGTGGTAGAGCGCTTGCCTAGCAAGTGCAAGGCCTTGGGTTCAGTTGTCAGCTCTGGAAAATAAAGAGACAAAATAAAAATTCACTCTACATTTATGAGAACAGCATCTTTCTTTCTTTCGGTTTGTTTGTATGTTTTTGTTTTTCAGGACAGGGTTTCTCTGTGCGTAGCCTTGGCTGTCTTAGAAATTAGACCAGGCTGTTCCCAAACTCTTGAGATCTGCCTGGCTTTGCCTCCTCAGTGCTGGGATTAAAGGTGTGCACCACAACAGCCCAACCAGTCATCTTTCTTTCTTTCTTTCTTTCTTTCTTTCTTTCTTTCTTTCTTTCTTTCTTTCTTCTTCTTCTTCTTCTTCTTCTTCTTCTTCTTCTTCTTCTTCTTCTTCTTCTTCTTCTTCTTTTTAAAAGACTTGTTTCATTATTTCTTAATTATGTGCACATGGGCAGGTCAATATAGACATGTTCTGGTGCCTGCAGAGGCCAATGGTATGGGATTTCTTGGAACTGGAGTTACAAGTGGTCGGAACAGCCCCAGGTGGGTGCTGGGAACTGAACTCTGGTCCTCTCTGTAGGAGCTGTATGCATCCTCAACTGCTGGGCCATCGCTCCAGCCCTGAAAAATCTACTTTCTAGTTTCAAATGGTCTCTTTTCCCTTCTTTCTTTTCGCCCTGATCATGCTTCCCAAAGCCCTGCGTTTTGTAAATCTTCTGAAAGCCACAGATACCCACTTTGTTGCCTCTGAGGGGTTCCTTTCTAACCTGGTTCTTCCTGATCACTTACGGTGACCTAGTCTCACTTTTATATAATTTCCCAAGCTCACTGGTCAGTCACGTCTTCAGAACATTTTCATCTCGGGAGGATTTTAAGGCTTTGTCTCAGCGCTGCCATATGTATAGTTTTGACGTGTGTCTGAGCTGGTGGAGTCTCGTTGTTGTTAATTTCTAAATTTGCTTTCACGGTGGGTGGATTTACTTTTTGACTCAAAAATGCTCTGAAAGAGTGTTTTGTGAGTGTCTCACCATACTTGGAACTTGGTCTTCATTAGTTGTCTGCATCTATTTCTAGCTTTAGGACGTCTGGGTAAAATAGTGTAACCTGTGTAATTTCCACCCGGAGAGAGAAAATGGTTTCCTCAGCCTTACTTGGAAACCACAAATAGCCTGTGTTTGCACAGGGTCGGGGGTTGGGGGCTTCTCCCCTGAGGAATACGAACCCCAGTACACCTGTTGAAACTTGTTCAATGCAGCCCAGACACTCGTCTGCTTTTATTTCTCGTCTCTGTTTGGAAGACACAGAGGAGACACATCAGCACCACTGATGTGTGTTAGCGGGCTTTGATAACTTTCTTCCTGGCAGTTCTGATGAGACTTGATGGCCATATGTTAATTTCAGTGCTATGTTCTGCAGCAGACGCTTCATGACTTCATATACCCCATGGCTTATGTGTGGAATATGAAAATAAGCACTGAGAATATCCCTGGCCTTCTGCATTTCCAAGGCAGGCTCTGGGAACCGCGCTCTGACTCCAGTGCAGTCTCCAAAGCTGCTCAATGTGGCCAAACCACATGTGACCCATATATCAGTTTGCCTCGTGATTCTGCTGATGCTCTCAGAGGCACTGCTGCTGTCCCTTCTCTCATTCTAACCCGACCGACCCATCCAGTGCTAGGGTTCATTAACTCCTCTGAGGTATTAGTTCACAGTCCTTAAATGGTTGGGTCACCATGACAACATGAGGAAGGCCTCATTTGTGTTCAAACACGAGCTTCTACTCTTCTTCCCCCACCCCCAAAATTTTTTTGCTGTAAAGTTTAAAGGCTCCAACAGAGCTGGTGTGGTTTCAGAGGCAAGACGCATTGCCCCTGTGGCTGGCCTTGCTCTGTTCATCTCTACCCGAATTTGGGGTTTGATATTTCATGTAATTTGGAGGGGTGACTGGAAAAATTTGTTTTTCACTAATGACATCATCTTCCTGGCAAAATCTTTTCTTTAAAATGCGTGGCCTAGGGACTGGGGAGAGGGGGCTCAGCCTTTAAGAGCATTAGCAGCTCTTGCAAAGGACCGGAGTCTCCAGCACCCACTTGGCAACTTACAAATGTCGGTAGCTCCAGTTACAGGAGCTCTGATGCCCTCTTCTGGCTTTTGTGGGCACTGCACATATGGTACACACACATGCAAGCAAACACTAATACGAATAAAATATAAATAAATAAAGAAATAAGCAAATCTTTTAAAAAATACCGTAATGGATAAAGGTCTTTACTGCTAAGACTGACAATATGGGTTCCATCCTTAGGACACACATGGTGATGAGAAAACTGACCGGTTACCCTCTTACCTCTACATATGCACCATGGCATGGACACACACACACACACACACACACACACACACACACACACGCACAGGCACATATATACACATAAATCTTTATGTATTAGCTGCCCTTTCATAACCACAAATTATCCTACTGAAGGATGTGAAACCTACATTTATAACCTAACTTGAAATTTATCTAATTTTAATATAATTTGACATTTGAAATCCAATGTGTGGCAGTGTCTGTTTCCCCAAGCCCTTCCTTGATCAGATGCTGTCAATCTCTTGTGTTTCCAGCACGGCAGAAAAACAATACCTCATCATTTAAATTTGCATTTCTTCAATTGTTAGTTAAATTAAACGTCTTCCTCCAACTTCTTTTGAGACAGCATCTCCCTCTAGTCCAGGCTGCTGCTCTTGAACCCTGCGTGGTCTTATGCCTTAACCTCCCACAGACAGGGGTCCAGGTGTTTGCCACCACAACTAGTGATTTTCCTGGGTTCTATAACTGTACATCTTCTGTTCATTCACATGGAGAGCCCCCCCCCCGTTTTTGGTTTGTTTTTAAACTGGATGGTGTTCTGATGTAAGTACTGTGGGGAAATATTTATCTTCTGTCATACAGATGAGATTTTAAAGACACAGTGCACTCCCTCTGCTTCATAGCCAGGCTGGGGTTCCCTTTCCAATCCCTTCTCAGTAAAAAAGACAATTCTGAGAAAGCCGTGTTGTGTTGAATCCAGGCACATGCTCTGAGCCCCCCATGTTACTCCCCACCTCAGTGTTTGCTGTCTAGCTCCCATAGAGGAACTGCTGTTCCCAGCTTGGTAGCCCATTTTCACCTCACTGGTGTCTCCCACCCCAGAAAGCTCAGTAAATGTGCCCTGATCCTAATCAAGAACCCACTTGACTTCATGTCCTGTCTCTCGCAGTCAAAAGGTTTCTGTTCTCAGAGTCTGTATGCTGAGTCTTGAGACACGATTGATGGTTTTGCTTTTATTTGTGTTTGAAAACCATAGCTCAGTTATGGCGACCGCCGTGGAGGCATAGGCAAGGCAGCCTCCTGTGTGGCATTCGCTGTGAATTCCGGAGATGCTGGATCCTAATCATTTTTGTCACCACAGGTTTCCCTCTAGAGCCTGAGACTCAGCAGATGCACCCCCACATCCTGTTATTAACCATTGCCGGATGCTGCCAACCTGCTGAGCCTCCTCACTGAGGAACCAGGGAGCGCTAGCACACAGGCAGCCCAGCCTACAGTCCCTTTCAGAATCCCCACCGCTCTCAGCTGGACAGAGGCTGACAGGCTGAGGGAGGTCTGTGCTCCATCACCCGCTCTGCCAACATCCCTGAACAGGCTACGGGCGAAGAGGAATCGGACTCAGTCCCATTGATTTCCAGGTCACTGCAGTTCTAGCTGGCAGCCAGCTTGTTTTGCAGGACTGTCAAGGTTTGAGGAAGCAGTCACAGTGAGGTAAGGCCAAGTCTGGATAAGGGGCATTTCTGATCAGTGAACACTGGGATGTAGACAAGAACTGCTCTGGTCTACCAAGAAAGACCTGTAGAACTCATGTTGTGGTTTGGATGAGAACTGTCACTCCTAAGCTCATATGTTTGAAAACCTTGGTCCCCAGTTAGTGGTGCTGTTTAGGGAGGTTTCAGAACCTTGTGTGGAAGTGGGTGACTTGAGGGACGGAGCTTGGAACCTTACAGCCCACTTCTGGTTCTTTCTCTCTACCTCCAATAGATCCAGTGTGACTAGCTAGCTGTCTGCTCTTCCTACCAAGCCTTCCCTACTCGATGCTCTTGTCTCCCCCATAGCAATGGACTGTATCCTTCTGAACTGTGAGCTATGTTGCTTCTGTCAGGAATTTTTTGTCCTCTCAGTAGAAAGGACATTATACAGAAGCAGCCAAATGGGGTAGATTCACAGGGCCAAGAATACAGGAAGGACCTACAGCTTCATATTCTACCCATGGACACTGCACTCACGGTTATGTGAAAGCATTTTGAACGTGATCCTTTGAGACGTATGAAGATGTAATCATATAGCCATGTGTGATTAAAGCCCAGCCATCAGTGATTGACTCGTACCCATCCCCTTCCCAGATATGGTGGTGGGGTTGTCTGGAAGTCTTAGCCTCTTATGTCAGGCTGTCCCTAGCAGCTAGTTCAAACCCAAGGCTAGCAAGAAGCCCACCACATCCTCTTCTATCTACCAGGAAATGTCAAGGAACATGACAGAGAGCCAATATCAGACCCAGAGATTCGCCCAGCATCCTTCCTGCAAAAGTTTCAGGAACATTGTGTCAGAAGCCAGGAAAGGAAACCTGTAGATACATTTCTTCTCCTGTCTCTGGAGAAGCAGGGATACAGTGCTTTGGGAGAGTGGTGTTTTGTTCAGGGCCGCAAATTTCCCAGACCCTAGTGGCCCAACAGAACACTCCATCTACCTGAGCCCTTCACCAGCCTTACTATGTGTTCGTGATGAAAGGCACTTGGTCCTTGGTCAACCAAAGCTCCTGCAGAGTCCAATATTGGGCTTTATGGTTCTTAACTTTTCGGTCCCAGACTGTCCTAAGTTATTGACCCAAACCAGTTACCTTCCAGGACCCCCCAGCACTCTCCTAGTTGATATTTTTCCCACTCTGTCCTCAGGGGGCTCAGATGGACACCAGTGCACAGTGACCAGCAAGACCTTAGGCCACCACTGGAAAGACACCACTTTTCCAGCTAGCGGTTTCCTGTCCTTTGACTTGGGGTAGAGCCTACCCTTGCCTTTCCCCTAGGTGTGTGAGGGGCCTGCTGGGAGGTTCCATTCACTTCCTGTCAGCATAAATCCCCTTCCCCTCACTGGCAAAGACATCCGTCCAGAGCATGCTGGGCCCTGCTGTCCCTTCAGCTTTCTTCCTGGTCTCTCAGTGAAATTCCAGATATTTGTAGCATCCACTCTGCAAACACGCTGCCTTCCAAGGTCAAATATTTTTAAAGATATTTGCCCTCTCTTGCCTGCCACAAAAAGGATTGCTTTAAGAAAACACACTTAGAAGCACAAATTGCTCTGCCTTTGACCCCCTTGACCCTGGACTACGAGTCTCCAGGCAGCTGTTGTGTCCCCACAGCAGCAGGGACCACAGTGAGCCTTCCTGTGTTTGTCCTCAACTCCTGCAAGGCCGACCAACTGCTTCCAGCAAGGTAACATTCACTACACCGTACATGTGTAAAAACACAGATGATGTGGGGCTGGGAGATGCTTAGCCAGTAAATCGGCTGCTGGGCAATCATGAGGTCCTGGGTTCAAATGCCATCACTCGGGTAAAAACTTGCTTGTAGTAGCCCAGGTTGGGGACCCTAGTGCTGTGGGGATGGAGAGAGGTAGCTCACCAAAGCTCACTTCTGGTGATGTCTGGGTTCAGTGAGGGATGCTGACTTTAACGAAAGAAAGAAAGAAAGAAAGAAAGAAAGAAAGAAAGAAAGAAAGAAAGAAAGAAAGAGACAGACAGAAAGAAAGAGAGACAGAAAGAAAGAAAGAAAGAAAGAAAGAAAGAAAGAAAGAAAGAATTTAGGAAGACATCTGATATAAATGTCTGTCTTTCACTGCAGGGCTACAACGTGAATAAGCACCTGCAAGACATATACATACACACACACATACACACACACACACACACACATACACACACACACACACACACACACTAAAAATCAAATGTAAAATAAGAAGTGGTCCTAAAATTAAAAAAAGAAATTAAATTAAAAAATAAAACAGGGTCCTGCTGGGCCATGGTGGCTCATGCCTTTAATCAGTCAGGAGGTAGAAGCAGGAGGATCTGTGAGTTCAAGGCCAGCCAGGTCTACATAGTGAGTTCCAGGACAACCAGGGCTGCACAGAGAAACCATGTCTCAGAAATACATACATACATACATACATACATACATACATACATACATACATATATACATACATACATTCATACATACATATGATGGGAGCTGGTTAAGGGCACTGGCTGCTCTTGCAGAAGTCTGGAGTTTGGTTCCTAGCACTCCTGTGGTACCTCACAACCCTCTGTAACCCCAGCTCTAGGGGAGCCAATGTCACCTTCTGGCCTTATGGGCACTAAATACATGTCACGGACACACATATTATTAAGACAAAACACAGACAAATATAAATTTTAAAATAAAATTAAAAACCAATAAATAGCTAATATACAACAGGCAAAACACACCACACACTCTGTCCGCTGACTTTTCCTGTTCTTGGCCTGTAGGATAAATAATCAGACCCTTGATGGTTGCAAATCAGGTTC